>NC_063170.1:31647703-31997286 GCF_023159225.1 Perognathus longimembris pacificus
AGAGCTCATCAATAACTTTGACAAAGTAGCAGGATACTAAATTAAACCATAAATCCCAGATGCTTTTCTATATACTAACAATGTGCAGACAGGGAAAGCAGAAAAACAATTTCATTTGCAATTGCCACAAAATAAATTCAGGAATAAAGGTAGCCAAGTAAGACCTCCATAGTGAAAGATATGAAAATCTAAAGAAAGAAATTGAAGGTAACACCAGAAAATTGAATTCCTGTGCTCATGGGTAGGTAAAACATTAATATCATGAAAACGTACATACTGCTAAAGGTAGTCTACAAATTCAATGCAATTCCCATCAAAATCCCAATGTCATTCTTCACCAAAATAGAAAAAAATCCAAAAATTTATATAGAACTTCAGAAAATACCCAAATACCCAAGGCAATTTTAGACAAAAGAAAAACACAATAGTGGAAGTATCACAATTCCAGATAAGGGTAGGCCTGAAGCCTATTAGATAAACTAGACATCCCAGGAATAAAACTATCTACTTAGAGTAATCTGATATTTGACAAGGAAGTAAAAAATATCCATTGTAAAAAAAAAAAGACAACCTCTTCAATAATTATTATTGGGAAAACTGGACATCATATGTAGAAAATTAAAGTTGGCATCCCTGTTTATCAACTTGCACTAATACCAACTCAAAATAGATCAAAGACCAAAACATCAGACCTGAAATGTTGAAAGTACTATCAGAAGGAGGAGTAGGAAAAACATTAAAATCTATTGGCATATAGGAGAGAGACTTGACAAGTGGGATTGTACCCAACTAAAAAGTTTCTGCACAGCAAAGGAAATAGTTATAAGCTAGAAAGACAGCCAACAGACTGGGAGAAGATTTTTACCAGCTATAAATCCAGCAAGGGCCGAATGAATACTGAAAATATCAAAGGAGTTCAAATAGGGGTGAAGAAAGGACCAAAAAACATAGTATTCATAACCTGACTTATGGAATTGTAACTCTTTTGTACAACTACTCAATAAATATAGTAGTTATCGTCGTCATAGTAGTAGTAGTAAAAATAACTTTCTAGGAGCTGGACTGTGAAGTAAAGGACTTAAAACAACTTGTCTGGCTCAGAGGTTTTGTGGTATCTCCTCTTATTTAGTGCATTTTCTTTGTCTGTTCTGGATAAGTGTGCTTCTTGGTATGGGTATAGCATTCCAACTCCTTAGGATCGTGTGTGTGTGTGTGTGTGTGTGTGTGTGTGTGTGTTGAGGTGCCAGACTTTGAAGTCAGGCCCCACCACGTGAACCCCATTTTAGAATCGAACCCTGAGCCAATCAGATTTGTACCTGTGTTCTAATCTCGTTTGCACAGCTGATTGTTGTAACCTTGTTCTTTGCCTTTATAAGCCCTGTGTAATCACAGCTCGGGGCTTCCTCCTAACCTCCGCTGTGTCGGTGGGTAGGACGAGGCCCGAGTTGGCAGCTCGTTAAATAAAGCCTTGCCTTGCTTTTGCATTTCGGAGTGTCTGAATCTCGGTGGTCTTCTTGGGGGTGGTCTTGCGTCTTGGCATAACATTTGGGGGCTCGTCCTTATTGAGATCTGTTAAAGGCCTGTCAGCTTGCCAATGCCCCCAATCAACAGATTACTAAAGGAGCTCGCCTCTGTGGGAATAGGCCAGGCATGTATTGGGAAGTAGATTTCACAGAAATTACAAATATTTGCTAGTTTTTGTAGACACCTTTTCAGGATGGGTTGAAGTCTATCCAACAAAGCATGAGACTGCGAATGTAGTGGCTAAGAAGATCCTGAAAGAAATCCTACCCAGGAGACTGAACTCCTTAAAACCACGGTGGAAGGGACCCTAGATGGCATCGCCACTTGGGTTCATTGCTTCCACGCCAGGCCAGCTGACCCCTTTGCCCTGGATGACAACTACCGTGATGGAACATGGGAGGTCTCCAAGCACCCAACTCAGCCGCTTTGCCTTTGCCTCAAGAAAAGAAAGTTAGACTGAGACTAAGGTTATAGGTTCCTGGCTAGGTAAGGTCTACGCCCCTGAGTCAGCCTGAAGAAGTTACAGAAGATGGATGATCTTCACCCATCAGCCCAGTGTTGTTTTTGTGAAGATGAGGCAGGATAAACTAGAGACATGCAAAACAGAGGTACAGAGACTATTCTTGTAAGAAATGGTGACAGGCCCTTTGGTTAGTACATTGGGCCCTACTGGCCCATGCCTTACCTCTATATCCTCCCCTAGACATGCAAGCCATTGAAATGGACAGAATGGAGCCATGATTGGCTCCCAAGGTACCAAAAAGAAAAAGGGGGAAATGAGGTGCCAGACTTTGAAGTCAGGCCCCACCACGTGAACCCCATTTTAGAATCGAACCCTGAGCCAATCAGATTTGTACCTGTGTTCTAATCTCGCTTGCACAGCTGATTGTTTTAACCTTGTTCTTTGCCTTTATAAGCCCTGTGTAATCATAGCTCGAGGCTTCCTCCTAACCGCCGCTGTGTCGGTGGGTAGGACGAGGCCCGAGTTGGCAGCTCGTTAAATAAAGCCTTGCCTTGCTTTTGCATTTCGGAGTGTCTGAATCTCGGTGGTCTTCCTGGGGTTGGTCTTGCGACTTGGCACAACATTTGGGGTTTCGTCCGGGATAAGCCCCAGAGACCCCGAGATCCCAGACTCCGAAGGTAAGAAAACAGCGCTGTTCATTTGTCTTGTCCTGTAATTTGTCTGTTTGTCTGTTTTGCTTTTGCTTATACTTGTAGGGCGCGAGTCAGTTTGGTTTTTGGCCGGAACTGACCAGGAGGGCCTCCTAAACGAGACTCAACCCGCCCACCTTGTACTTGGGTCTGCTCCTTCTGCTTATCTGGCAGGAGGTTGTGGGCCAACTCGGGTCCATTCCTTCTGCACCCTTGTAGGAGGTTGTGGGCCAGCTTGGGAGATCTCCAACTCATAGCTTTTCTTAGGCCTGTGTGTTTTCCTCCTTTTGTATTAATTGTTTTGTTTTTGTAGCCTTTTGGAAGAAATTTGGAAGTAAAATTGTCCTAAATAATTATTGCAAAGTGAGAAAAGGAGAATTATGGCTACCAAAATGTTTAATTGCCATTCCAGCTTCTTTGTAGGTTTTTTTGTAACAGTTTCCAGCAGGCCCACAGAGAAGCACAGGTGATTCCTACAAGTTTGTCAAGATCTAATACTGACCCTTAAGTTCCAGGTAAGAGAGCATGCTTAAAAACTACTTCTGTGTGGACCACCTTGTTGCTTATAATTGGAGTAAAGTGGCCCCTTATAAGACTCATTGATCTGAATCTGCGGTTCGAAGCCAGCCCGGGCAAAGAAAGGTCCCTGTGAGAGACTTGTCTCTAATCAGCCAGCAGAGTGCTGGGAACGGAGTGGTGTGGAGCTCAAAAGTGGTACGGTGCTAGTCTTGAGCTGGAGAGCTGAGGGACAGCACTCAGGCCCTGAGTCCAAGTCGAAAGTCACTCCTCCTGGGACAAAAGTGATGGAGCATCCAGAGGCAGTAAGCCACTGCTTGGATGGCAGAGATGGTGTCAGATCCTAGAGTCACTACTGTTGGCCTTTCAAAAGTTAAAGCCGGGAAGTCCTAGAAGAATAGTTCATAAGCATGCCTTTCCAATGCCCATGTCTGTCTACTGGGCAGGAATTTGCCAGTCATCTGTGATAGTGGTTAGTAAGGGTAAGTTTGTCAAATGAGAGGATAGATTAAAATCTCACCCCCCCGCATTTACTCAAAGCCCTTACTGGCAGTGAGAATTTTAAGCTCATACATCTGTTTAGTAAAGAAAGCTTGTAGACCTGAGATTGTGTCCTTATTGAGATCTGTTAAAGGCCTGTCAGCTTGCCAATGCCCCCAGTCAACAGATTACTAAAGGAGCTCGCCTCTGTGGGAATAGGCCAGGTGTGTATTGGGAAGTAGATTTCACAGAAATTACAAATATTTGCTAGTTTTTGTAGACACCTTTTCAGGATGGGTTGAAGCCTATCCAACAAAGCATGAGACTGCGAATGTAGTGGCTAAGAAGATCCTGGAAGAAATCCTACCCAGGTATGGCTTCCCATCCACCATTGGGTCAGACAACGGACAGGCTTTCGTCTCAAAAGTAAGTCAGGGAATAGCTGCAGCACTGGGGACAGATTGGAAATTGCATTGTGCTTATAGACCCCAGAGTGCAGGACAGGTAGAGAAAATGAATTGGACTCTAAAAGATATGATTCTGCTTCTGTCCCTACCCCCCATTTATTCAGACCAGGGGACTGAAATCCTAAGAACCACGGTGGAAGGAACCCTAGACGGCATCGCCACTTGGGTTCATTGCTTCCACGCCAGGCCAGCTGACCCCTTTGCCCTGGATGACAACTACCGTGGTGGAACATGGGAGGTCTCCAAGCGCCCAACTCAGCCGCTTCGCCTTCGCCTCAAGAAAAGAAAGTTAGACTGAATATTGTTATAATTTTCTTTTTGCCTTCTTTCCTTACTACCCTGGCTAGTGTTAATGTTATTTTGGCAGCTCACTCCAAAGTGAGGTGAATCCTGCAGTCCCTTGGTAAAGTAGACTAAGGTTATAGGTTCCTGGCTAGGTAAGGTCAACGCCCCTGAGTCAGCCTGAAGAAATTACAGAAGATGGATGATCTTCACCCATCAGCCCCCCTTTAAAACCGAGGGACCAGAGTTATTTTCGGATCCTACTTTTGGCCCTACTGGCCCATGCCTTACCTCTATATCATCCCCTAGACATGCAAGCCATTGAAATGGACAGAATGGAGCCATGATTGGCTCCCAAGGTACCAAAAAGAAAAAGGGGGAAATGAGGTGCCAGACTTTGAAGTCAGGCCCCACCACGTGAACCCCATTTTAGAATCGAACCCTGAGCCAATCAGATTTGTACCTGTGTTCTAATCTCGTTTGCACAGCTGATTGTTGTAACCTTGTTCTTTGCCTTTATAAGCCCTGTGTATTCACAGCTCGGGGCTTCCTCCTAACCTCCGCTGTGTCGGTGGGTAGGACGAGGCCCGAGTTGGCAGCTCGTTAAATAAAGCCTTGCCTTGCTTTTGCATTTCGGAGTGTCTGAATCTCGGTGGTCTTCTTGGGGGTGGTCTTGCGTCTTGGCACAACAGTGTGTGTGTGTGTGTGTGTGTGTGTGTGTCCTGGTGCTGAGGCTTGGCAGAGCACTGGCGCTATTCTTGAGTTTTTGTGTTCAAGGCTAGCTCTCTAACATTTGAACCACAGCTTCATTCTGGCTTTTTGGTGGCCAATTGGAGATAAGAGTCTCATGGACTTTTCTGCCTAGGCTGTCTTTGAACTTCAGTCCTCCGATCTCAGTCTCTGTAATGCCCAGATTTTAAGGCCCCCAAAGACAGCCATCAGAGTCCACAGTCAAAGCCAAACTGCAAGGGTTGTTTTATTGCAAGTTCGAACCCGGTCCCGCCCCCCCCCCCCCCCCGACTCCTTGCCAGATGCTGAAAGGCCCCAGCACAATTCCATCACAGCTTTTATAGACAAGTACAGGGAAGATGAGGAAGACCCCTGGTTACAAGTACATGATTGGTTGACATTTGCCTTAGTTTACAGGTCGCCTCAGGATTGGCCTGGGTCTTCCCACCGAAGCATGGGTCAGATGGCCTTAACCCTGGGGGTGGGCCTCCAGGAGTGATCACGTAGCCACATTCCTGGAGCCAGCCAGTTCCTACCTCCTGGTCTGGGCCGGGGTCTGAGAGCTGACAGTTATGTCCAACCTTGAGTGGGCTCCGGGCGCGGACAATTAATCATGTCCCGGCGCCAGATAGGCTGATATCTGAGGATCGTGGTTCAAAGCCAACCCAGGCAGGAAAGTCTGTGAGACTCTTATCTCCAATTAACCATAAGAAAACTGGAAGTAGCACTGTGGCTCAAGAGCTAAAGTGCTAGCCTTGAGCTTAGGAGCTCAGGGACAGTGCTCAGGTCCAGAGTTCAAGACCCACGACTGACAAAAAAAAAAAAAGAAAGAAAAGAAAAAGAAATTCTCACCTCAGAATCATTTTTAAAATATTTGTAAGTTGGGCACCATTGGCTCATACCTATAAACATAACTACTCAGAACACTGAGATCTGAGGATTTGATTTAAAGCCAGTAAAGCCCATAAGACTCTTACCTGCATTGGGCTGAAGCCCGAGGAGCAGCACATACACCAAAAGGAAAACAAAATTGTTGGAAGTTAACTAAATTATAATTAAATTCTGTTTAACATTATTGAGTAACTGTGCTCAATGCAATTTTGTGGGATTTTTTCCCCTCTATGCTGGTGATCAAGCCCAGGGCTTTGCACAAGGTGGGCAAGCACTGTACCACTGAGTGACATCACAGCCACATTTCATGAATTAAGTGAGTTGAACCAAAATCTTTGCCTGTGTGGTTCCTAAAAATCAGACACCTCCTGTGTCCTAGGGTGTGTTCCAGGTGCTGAGCAAACATTATGAGTAATGCAGTGAAAAAAAACCCTCCACTAGGGAGATTGCCTCCTAGTGGATCACATTTCATAGGTAGATAAAAGAGTCTAGGGAAAGTGGATGAATAAGTAGCTGAAGGATGAGAAAGGAGGAAGAATCTATAGTTTGGAACTTAGGTATGCCCCCAATGACCCAAGTCCTACAGGCTTGCTCCTCAAGCCATGGTGGCAGTAGAGGTAGTGAAACTTTTAGTAGGTGGGGCCTAGAGGGAGGGAGTTAGGTCCCTGGGGTAGCCTTTGCAAAAGAAATTAGGACCCAGACCCTTCTCTTCATCTCCACTTCCCATCTTGGCTCTGAGCTGAACAGCTTCCTCCACAACATGCTCACTATGATTGCCACCTTACCACAGCCTGTATGCAACAGGCCAATTGACAATGGGCTGAATTTCCAAAATAAACTTCTATTTTTAAGTTAATTATATTGCTAGTCAGCTTTCATTGCTGGGCTAAACTACTAGAGATAAACAATTTTTAAGGAGGAAAAGTTGGACTCATGGCTTCATTAGTTAATCAGCTCATGGTCAGTTGAGGGTTGCTTTGAGGCCTGTGGCACAGCAGAATATCTTGAAAGGCAATTTATAATAGAGAAGCTTACAAGACAATATGTTGTAAACTAACTGTACAATGGGGGGGTAGGAATTAGGGAGGAGGGAAGGTGGGAGAAAAAGGACAAGTTGGACAAGACAACTAACTTTGCACATCACATTGACAATAAAATTTAAATAAATGGAAAAAAAGAGAGAGAAGCTGCTCACTGTGTCTAGGGGCAGGTGCGCGCGCACATGCACACACACACACACACACACACACACACACGACAGGAAAAAAAGAAAGAGAAGGACAGAATACCAATGTTCCCTTCAAGGGTGCATCCCCAGTGACATAGCTTTCTTCTACCAGGACCTACATTCTAAATGGTTCAGTGATGCCACAAGCTGATGATCAAGTCTCTAGCAAAGGGGCTTCAGAAAGCATTTATGATCCAAATTATAACAGATACCACAGGATCTTAGCTATTTAGAAGGCTGAGATCTGAGGACTAAGATTCAAAGCCAGACTGGACAGACAAATCTGAGAAAGTCTTATCTCCAATTAACCAGCAAAAACCCAGAAGTGGAGTGTGTCTCAAGTGGTAGAGTGCCTTGAGTGAAAAAGCTAAGCAAGTACATAAGGCCTTGAGTTCAAGCCCCAATAGCAGCATGTGCATCACACACACACACACACACACACACACACACACACACACACTATTACTACAAGTATTTGTTACAGTAACAAAAAGCTAATTCTAAATGCAAAACACTTTGATTATTTGTAATATAAATTGCACACTTTAGAGTAACCGTTAATTTTTGTATTGTTCTAGTCCTAGGGCTTGAACTAGGGCCTGGTCACTGTCCTTGAGCTTTGTTTTCCTCAAGGCTAGTGCTCTACCACTTGAGCTATGGCTCTGCTTTGGGCCTTTTTTTGGTGAATAATTGGTAGATGAGTGTTTCATAGGCTTTCCTGCCCAGTCTAACTTGGAACCACAATCTTCAGATCTCTGTCTCCTGAGTAGTTGGGATTACAGATGTGAGTTGGGATTACAGATGTGACCCACTGACAGTGCAACCACTATGTTTTTAAAGTACAACTCTAGGCTGAGAAAATGTAACAATATAGAATGTTCAACAACAGCCATGAAATGAAAAATAAAAAGGATTAAGAAAATGAACACAATAAATATAAAAGTTAAACTATGTAGTGATTAATCTAGTTATATAAATCATTATTTTTATGGGAGGTGGCCTCAAAACATCAATTAAAAGATAAACGCTACTTTGTATCTGTCTCTATATAATGTATATAAAATATAAAAGAACTGGTGACCCGCGCAGTTCCCACCGCATCCGAGCGTTTTGTTCTGTCCCCGCGGGCAGGTGTGAGCTTCACATCCCGGGCGGACGGACAACAGCCTAACCGTAGTAGTCCACTAGGCCCAGCGCGCACTGACCCCTCGGGCGGAGCGTCCTCCAGGCCTGAGCGTCCCTCGCTCCACCGCGTAGGGTGGCCCGCATCCCAACGGGCGTCACCGCCCGTCACCGCCCCGCCCGCCCGGAGCCTCCAGGGAAAGCTTGGCTGAGACCCCAATGATCCTCAGTGAGCAGAGAGCTTCGGGAGAAAGCTGAGTCCACGAGGTCTGTTCCAGGAGGAAGAAAACATGATCCAAACTCTCCAGCAGCAGAATGGAGACCTCAAAGCCAGGACTGACTAGAGCATGGGGGTCACCAGACAACTATCGAAGGAAAACGCAACTCTCCAGGTATTCGTGGAGAAAGAAACCCAGGAGAAGAGATTGAGTAGCACTATTCGAGAGCCGCTTTGGAAACTCCCAACTGGGGACCCAGTCCCATTCAGAGCTCCCCCACATCAACCCTCCCTCCCCTCCCCCCCACGCGACATCGACCACGCTCCAGGACCCCAGGGTCTCCAGCCAGGGTCACCACGCACACGTCCTCCACATGCACACGCACACCACAGCCTCAGTCCATCCGAGTGCTGGCCACCTGGCGCGCATGCTCAGCAGCTGCACAGTGCATCCCAGGCAGCATCTCTTCTGCCCCCACCCGCCGTGTAAAACAGTCCGGGATTGGCGCTTAGCTAGCTGTAATGGTACAGCGTAGTGTGAAAAAACGTTTCACCATAGTTAGAGCCAAATTAACAAGTCCAACTGTTCTGGAGCAATGGATTTACACTGCAGAACTTCAGGTTAGTCACACATAGCTCATTTTTCACATTTTTTAATAACGTGATGTGCTGACATATTTTACTGACCGTCAGGAGTTTCCTAACTTAACCTAAGCATTATTAGGAAATGAAAATGCATTTCTATCCAGCTCCCCCAAGAATATTTCTACCTCCCCAAAATAGAAAAAAAAAAATTCACAGAAGAAGCGCCTTCCAATTTTACCACCAAGTGGTACCTGTGCGAATACAAAAGCCAACGATTTGTGAACTGAACTGCCTTGGGGACAGTCAGCCTCTTAGCAGGAGGTGAGAGCAAGGTGAGAAGGACATGCTCCATTCACAGGTTTTAATGATCAATCCTGTTGCAAGGAGGGATTGCAGGCAGAAACCTTTTGGGTATTCCCTGTTTTGCCATTGTTACCATAGCGACTCATCTTGTAAACACTTCTTGCTTTTTTTTTTTTTTTTTACCTAAATGGCACCTTAAAATAAGCCACTAAGCCATACACACAGGCAAAAGTGGGGGGATCATATTTTAGTTGAGTAGAAGGATGATCTTGGAGATGACCAAGGTCATTGGAGGCCTACCCTTAGGAAGGAAAACCACCAAGAGAGGGCCCATGTTTGGCCAGGTACACAGCAAGAAAGTCCTCCATTATTCCATTTGGTTGGTTTTGATGTGACACAAATCTCAGGCCTGAGTTTATTTCACGTGCATTTAATAAGAACCACTGTAATTTCACCTTTCTCCCTGTACCTTGAGAGGGCTCAGAGGTCCTAGCAGCTGCCTTCAGAAAACCAACGTGTCTGTCCTGAGAGTGCAGTTCTAGAGGTGCTAAATCACCACATACTCTCCTAGAAACCCAGGCATGGCTGCACCTCACCAGGACCCCATTGTAGGCCCAGAAGATTCTCCCCAACAGAGGAGGCCAGAAAACAGCCAAGCAGCTGCCAGCTCCCAGACTGGCATTTGTCTCTGAAATGGTAGAATAAGAATATGAAAGGTATTCCTGCAGTGCTGTGGAAAAAAAGGAGCATAATACATGACAGAAAGTAGGTTTAAACAGTCCACATGGCAATGATAAAAATGCCTTTATTCTGTATGTGATGACATTGTACTCTTCTCCCGGGGGCCCCTCAGAGTTCTGAGCACACCCAAAGATGGAAGCGCCCTAGACCAGGCATACACACCACGTGCCGCCTGCCTATGGGGGCATTTCTAATGTACCAGGGGGATATGCTAACACACCCGGAAGCACATGAACGTGGGCACCCGCACAAAAACACACGCACTCACCCTCAGCCAGGGGAACCCTTGGGACAATAGAACCCATTGAGACAACATGCCATGCACTTCTAGGGAGGAGAGAAAAATGAAGACCAAAGCGAGGGAGAGGAGGAAAGGGTCAGCGAAGAGTGACAAGGCCAAGGGAAGCCATGGCCACGAAAAGAGGGAAAGGAAAGAAGAAGGGGAAAGGGAAGTGGAGACAGGCCAATGGCTGGCAATACATCGGCAGCAACATACAACGGATGCCCCTCGTGGTTCTGCTGCCCAGGCAGCCAGTGTGCCCATTCCTAGCCAAGAGCGTGAACATGTCACTCAAGGCCAAGCCAGCAGGCCGAGTTAGCAGCATCCAGCAACTTCCTGGGCCACGCTGATTCTGAGCATGCTGTCAACCAAGGCTCAGGACTCTTCCTCTTGCTGCAGAGCTCCAGCTTTTTGAAGCCAAGGGAACTTCTGCAGACTGCACATAAGATCGCTTCACCAAGTGGCCTGAGGGGAGACAAAGTGTTTGATAAGGAAGCTGGGGGTGCTCACTGTCTGAGCTGGGTGCTTGCTCTTTGAGGCCAGGAGGCAGGCAGGGTGTGTCCCAGGAATGCAGCAGATCCCTCAGTGACAGTGACTGGCTAGGACTGGGAACCCGCCCCCCCTGCCTCCCGCGAATCCCCGCCCCCAAGCTTTCCAGGAGCCACTGGCTGTCTAGTCTGGGACCCAGAAGCCAGGGAGTACTGCCAGGGCAGTGCTGGTGGTGGCTACCAGGCCAAAAACAGGTGGCTGAGGCGGCTTGGAGAGGCGCCCCAGGAAGCAGAGGGAGAAGCAGAGGAGGAGGCCAAGGTTGCCTTGTCCAGCGCCCCACCCCCAGGCATGCCCACCTCCTTCTGCCTGCCTCTGGGGGCATTGCTGAAGCTCCAGTCAGGCATGCTAACACAAGCACGCGCTTGTGCTCACACACACACACACACACACACACACACAGACATACACACGCTCACCCTCAGTCAGGGGGACCCTTGGGATGGTAGACCCCACTGAGTCAACATGCCATGCACTTCTGGGGAGGTGGGCAAAATGAAGACCAAAGCCAGTGAGAGGAGGCAAGGGTCAGAGAAGAGTGACAAGGCCAAGGGAAGCCATGGCCAAGAAAGGAGGGAAAGGAAAGAGGAAGGGGAAGAGGAAGTGGAGAGAGGACAATGGCTGGCAATGCATAAGCAGCAGCTTGCGCCGGATGCCCCTCGTGGTTCTGCCGCCCAGGAGGCCAGTGTGCCCATTCCTACCCCAGAGGGTGAACATGTCACGCAAGGCCCAGCCAGCATGCCAAGCTAGCTGCATCCGGCCACTTCCTGGGCCACGCTGTTTCTCAGCATGCTGTCACCCATGGCTCAGGCCTCTTCTTCTTTAGGCAGAGCTCCAGCTTTTTGAGGCCAAGGGACCTTCTGCAGCCTGCATGAAGGATCCCTTCACACAGCTGCCGGATGGAGGACAAGGTGTTTGCTGGGGAAGCTGGGGGTGTGCGGGTCATAGAGTCTCCTGAGTGGAAAGGAAGGCTTCACCCATCCCTCAGTCAATCAACTAACGAGGAATCACCCACCACACGGGTGATGGGAGCAAGGCTTTGGAGGGAGTGTCACTGGACTGGGGAGCTGCCCCTCCCTCCCTCCCTGCCTCCCTCCCTCCCTCCCTCCCTTCCTTCCTTCCTTCCTTCCACTGGCCTTGGAGGTCTAGGCTTCCTGGTGCTACCCACTTGGTGTTTCCCCTGTGTGTGCTCAGCTAACTGTGTCCATCAGGAGTGTGGCCACGTTTCCGTGAGCCTCTTCGACAGCCAGGCCTGGGCCTAATCCACACCACTCACTGCATCCTCTCAGCAAACTGGGACATGCTGCCTCCTGCAAGTTTTCTGCCATGGCAGGCCTCAGTCTCTTCCTGCTGTGGTCCACGTGGGACTGGAAGGGAAAGCTACCTGTGCTGGTCATGTGCAGGAGGAGGCCCTTTGGTGGCCAACTGAGGGCTAACTTGAGGTGCCTCTGCGAGGACACGGATGCCCGTGAAGCTAGCGGGCCTCCTGCCTAGCTTTGCCACAACAGGCCAGCCCTCCTGCCCCAACTCCGCTCCCTTGCCTTGTAGTATCCCCTGTCCCTTGAGATCTTGCTGGACCTCTGGGTGTTCACTCTGTGTCCCCTGTGCCTCCTGGGCTGCAAGGGCCAGGGGCCATGGTGGAGGGAGCCAGGCACTTCTGCCCACCAGGCACGCACTGCAAGAGAACCCATCTCTAAACACTGCAGCCGGCCAAGGCAACACTCCTGTAGCTCCTAGCACCTGCAGGATGCACGCAAAGGTGGCTCCAGGAGAAGTGGGCAGCTGGGCCACTTGCCTGTCAAGGCCAAGCCCTCCTGGGCAGCACCACTCAAAGACCCAACAGGGCCAGACCCTGCTGTCTCCTGCTCAACTCCTTTGCCATGAACAGGGCTTTTGTTGAATGGATAGGATAGGATTGGATTGGGTTGGATTGGGGACTGACATTCCAACCACCAGGCAGACACGGGAAGAGGGATGCGGAGCAGGAGACTCAGTGGGCACGGGAAGAGACCCACAGTGGCCACCATGGGAGAGGCAGGGAGGGGGAGCAGACAAAGAGAGCCGAAAGACAGCAGAAACCAGCCAGAAAGGAGGGGAGACACAGAGACAGAGACAGAGACAGACACAGAGACAGAGACAGAGACAGAGACAGAGACAGAGACAGAGACAGAAGAAGAGCTGCAGGGAAGGGTGGAGAGGAAAGTGTGAGGGGAGGAGGTATTCAGGACACTGTGAGATGCCTTTGCAGAGATGGGGCCTGAGAAACAGACTGGACGGCTGAGCCTGGCTAGCCAGTATGGGAATTGCTTCTTTGGTTTCTCCAGGGTCCCGAGGGCTGCCCAAGAGGTGGGAGTTCCAGGCCTGTCTGTGCTCAGTGGCTTGAGCACAAGCTTCGGGTGTGAGGGGCGGCTGTGTTTTGGTGAGGGGCAAGCTAGAGGAGGCATGGTGGGGATGGAGCTTGTAGTCTAGGGCAGCCAAAAGTGGAGGAGCTGAGGCGAGTCAAGAGGAAGCAGGCCAGGGGATGCCTGTTGGGCCTGAAGAGCTTGTGAGGGGGGGAGTGGGTGCTGGAGTGAGGGAGCCCCAGCTGGGCTGTGTGCTCCTGGGCTGGAAGCTCAAGCAAGGGTTTTGCCATGCATGGAGGCTTGGGGACTAGCGGTGGGCGGGGTCAGCGCGGCCAGGTACCTTGGGGGCGTGCCTGTGTGTGCACCAAAAGCCTCCTGCACGTCCTTCGAGCCGGAATCGAACCAGCGACCTAAGGATGGCCGCGGCTGGGTGCCCAGTCTACAGTCCTCCGCTCTACCAGCTGAGCTATCGAAGGGGTGCTCACTGTGTGGGCTGGGTGCTTGCTCTTTGAGGCCAGGAGGCGGGCAGGGTGTGTCCCAGGAATGCAGCAGGTCCCGCGGTGACAGTGACTGGCTAGGACTGGGAACCCGCCGCCCCGCCTCCCGCGAATCCCGCCCCCAAGCTTTCCAGGAGCCACTGGCTGTCTAGTCTGGGACCCAGAAGCCAGGGAGTACTGCCAGGGCAGTGCTGGTGGTGGCTGGCAGGCCAAAGACAGGTGGCTGAGGCGGCTTGGAGAGGCGCCCCAGGAAGCAGAGGGAGAAGCAGAGGAGGAGGCAAAGGCTGCCCTGTCCAGCGCCCCAGCCCAGGCATGCCCACCTCCTTCTGCCTGCCTCTGGGGGCATTGCTGAAGCTCCAGGCGGGCATGCTAACACAGGCACGCGCTTGTGCTCACACACACACACACACACACACACACACACACACGGACATACACACGCTCACCCTCAGTCAGGGGGACCCTTGGGATGGTAGACCCCACTGAGTCAACATGCCATGCACTTCTGGGGAAGAGAGAAAAATGAAGACCAAAGCCAGTGAGAGGAGGCAAGGGTCAGAGAAGAGTGACAAGGCCAAGGGAAGCCATGGCCAAGAAAGGAGGGAAAGGAAAGAGGAAGGGGAAGAGGAAGTGGAGAGAGGACAATGGCTGGCAATGCATAAGCAGCAGCTTGCGCCGGATGCCCCTCGTGGTTCTGCCGCCCAGGAGGCCAGTGTGCCCATTCCTACCCCAGAGGGTGAACATGTCACGCAAGGCCCAGCCAGCATGCCAAGCTAGCTGCATCCGGCCACTTCCTGGGCCACGCTGTTTCTCAGCATGCTGTCACCCATGGCTCAGGCCTCTTCTTCTTTAGGCAGAGCTCCAGCTTTTTGAGGCCAAGGGACCTTCTGCAGCCTGCATGAAGGATCCCTTCACACAGCTGCCGGATGGAGGACAAGGTGTTTGCTGGGGAAGCTGGGGGTGTGCGGGTCATAGAGTCTCCTGAGTGGAAAGGAAGGCTTCACCCATCCCTCAGTCAATCAACTAACGAGGAATCACCCACCACACGGGTGATGGGAGCAAGGCTTTGGAGGGAGTGTCACTGGACTGGGGAGCTGCCCCTCCCTCCCTCCCTGCCTCCCTCCCTCCCTCCCTCCCTTCCTTCCTTCCTTCCTTCCACTGGCCTTGGAGGTCTAGGCTTCCTGGTGCTACCCACTTGGTGTTTCCCCTGTGTGTGCTCAGCTAACTGTGTCCATCAGGAGTGTGGCCACGTTTCCGTGAGCCTCTTCGACAGCCAGGCCTGGGCCTAATCCACACCACTCACTGCATCCTCTCAGCAAACTGGGACATGCTGCCTCCTGCAAGTTTTCTGCCATGGCAGGCCTCAGTCTCTTCCTGCTGTGGTCCACGTGGGACTGGAAGGGAAAGCTACCTGTGCTGGTCATGTGCAGGAGGAGGCCCTTTGGTGGCCAACTGAGGGCTAACTTGAGGTGCCTCTGCGAGGACACGGATGCCCGTGAAGCTAGCGGGCCTCCTGCCTAGCTTTGCCACAACAGGCCAGCCCTCCTGCCCCAACTCCGCTCCCTTGCCTTGTAGTATCCCCTGTCCCTTGAGATCTTGCTGGACCTCTGGGTGTTCACTCTGTGTCCCCTGTGCCTCCTGGGCTGCAAGGGCCAGGGGCCATGGTGGAGGGAGCCAGGCACTTCTGCCCACCAGGCACGCACTGCAAGAGAACCCATCTCTAAACACTGCAGCCGGCCAAGGCAACACTCCTGTAGCTCCTAGCACCTGCAGGATGCACGCAAAGGTGGCTCCAGGAGAAGTGGGCAGCTGGGCCACTTGCCTGTCAAGGCCAAGCCCTCCTGGGCAGCACCACTCAAAGACCCAACAGGGCCAGACCCTGCTGTCTCCTGCTCAACTCCTTTGCCATGAACAGGGCTTTTGTTGAATGGATAGGATAGGATTGGATTGGGTTGGATTGGGGACTGACATTCCAACCACCAGGCAGACACGGGAAGAGGGATGCGGAGCAGGAGACTCAGTGGGCACGGGAAGAGACCCACAGTGGCCACCATGGGAGAGGCAGGGAGGGGGAGCAGACAAAGAGAGCCGAAAGACAGCAGAAACCAGCCAGAAAGGAGGGGAGACACAGAGACAGAGACAGAGACAGACAGAGACAGAGACAGAGACAGAGACAGAGACAGAGACAGAGACAGAAGAAGAGCTGCAGGGAAGGGTGGAGAGGAAAGTGTGAGGGGAGGAGGTATTCAGGACACTGTGAGATGCCTTTGCAGAGATGGGGCCTGAGAAACAGACTGGACGGCTGAGCCTGGCTAGCCAGTATGGGAATTGCTTCTTTGGTTTCTCCAGGGTCCCGAGGGCTGCCCAAGAGGTGGGAGTTCCAGGCCTGTCTGTGCTCAGTGGCTTGAGCACAAGCTTCGGGTGTGAGGGGCGGCTGTGTTTTGGTGAGGGGCAAGCTAGAGGAGGCATGGTGGGGATGGAGCTTGTAGTCTAGGGCAGCCAAAAGTGGAGGAGCTGAGGCGAGTCAAGAGGAAGCAGGCCAGGGGATGCCTGTTGGGCCTGAAGAGCTTGTGAGGGGGGGAGTGGGTGCTGGAGTGAGGGAGCCCCAGCTGGGCTGTGTGCTCCTGGGCTGGAAGCTCAAGCAAGGGTTTTGCCATGCATGGAGGCTTGGGGACTAGCGGTGGGCGGGGTCAGCGCGGCCAGGTACCTTGGGGGCGTGCCTGTGTGTGCACCAAAAGCCTCCTGCACGTCCTTCGAGCCGGAATCGAACCAGCGACCTAAGGATGGCCGCGGCTGGGTGCCCAGTCTACAGTCCTCCGCTCTACCAGCTGAGCTATCGAAGGGGTGCTCACTGTGTGGGCTGGGTGCTTGCTCTTTGAGGCCAGGAGGCGGGCAGGGTGTGTCCCAGGAATGCAGCAGGTCCCGCGGTGACAGTGACTGGCTAGGACTGGGAACCCGCCGCCCCGCCTCCCGCGAATCCCGCCCCCAAGCTTTCCAGGAGCCACTGGCTGTCTAGTCTGGGACCCAGAAGCCAGGGAGTACTGCCAGGGCAGTGCTGGTGGTGGCTGGCAGGCCAAAGACAGGTGGCTGAGGCGGCTTGGAGAGGCGCCCCAGGAAGCAGAGGGAGAAGCAGAGGAGGAGGCAAAGGCTGCCCTGTCCAGCGCCCCAGCCCAGGCATGCCCACCTCCTTCTGCCTGCCTCTGGGGGCATTGCTGAAGCTCCAGGCGGGCATGCTAACACAGGCACGCGCTTGTGCTCACACACACACACACACACACACACACACACACACGGACATACACACGCTCACCCTCAGTCAGGGGGACCCTTGGGATGGTAGACCCCACTGAGTCAACATGCCATGCACTTCTGGGGAAGAGAGAAAAATGAAGACCAAAGCCAGTGAGAGGAGGCAAGGGTCAGAGAAGAGTGACAAGGCCAAGGGAAGCCATGGCCAAGAAAGGAGGGAAAGGAAAGAGGAAGGGGAAGAGGAAGTGGAGAGAGGACAATGGCTGGCAATGCATAAGCAGCAGCTTGCGCCGGATGCCCCTCGTGGTTCTGCCGCCCAGGAGGCCAGTGTGCCCATTCCTACCCCAGAGGGTGAACATGTCACGCAAGGCCCAGCCAGCATGCCAAGCTAGCTGCATCCGGCCACTTCCTGGGCCACGCTGTTTCTCAGCATGCTGTCACCCATGGCTCAGGCCTCTTCTTCTTTAGGCAGAGCTCCAGCTTTTTGAGGCCAAGGGACCTTCTGCAGCCTGCATGAAGGATCCCTTCACACAGCTGCCGGATGGAGGACAAGGTGTTTGCTGGGGAAGCTGGGGGTGTGCGGGTCATAGAGTCTCCTGAGTGGAAAGGAAGGCTTCACCCATCCCTCAGTCAATCAACTAACGAGGAATCACCCACCACACGGGTGATGGGAGCAAGGCTTTGGAGGGAGTGTCACTGGACTGGGGAGCTGCCCCTCCCTCCCTCCCTGCCTCCCTCCCTCCCTCCCTCCCTTCCTTCCTTCCTTCCTTCCACTGGCCTTGGAGGTCTAGGCTTCCTGGTGCTACCCACTTGGTGTTTCCCCTGTGTGTGCTCAGCTAACTGTGTCCATCAGGAGTGTGGCCACGTTTCCGTGAGCCTCTTCGACAGCCAGGCCTGGGCCTAATCCACACCACTCACTGCATCCTCTCAGCAAACTGGGACATGCTGCCTCCTGCAAGTTTTCTGCCATGGCAGGCCTCAGTCTCTTCCTGCTGTGGTCCACGTGGGACTGGAAGGGAAAGCTACCTGTGCTGGTCATGTGCAGGAGGAGGCCCTTTGGTGGCCAACTGAGGGCTAACTTGAGGTGCCTCTGCGAGGACACGGATGCCCGTGAAGCTAGCGGGCCTCCTGCCTAGCTTTGCCACAACAGGCCAGCCCTCCTGCCCCAACTCCGCTCCCTTGCCTTGTAGTATCCCCTGTCCCTTGAGATCTTGCTGGACCTCTGGGTGTTCACTCTGTGTCCCCTGTGCCTCCTGGGCTGCAAGGGCCAGGGGCCATGGTGGAGGGAGCCAGGCACTTCTGCCCACCAGGCACGCACTGCAAGAGAACCCATCTCTAAACACTGCAGCCGGCCAAGGCAACACTCCTGTAGCTCCTAGCACCTGCAGGATGCACGCAAAGGTGGCTCCAGGAGAAGTGGGCAGCTGGGCCACTTGCCTGTCAAGGCCAAGCCCTCCTGGGCAGCACCACTCAAAGACCCAACAGGGCCAGACCCTGCTGTCTCCTGCTCAACTCCTTTGCCATGAACAGGGCTTTTGTTGAATGGATAGGATAGGATTGGATTGGGTTGGATTGGGGACTGACATTCCAACCACCAGGCAGACACGGGAAGAGGGATGCGGAGCAGGAGACTCAGTGGGCACGGGAAGAGACCCACAGTGGCCACCATGGGAGAGGCAGGGAGGGGGAGCAGACAAAGAGAGCCGAAAGACAGCAGAAACCAGCCAGAAAGGAGGGGAGACACAGAGACAGAGACAGAGACAGACAGAGACAGAGACAGAGACAGAGACAGAGACAGAGACAGAGACAGAAGAAGAGCTGCAGGGAAGGGTGGAGAGGAAAGTGTGAGGGGAGGAGGTATTCAGGACACTGTGAGATGCCTTTGCAGAGATGGGGCCTGAGAAACAGACTGGACGGCTGAGCCTGGCTAGCCAGTATGGGAATTGCTTCTTTGGTTTCTCCAGGGTCCCGAGGGCTGCCCAAGAGGTGGGAGTTCCAGGCCTGTCTGTGCTCAGTGGCTTGAGCACAAGCTTCGGGTGTGAGGGGCGGCTGTGTTTTGGTGAGGGGCAAGCTAGAGGAGGCATGGTGGGGATGGAGCTTGTAGTCTAGGGCAGCCAAAAGTGGAGGAGCTGAGGCGAGTCAAGAGGAAGCAGGCCAGGGGATGCCTGTTGGGCCTGAAGAGCTTGTGAGGGGGGGAGTGGGTGCTGGAGTGAGGGAGCCCCAGCTGGGCTGTGTGCTCCTGGGCTGGAAGCTCAAGCAAGGGTTTTGCCATGCATGGAGGCTTGGGGACTAGCGGTGGGCGGGGTCAGCGCGGCCAGGTACCTTGGGGGCGTGCCTGTGTGTGCACCAAAAGCCTCCTGCACGTCCTTCGAGCCGGAATCGAACCAGCGACCTAAGGATGGCCGCGGCTGGGTGCCCAGTCTACAGTCCTCCGCTCTACCAGCTGAGCTATCGAAGGGGTGCTCACTGTGTGGGCTGGGTGCTTGCTCTTTGAGGCCAGGAGGCGGGCAGGGTGTGTCCCAGGAATGCAGCAGGTCCCGCGGTGACAGTGACTGGCTAGGACTGGGAACCCGCCGCCCCGCCTCCCGCGAATCCCGCCCCCAAGCTTTCCAGGAGCCACTGGCTGTCTAGTCTGGGACCCAGAAGCCAGGGAGTACTGCCAGGGCAGTGCTGGTGGTGGCTGGCAGGCCAAAGACAGGTGGCTGAGGCGGCTTGGAGAGGCGCCCCAGGAAGCAGAGGGAGAAGCAGAGGAGGAGGCAAAGGCTGCCCTGTCCAGCGCCCCAGCCCAGGCATGCCCACCTCCTTCTGCCTGCCTCTGGGGGCATTGCTGAAGCTCCAGGCGGGCATGCTAACACAGGCACGCGCTTGTGCTCACACACACACACACACACACACACACACACACACGGACATACACACGCTCACCCTCAGTCAGGGGGACCCTTGGGATGGTAGACCCCACTGAGTCAACATGCCATGCACTTCTGGGGAAGAGAGAAAAATGAAGACCAAAGCCAGTGAGAGGAGGCAAGGGTCAGAGAAGAGTGACAAGGCCAAGGGAAGCCATGGCCAAGAAAGGAGGGAAAGGAAAGAGGAAGGGGAAGAGGAAGTGGAGAGAGGACAATGGCTGGCAATGCATAAGCAGCAGCTTGCGCCGGATGCCCCTCGTGGTTCTGCCGCCCAGGAGGCCAGTGTGCCCATTCCTACCCCAGAGGGTGAACATGTCACGCAAGGCCCAGCCAGCATGCCAAGCTAGCTGCATCCGGCCACTTCCTGGGCCACGCTGTTTCTCAGCATGCTGTCACCCATGGCTCAGGCCTCTTCTTCTTTAGGCAGAGCTCCAGCTTTTTGAGGCCAAGGGACCTTCTGCAGCCTGCATGAAGGATCCCTTCACACAGCTGCCGGATGGAGGACAAGGTGTTTGCTGGGGAAGCTGGGGGTGTGCGGGTCATAGAGTCTCCTGAGTGGAAAGGAAGGCTTCACCCATCCCTCAGTCAATCAACTAACGAGGAATCACCCACCACACGGGTGATGGGAGCAAGGCTTTGGAGGGAGTGTCACTGGACTGGGGAGCTGCCCCTCCCTCCCTCCCTGCCTCCCTCCCTCCCTCCCTCCCTTCCTTCCTTCCTTCCTTCCACTGGCCTTGGAGGTCTAGGCTTCCTGGTGCTACCCACTTGGTGTTTCCCCTGTGTGTGCTCAGCTAACTGTGTCCATCAGGAGTGTGGCCACGTTTCCGTGAGCCTCTTCGACAGCCAGGCCTGGGCCTAATCCACACCACTCACTGCATCCTCTCAGCAAACTGGGACATGCTGCCTCCTGCAAGTTTTCTGCCATGGCAGGCCTCAGTCTCTTCCTGCTGTGGTCCACGTGGGACTGGAAGGGAAAGCTACCTGTGCTGGTCATGTGCAGGAGGAGGCCCTTTGGTGGCCAACTGAGGGCTAACTTGAGGTGCCTCTGCGAGGACACGGATGCCCGTGAAGCTAGCGGGCCTCCTGCCTAGCTTTGCCACAACAGGCCAGCCCTCCTGCCCCAACTCCGCTCCCTTGCCTTGTAGTATCCCCTGTCCCTTGAGATCTTGCTGGACCTCTGGGTGTTCACTCTGTGTCCCCTGTGCCTCCTGGGCTGCAAGGGCCAGGGGCCATGGTGGAGGGAGCCAGGCACTTCTGCCCACCAGGCACGCACTGCAAGAGAACCCATCTCTAAACACTGCAGCCGGCCAAGGCAACACTCCTGTAGCTCCTAGCACCTGCAGGATGCACGCAAAGGTGGCTCCAGGAGAAGTGGGCAGCTGGGCCACTTGCCTGTCAAGGCCAAGCCCTCCTGGGCAGCACCACTCAAAGACCCAACAGGGCCAGACCCTGCTGTCTCCTGCTCAACTCCTTTGCCATGAACAGGGCTTTTGTTGAATGGATAGGATAGGATTGGATTGGGTTGGATTGGGGACTGACATTCCAACCACCAGGCAGACACGGGAAGAGGGATGCGGAGCAGGAGACTCAGTGGGCACGGGAAGAGACCCACAGTGGCCACCATGGGAGAGGCAGGGAGGGGGAGCAGACAAAGAGAGCCGAAAGACAGCAGAAACCAGCCAGAAAGGAGGGGAGACACAGAGACAGAGACAGACAGACAGAGACAGAGACAGAGACAGAGACAGAGACAGAGACAGAGACAGAAGAAGAGCTGCAGGGAAGGGTGGAGAGGAAAGTGTGAGGGGAGGAGGTATTCAGGACACTGTGAGATGCCTTTGCAGAGATGGGGCCTGAGAAACAGACTGGACGGCTGAGCCTGGCTAGCCAGTATGGGAATTGCTTCTTTGGTTTCTCCAGGGTCCCGAGGGCTGCCCAAGAGGTGGGAGTTCCAGGCCTGTCTGTGCTCAGTGGCTTGAGCACAAGCTTCGGGTGTGAGGGGCGGCTGTGTTTTGGTGAGGGGCAAGCTAGAGGAGGCATGGTGGGGATGGAGCTTGTAGTCTAGGGCAGCCAAAAGTGGAGGAGCTGAGGCGAGTCAAGAGGAAGCAGGCCAGGGGATGCCTGTTGGGCCTGAAGAGCTTGTGAGGGGGGGAGTGGGTGCTGGAGTGAGGGAGCCCCAGCTGGGCTGTGTGCTCCTGGGCTGGAAGCTCAAGCAAGGGTTTTGCCATGCATGGAGGCTTGGGGACTAGCGGTGGGCGGGGTCAGCGCGGCCAGGTACCTTGGGGGCGTGCCTGTGTGTGCACCAAAAGCCTCCTGCACGTCCTTCGAGCCGGAATCGAACCAGCGACCTAAGGATGGCCGCGGCTGGGTGCCCAGTCTACAGTCCTCCGCTCTACCAGCTGAGCTATCGAAGGGGTGCTCACTGTGTGGGCTGGGTGCTTGCTCTTTGAGGCCAGGAGGCGGGCAGGGTGTGTCCCAGGAATGCAGCAGGTCCCGCGGTGACAGTGACTGGCTAGGACTGGGAACCCGCCGCCCCGCCTCCCGCGAATCCCGCCCCCAAGCTTTCCAGGAGCCACTGGCTGTCTAGTCTGGGACCCAGAAGCCAGGGAGTACTGCCAGGGCAGTGCTGGTGGTGGCTGGCAGGCCAAAGACAGGTGGCTGAGGCGGCTTGGAGAGGCGCCCCAGGAAGCAGAGGGAGAAGCAGAGGAGGAGGCAAAGGCTGCCCTGTCCAGCGCCCCAGCCCAGGCATGCCCACCTCCTTCTGCCTGCCTCTGGGGGCATTGCTGAAGCTCCAGGCGGGCATGCTAACACAGGCACGCGCTTGTGCTCACACACACACACACACACACACACACACACACACGGACATACACACGCTCACCCTCAGTCAGGGGGACCCTTGGGATGGTAGACCCCACTGAGTCAACATGCCATGCACTTCTGGGGAAGAGAGAAAAATGAAGACCAAAGCCAGTGAGAGGAGGCAAGGGTCAGAGAAGAGTGACAAGGCCAAGGGAAGCCATGGCCAAGAAAGGAGGGAAAGGAAAGAGGAAGGGGAAGAGGAAGTGGAGAGAGGACAATGGCTGGCAATGCATAAGCAGCAGCTTGCGCCGGATGCCCCTCGTGGTTCTGCCGCCCAGGAGGCCAGTGTGCCCATTCCTACCCCAGAGGGTGAACATGTCACGCAAGGCCCAGCCAGCATGCCAAGCTAGCTGCATCCGGCCACTTCCTGGGCCACGCTGTTTCTCAGCATGCTGTCACCCATGGCTCAGGCCTCTTCTTCTTTAGGCAGAGCTCCAGCTTTTTGAGGCCAAGGGACCTTCTGCAGCCTGCATGAAGGATCCCTTCACACAGCTGCCGGATGGAGGACAAGGTGTTTGCTGGGGAAGCTGGGGGTGTGCGGGTCATAGAGTCTCCTGAGTGGAAAGGAAGGCTTCACCCATCCCTCAGTCAATCAACTAACGAGGAATCACCCACCACACGGGTGATGGGAGCAAGGCTTTGGAGGGAGTGTCACTGGACTGGGGAGCTGCCCCTCCCTCCCTCCCTGCCTCCCTCCCTCCCTCCCTCCCTTCCTTCCTTCCTTCCTTCCACTGGCCTTGGAGGTCTAGGCTTCCTGGTGCTACCCACTTGGTGTTTCCCCTGTGTGTGCTCAGCTAACTGTGTCCATCAGGAGTGTGGCCACGTTTCCGTGAGCCTCTTCGACAGCCAGGCCTGGGCCTAATCCACACCACTCACTGCATCCTCTCAGCAAACTGGGACATGCTGCCTCCTGCAAGTTTTCTGCCATGGCAGGCCTCAGTCTCTTCCTGCTGTGGTCCACGTGGGACTGGAAGGGAAAGCTACCTGTGCTGGTCATGTGCAGGAGGAGGCCCTTTGGTGGCCAACTGAGGGCTAACTTGAGGTGCCTCTGCGAGGACACGGATGCCCGTGAAGCTAGCGGGCCTCCTGCCTAGCTTTGCCACAACAGGCCAGCCCTCCTGCCCCAACTCCGCTCCCTTGCCTTGTAGTATCCCCTGTCCCTTGAGATCTTGCTGGACCTCTGGGTGTTCACTCTGTGTCCCCTGTGCCTCCTGGGCTGCAAGGGCCAGGGGCCATGGTGGAGGGAGCCAGGCACTTCTGCCCACCAGGCACGCACTGCAAGAGAACCCATCTCTAAACACTGCAGCCGGCCAAGGCAACACTCCTGTAGCTCCTAGCACCTGCAGGATGCACGCAAAGGTGGCTCCAGGAGAAGTGGGCAGCTGGGCCACTTGCCTGTCAAGGCCAAGCCCTCCTGGGCAGCACCACTCAAAGACCCAACAGGGCCAGACCCTGCTGTCTCCTGCTCAACTCCTTTGCCATGAACAGGGCTTTTGTTGAATGGATAGGATAGGATTGGATTGGGTTGGATTGGGGACTGACATTCCAACCACCAGGCAGACACGGGAAGAGGGATGCGGAGCAGGAGACTCAGTGGGCACGGGAAGAGACCCACAGTGGCCACCATGGGAGAGGCAGGGAGGGGGAGCAGACAAAGAGAGCCGAAAGACAGCAGAAACCAGCCAGAAAGGAGGGGAGACACAGAGACAGAGACAGAGACAGACAGAGACAGAGACAGAGACAGAGACAGAGACAGAGACAGAGACAGAAGAAGAGCTGCAGGGAAGGGTGGAGAGGAAAGTGTGAGGGGAGGAGGTATTCAGGACACTGTGAGATGCCTTTGCAGAGATGGGGCCTGAGAAACAGACTGGACGGCTGAGCCTGGCTAGCCAGTATGGGAATTGCTTCTTTGGTTTCTCCAGGGTCCCGAGGGCTGCCCAAGAGGTGGGAGTTCCAGGCCTGTCTGTGCTCAGTGGCTTGAGCACAAGCTTCGGGTGTGAGGGGCGGCTGTGTTTTGGTGAGGGGCAAGCTAGAGGAGGCATGGTGGGGATGGAGCTTGTAGTCTAGGGCAGCCAAAAGTGGAGGAGCTGAGGCGAGTCAAGAGGAAGCAGGCCAGGGGATGCCTGTTGGGCCTGAAGAGCTTGTGAGGGGGGGAGTGGGTGCTGGAGTGAGGGAGCCCCAGCTGGGCTGTGTGCTCCTGGGCTGGAAGCTCAAGCAAGGGTTTTGCCATGCATGGAGGCTTGGGGACTAGCGGTGGGCGGGGTCAGCGCGGCCAGGTACCTTGGGGGCGTGCCTGTGTGTGCACCAAAAGCCTCCTGCACGTCCTTCGAGCCGGAATCGAACCAGCGACCTAAGGATGGCCGCGGCTGGGTGCCCAGTCTACAGTCCTCCGCTCTACCAGCTGAGCTATCGAAGGGGTGCTCACTGTGTGGGCTGGGTGCTTGCTCTTTGAGGCCAGGAGGCGGGCAGGGTGTGTCCCAGGAATGCAGCAGGTCCCGCGGTGACAGTGACTGGCTAGGACTGGGAACCCGCCGCCCCGCCTCCCGCGAATCCCGCCCCCAAGCTTTCCAGGAGCCACTGGCTGTCTAGTCTGGGACCCAGAAGCCAGGGAGTACTGCCAGGGCAGTGCTGGTGGTGGCTGGCAGGCCAAAGACAGGTGGCTGAGGCGGCTTGGAGAGGCGCCCCAGGAAGCAGAGGGAGAAGCAGAGGAGGAGGCAAAGGCTGCCCTGTCCAGCGCCCCAGCCCAGGCATGCCCACCTCCTTCTGCCTGCCTCTGGGGGCATTGCTGAAGCTCCAGGCGGGCATGCTAACACAGGCACGCGCTTGTGCTCACACACACACACACACACACACACACACACACACACGGACATACACACGCTCACCCTCAGTCAGGGGGACCCTTGGGATGGTAGACCCCACTGAGTCAACATGCCATGCACTTCTGGGGAAGAGAGAAAAATGAAGACCAAAGCCAGTGAGAGGAGGCAAGGGTCAGAGAAGAGTGACAAGGCCAAGGGAAGCCATGGCCAAGAAAGGAGGGAAAGGAAAGAGGAAGGGGAAGAGGAAGTGGAGAGAGGACAATGGCTGGCAATGCATAAGCAGCAGCTTGCGCCGGATGCCCCTCGTGGTTCTGCCGCCCAGGAGGCCAGTGTGCCCATTCCTACCCCAGAGGGTGAACATGTCACGCAAGGCCCAGCCAGCATGCCAAGCTAGCTGCATCCGGCCACTTCCTGGGCCACGCTGTTTCTCAGCATGCTGTCACCCATGGCTCAGGCCTCTTCTTCTTTAGGCAGAGCTCCAGCTTTTTGAGGCCAAGGGACCTTCTGCAGCCTGCATGAAGGATCCCTTCACACAGCTGCCGGATGGAGGACAAGGTGTTTGCTGGGGAAGCTGGGGGTGTGCGGGTCATAGAGTCTCCTGAGTGGAAAGGAAGGCTTCACCCATCCCTCAGTCAATCAACTAACGAGGAATCACCCACCACACGGGTGATGGGAGCAAGGCTTTGGAGGGAGTGTCACTGGACTGGGGAGCTGCCCCTCCCTCCCTCCCTGCCTCCCTCCCTCCCTCCCTCCCTTCCTTCCTTCCTTCCTTCCACTGGCCTTGGAGGTCTAGGCTTCCTGGTGCTACCCACTTGGTGTTTCCCCTGTGTGTGCTCAGCTAACTGTGTCCATCAGGAGTGTGGCCACGTTTCCGTGAGCCTCTTCGACAGCCAGGCCTGGGCCTAATCCACACCACTCACTGCATCCTCTCAGCAAACTGGGACATGCTGCCTCCTGCAAGTTTTCTGCCATGGCAGGCCTCAGTCTCTTCCTGCTGTGGTCCACGTGGGACTGGAAGGGAAAGCTACCTGTGCTGGTCATGTGCAGGAGGAGGCCCTTTGGTGGCCAACTGAGGGCTAACTTGAGGTGCCTCTGCGAGGACACGGATGCCCGTGAAGCTAGCGGGCCTCCTGCCTAGCTTTGCCACAACAGGCCAGCCCTCCTGCCCCAACTCCGCTCCCTTGCCTTGTAGTATCCCCTGTCCCTTGAGATCTTGCTGGACCTCTGGGTGTTCACTCTGTGTCCCCTGTGCCTCCTGGGCTGCAAGGGCCAGGGGCCATGGTGGAGGGAGCCAGGCACTTCTGCCCACCAGGCACGCACTGCAAGAGAACCCATCTCTAAACACTGCAGCCGGCCAAGGCAACACTCCTGTAGCTCCTAGCACCTGCAGGATGCACGCAAAGGTGGCTCCAGGAGAAGTGGGCAGCTGGGCCACTTGCCTGTCAAGGCCAAGCCCTCCTGGGCAGCACCACTCAAAGACCCAACAGGGCCAGACCCTGCTGTCTCCTGCTCAACTCCTTTGCCATGAACAGGGCTTTTGTTGAATGGATAGGATAGGATTGGATTGGGTTGGATTGGGGACTGACATTCCAACCACCAGGCAGACACGGGAAGAGGGATGCGGAGCAGGAGACTCAGTGGGCACGGGAAGAGACCCACAGTGGCCACCATGGGAGAGGCAGGGAGGGGGAGCAGACAAAGAGAGCCGAAAGACAGCAGAAACCAGCCAGAAAGGAGGGGAGACACAGAGACAGAGACAGAGACAGACAGACAGAGACAGAGACAGAGACAGAGACAGAGACAGAGACAGAGACAGAAGAAGAGCTGCAGGGAAGGGTGGAGAGGAAAGTGTGAGGGGAGGAGGTATTCAGGACACTGTGAGATGCCTTTGCAGAGATGGGGCCTGAGAAACAGACTGGACGGCTGAGCCTGGCTAGCCAGTATGGGAATTGCTTCTTTGGTTTCTCCAGGGTCCCGAGGGCTGCCCAAGAGGTGGGAGTTCCAGGCCTGTCTGTGCTCAGTGGCTTGAGCACAAGCTTCGGGTGTGAGGGGCGGCTGTGTTTTGGTGAGGGGCAAGCTAGAGGAGGCATGGTGGGGATGGAGCTTGTAGTCTAGGGCAGCCAAAAGTGGAGGAGCTGAGGCGAGTCAAGAGGAAGCAGGCCAGGGGATGCCTGTTGGGCCTGAAGAGCTTGTGAGGGGGGGAGTGGGTGCTGGAGTGAGGGAGCCCCAGCTGGGCTGTGTGCTCCTGGGCTGGAAGCTCAAGCAAGGGTTTTGCCATGCATGGAGGCTTGGGGACTAGCGGTGGGCGGGGTCAGCGCGGCCAGGTACCTTGGGGGCGTGCCTGTGTGTGCACCAAAAGCCTCCTGCACGTCCTTCGAGCCGGAATCGAACCAGCGACCTAAGGATGGCCGCGGCTGGGTGCCCAGTCTACAGTCCTCCGCTCTACCAGCTGAGCTATCGAAGGGGTGCTCACTGTGTGGGCTGGGTGCTTGCTCTTTGAGGCCAGGAGGCGGGCAGGGTGTGTCCCAGGAATGCAGCAGGTCCCGCGGTGACAGTGACTGGCTAGGACTGGGAACCCGCCGCCCCGCCTCCCGCGAATCCCGCCCCCAAGCTTTCCAGGAGCCACTGGCTGTCTAGTCTGGGACCCAGAAGCCAGGGAGTACTGCCAGGGCAGTGCTGGTGGTGGCTGGCAGGCCAAAGACAGGTGGCTGAGGCGGCTTGGAGAGGCGCCCCAGGAAGCAGAGGGAGAAGCAGAGGAGGAGGCAAAGGCTGCCCTGTCCAGCGCCCCAGCCCAGGCATGCCCACCTCCTTCTGCCTGCCTCTGGGGGCATTGCTGAAGCTCCAGGCGGGCATGCTAACACAGGCACGCGCTTGTGCTCACACACACACACACACACACACACACACACACACACGGACATACACACGCTCACCCTCAGTCAGGGGGACCCTTGGGATGGTAGACCCCACTGAGTCAACATGCCATGCACTTCTGGGGAAGAGAGAAAAATGAAGACCAAAGCCAGTGAGAGGAGGCAAGGGTCAGAGAAGAGTGACAAGGCCAAGGGAAGCCATGGCCAAGAAAGGAGGGAAAGGAAAGAGGAAGGGGAAGAGGAAGTGGAGAGAGGACAATGGCTGGCAATGCATAAGCAGCAGCTTGCGCCGGATGCCCCTCGTGGTTCTGCCGCCCAGGAGGCCAGTGTGCCCATTCCTACCCCAGAGGGTGAACATGTCACGCAAGGCCCAGCCAGCATGCCAAGCTAGCTGCATCCGGCCACTTCCTGGGCCACGCTGTTTCTCAGCATGCTGTCACCCATGGCTCAGGCCTCTTCTTCTTTAGGCAGAGCTCCAGCTTTTTGAGGCCAAGGGACCTTCTGCAGCCTGCATGAAGGATCCCTTCACACAGCTGCCGGATGGAGGACAAGGTGTTTGCTGGGGAAGCTGGGGGTGTGCGGGTCATAGAGTCTCCTGAGTGGAAAGGAAGGCTTCACCCATCCCTCAGTCAATCAACTAACGAGGAATCACCCACCACACGGGTGATGGGAGCAAGGCTTTGGAGGGAGTGTCACTGGACTGGGGAGCTGCCCCTCCCTCCCTCCCTGCCTCCCTCCCTCCCTCCCTCCCTTCCTTCCTTCCTTCCTTCCACTGGCCTTGGAGGTCTAGGCTTCCTGGTGCTACCCACTTGGTGTTTCCCCTGTGTGTGCTCAGCTAACTGTGTCCATCAGGAGTGTGGCCACGTTTCCGTGAGCCTCTTCGACAGCCAGGCCTGGGCCTAATCCACACCACTCACTGCATCCTCTCAGCAAACTGGGACATGCTGCCTCCTGCAAGTTTTCTGCCATGGCAGGCCTCAGTCTCTTCCTGCTGTGGTCCACGTGGGACTGGAAGGGAAAGCTACCTGTGCTGGTCATGTGCAGGAGGAGGCCCTTTGGTGGCCAACTGAGGGCTAACTTGAGGTGCCTCTGCGAGGACACGGATGCCCGTGAAGCTAGCGGGCCTCCTGCCTAGCTTTGCCACAACAGGCCAGCCCTCCTGCCCCAACTCCGCTCCCTTGCCTTGTAGTATCCCCTGTCCCTTGAGATCTTGCTGGACCTCTGGGTGTTCACTCTGTGTCCCCTGTGCCTCCTGGGCTGCAAGGGCCAGGGGCCATGGTGGAGGGAGCCAGGCACTTCTGCCCACCAGGCACGCACTGCAAGAGAACCCATCTCTAAACACTGCAGCCGGCCAAGGCAACACTCCTGTAGCTCCTAGCACCTGCAGGATGCACGCAAAGGTGGCTCCAGGAGAAGTGGGCAGCTGGGCCACTTGCCTGTCAAGGCCAAGCCCTCCTGGGCAGCACCACTCAAAGACCCAACAGGGCCAGACCCTGCTGTCTCCTGCTCAACTCCTTTGCCATGAACAGGGCTTTTGTTGAATGGATAGGATAGGATTGGATTGGGTTGGATTGGGGACTGACATTCCAACCACCAGGCAGACACGGGAAGAGGGATGCGGAGCAGGAGACTCAGTGGGCACGGGAAGAGACCCACAGTGGCCACCATGGGAGAGGCAGGGAGGGGGAGCAGACAAAGAGAGCCGAAAGACAGCAGAAACCAGCCAGAAAGGAGGGGAGACACAGAGACAGAGACAGAGACAGACAGAGACAGAGACAGAGACAGAGACAGAGACAGAGACAGAGACAGAAGAAGAGCTGCAGGGAAGGGTGGAGAGGAAAGTGTGAGGGGAGGAGGTATTCAGGACACTGTGAGATGCCTTTGCAGAGATGGGGCCTGAGAAACAGACTGGACGGCTGAGCCTGGCTAGCCAGTATGGGAATTGCTTCTTTGGTTTCTCCAGGGTCCCGAGGGCTGCCCAAGAGGTGGGAGTTCCAGGCCTGTCTGTGCTCAGTGGCTTGAGCACAAGCTTCGGGTGTGAGGGGCGGCTGTGTTTTGGTGAGGGGCAAGCTAGAGGAGGCATGGTGGGGATGGAGCTTGTAGTCTAGGGCAGCCAAAAGTGGAGGAGCTGAGGCGAGTCAAGAGGAAGCAGGCCAGGGGATGCCTGTTGGGCCTGAAGAGCTTGTGAGGGGGGGAGTGGGTGCTGGAGTGAGGGAGCCCCAGCTGGGCTGTGTGCTCCTGGGCTGGAAGCTCAAGCAAGGGTTTTGCCATGCATGGAGGCTTGGGGACTAGCGGTGGGCGGGGTCAGCGCGGCCAGGTACCTTGGGGGCGTGCCTGTGTGTGCACCAAAAGCCTCCTGCACGTCCTTCGAGCCGGAATCGAACCAGCGACCTAAGGATGGCCGCGGCTGGGTGCCCAGTCTACAGTCCTCCGCTCTACCAGCTGAGCTATCGAAGGGGTGCTCACTGTGTGGGCTGGGTGCTTGCTCTTTGAGGCCAGGAGGCGGGCAGGGTGTGTCCCAGGAATGCAGCAGGTCCCGCGGTGACAGTGACTGGCTAGGACTGGGAACCCGCCGCCCCGCCTCCCGCGAATCCCGCCCCCAAGCTTTCCAGGAGCCACTGGCTGTCTAGTCTGGGACCCAGAAGCCAGGGAGTACTGCCAGGGCAGTGCTGGTGGTGGCTGGCAGGCCAAAGACAGGTGGCTGAGGCGGCTTGGAGAGGCGCCCCAGGAAGCAGAGGGAGAAGCAGAGGAGGAGGCAAAGGCTGCCCTGTCCAGCGCCCCAGCCCAGGCATGCCCACCTCCTTCTGCCTGCCTCTGGGGGCATTGCTGAAGCTCCAGGCGGGCATGCTAACACAGGCACGCGCTTGTGCTCACACACACACACACACACACACACACACACACACACGGACATACACACGCTCACCCTCAGTCAGGGGGACCCTTGGGATGGTAGACCCCACTGAGTCAACATGCCATGCACTTCTGGGGAAGAGAGAAAAATGAAGACCAAAGCCAGTGAGAGGAGGCAAGGGTCAGAGAAGAGTGACAAGGCCAAGGGAAGCCATGGCCAAGAAAGGAGGGAAAGGAAAGAGGAAGGGGAAGAGGAAGTGGAGAGAGGACAATGGCTGGCAATGCATAAGCAGCAGCTTGCGCCGGATGCCCCTCGTGGTTCTGCCGCCCAGGAGGCCAGTGTGCCCATTCCTACCCCAGAGGGTGAACATGTCACGCAAGGCCCAGCCAGCATGCCAAGCTAGCTGCATCCGGCCACTTCCTGGGCCACGCTGTTTCTCAGCATGCTGTCACCCATGGCTCAGGCCTCTTCTTCTTTAGGCAGAGCTCCAGCTTTTTGAGGCCAAGGGACCTTCTGCAGCCTGCATGAAGGATCCCTTCACACAGCTGCCGGATGGAGGACAAGGTGTTTGCTGGGGAAGCTGGGGGTGTGCGGGTCATAGAGTCTCCTGAGTGGAAAGGAAGGCTTCACCCATCCCTCAGTCAATCAACTAACGAGGAATCACCCACCACACGGGTGATGGGAGCAAGGCTTTGGAGGGAGTGTCACTGGACTGGGGAGCTGCCCCTCCCTCCCTCCCTGCCTCCCTCCCTCCCTCCCTCCCTTCCTTCCTTCCTTCCTTCCACTGGCCTTGGAGGTCTAGGCTTCCTGGTGCTACCCACTTGGTGTTTCCCCTGTGTGTGCTCAGCTAACTGTGTCCATCAGGAGTGTGGCCACGTTTCCGTGAGCCTCTTCGACAGCCAGGCCTGGGCCTAATCCACACCACTCACTGCATCCTCTCAGCAAACTGGGACATGCTGCCTCCTGCAAGTTTTCTGCCATGGCAGGCCTCAGTCTCTTCCTGCTGTGGTCCACGTGGGACTGGAAGGGAAAGCTACCTGTGCTGGTCATGTGCAGGAGGAGGCCCTTTGGTGGCCAACTGAGGGCTAACTTGAGGTGCCTCTGCGAGGACACGGATGCCCGTGAAGCTAGCGGGCCTCCTGCCTAGCTTTGCCACAACAGGCCAGCCCTCCTGCCCCAACTCCGCTCCCTTGCCTTGTAGTATCCCCTGTCCCTTGAGATCTTGCTGGACCTCTGGGTGTTCACTCTGTGTCCCCTGTGCCTCCTGGGCTGCAAGGGCCAGGGGCCATGGTGGAGGGAGCCAGGCACTTCTGCCCACCAGGCACGCACTGCAAGAGAACCCATCTCTAAACACTGCAGCCGGCCAAGGCAACACTCCTGTAGCTCCTAGCACCTGCAGGATGCACGCAAAGGTGGCTCCAGGAGAAGTGGGCAGCTGGGCCACTTGCCTGTCAAGGCCAAGCCCTCCTGGGCAGCACCACTCAAAGACCCAACAGGGCCAGACCCTGCTGTCTCCTGCTCAACTCCTTTGCCATGAACAGGGCTTTTGTTGAATGGATAGGATAGGATTGGATTGGGTTGGATTGGGGACTGACATTCCAACCACCAGGCAGACACGGGAAGAGGGATGCGGAGCAGGAGACTCAGTGGGCACGGGAAGAGACCCACAGTGGCCACCATGGGAGAGGCAGGGAGGGGGAGCAGACAAAGAGAGCCGAAAGACAGCAGAAACCAGCCAGAAAGGAGGGGAGACACAGAGACAGAGACAGAGACAGACAGAGACAGAGACAGAGACAGAGACAGAGACAGAGACAGAGACAGAAGAAGAGCTGCAGGGAAGGGTGGAGAGGAAAGTGTGAGGGGAGGAGGTATTCAGGACACTGTGAGATGCCTTTGCAGAGATGGGGCCTGAGAAACAGACTGGACGGCTGAGCCTGGCTAGCCAGTATGGGAATTGCTTCTTTGGTTTCTCCAGGGTCCCGAGGGCTGCCCAAGAGGTGGGAGTTCCAGGCCTGTCTGTGCTCAGTGGCTTGAGCACAAGCTTCGGGTGTGAGGGGCGGCTGTGTTTTGGTGAGGGGCAAGCTAGAGGAGGCATGGTGGGGATGGAGCTTGTAGTCTAGGGCAGCCAAAAGTGGAGGAGCTGAGGCGAGTCAAGAGGAAGCAGGCCAGGGGATGCCTGTTGGGCCTGAAGAGCTTGTGAGGGGGGGAGTGGGTGCTGGAGTGAGGGAGCCCCAGCTGGGCTGTGTGCTCCTGGGCTGGAAGCTCAAGCAAGGGTTTTGCCATGCATGGAGGCTTGGGGACTAGCGGTGGGCGGGGTCAGCGCGGCCAGGTACCTTGGGGGCGTGCCTGTGTGTGCACCAAAAGCCTCCTGCACGTCCTTCGAGCCGGAATCGAACCAGCGACCTAAGGATGGCCGCGGCTGGGTGCCCAGTCTACAGTCCTCCGCTCTACCAGCTGAGCTATCGAAGGGGTGCTCACTGTGTGGGCTGGGTGCTTGCTCTTTGAGGCCAGGAGGCGGGCAGGGTGTGTCCCAGGAATGCAGCAGGTCCCGCGGTGACAGTGACTGGCTAGGACTGGGAACCCGCCGCCCCGCCTCCCGCGAATCCCGCCCCCAAGCTTTCCAGGAGCCACTGGCTGTCTAGTCTGGGACCCAGAAGCCAGGGAGTACTGCCAGGGCAGTGCTGGTGGTGGCTGGCAGGCCAAAGACAGGTGGCTGAGGCGGCTTGGAGAGGCGCCCCAGGAAGCAGAGGGAGAAGCAGAGGAGGAGGCAAAGGCTGCCCTGTCCAGCGCCCCAGCCCAGGCATGCCCACCTCCTTCTGCCTGCCTCTGGGGGCATTGCTGAAGCTCCAGGCGGGCATGCTAACACAGGCACGCGCTTGTGCTCACACACACACACACACACACACACACACACACACACGGACATACACACGCTCACCCTCAGTCAGGGGGACCCTTGGGATGGTAGACCCCACTGAGTCAACATGCCATGCACTTCTGGGGAAGAGAGAAAAATGAAGACCAAAGCCAGTGAGAGGAGGCAAGGGTCAGAGAAGAGTGACAAGGCCAAGGGAAGCCATGGCCAAGAAAGGAGGGAAAGGAAAGAGGAAGGGGAAGAGGAAGTGGAGAGAGGACAATGGCTGGCAATGCATAAGCAGCAGCTTGCGCCGGATGCCCCTCGTGGTTCTGCCGCCCAGGAGGCCAGTGTGCCCATTCCTACCCCAGAGGGTGAACATGTCACGCAAGGCCCAGCCAGCATGCCAAGCTAGCTGCATCCGGCCACTTCCTGGGCCACGCTGTTTCTCAGCATGCTGTCACCCATGGCTCAGGCCTCTTCTTCTTTAGGCAGAGCTCCAGCTTTTTGAGGCCAAGGGACCTTCTGCAGCCTGCATGAAGGATCCCTTCACACAGCTGCCGGATGGAGGACAAGGTGTTTGCTGGGGAAGCTGGGGGTGTGCGGGTCATAGAGTCTCCTGAGTGGAAAGGAAGGCTTCACCCATCCCTCAGTCAATCAACTAACGAGGAATCACCCACCACACGGGTGATGGGAGCAAGGCTTTGGAGGGAGTGTCACTGGACTGGGGAGCTGCCCCTCCCTCCCTCCCTGCCTCCCTCCCTCCCTCCCTCCCTTCCTTCCTTCCTTCCTTCCACTGGCCTTGGAGGTCTAGGCTTCCTGGTGCTACCCACTTGGTGTTTCCCCTGTGTGTGCTCAGCTAACTGTGTCCATCAGGAGTGTGGCCACGTTTCCGTGAGCCTCTTCGACAGCCAGGCCTGGGCCTAATCCACACCACTCACTGCATCCTCTCAGCAAACTGGGACATGCTGCCTCCTGCAAGTTTTCTGCCATGGCAGGCCTCAGTCTCTTCCTGCTGTGGTCCACGTGGGACTGGAAGGGAAAGCTACCTGTGCTGGTCATGTGCAGGAGGAGGCCCTTTGGTGGCCAACTGAGGGCTAACTTGAGGTGCCTCTGCGAGGACACGGATGCCCGTGAAGCTAGCGGGCCTCCTGCCTAGCTTTGCCACAACAGGCCAGCCCTCCTGCCCCAACTCCGCTCCCTTGCCTTGTAGTATCCCCTGTCCCTTGAGATCTTGCTGGACCTCTGGGTGTTCACTCTGTGTCCCCTGTGCCTCCTGGGCTGCAAGGGCCAGGGGCCATGGTGGAGGGAGCCAGGCACTTCTGCCCACCAGGCACGCACTGCAAGAGAACCCATCTCTAAACACTGCAGCCGGCCAAGGCAACACTCCTGTAGCTCCTAGCACCTGCAGGATGCACGCAAAGGTGGCTCCAGGAGAAGTGGGCAGCTGGGCCACTTGCCTGTCAAGGCCAAGCCCTCCTGGGCAGCACCACTCAAAGACCCAACAGGGCCAGACCCTGCTGTCTCCTGCTCAACTCCTTTGCCATGAACAGGGCTTTTGTTGAATGGATAGGATAGGATTGGATTGGGTTGGATTGGGGACTGACATTCCAACCACCAGGCAGACACGGGAAGAGGGATGCGGAGCAGGAGACTCAGTGGGCACGGGAAGAGACCCACAGTGGCCACCATGGGAGAGGCAGGGAGGGGGAGCAGACAAAGAGAGCCGAAAGACAGCAGAAACCAGCCAGAACAGAGACAGAGACAGAGAGACACAGAGACAGAGACAGAGACAGAGACAGAGACAGAGACAGAGACAGAAGAAGAGCTGCAGGGAAGGGTGGAGAGGAAAGTGTGAGGGGAGGAGGTATTCAGGACACTGTGAGATGCCTTTGCAGAGATGGGGCCTGAGAAACAGACTGGACGGCTGAGCCTGGCTAGCCAGTATGGGAATTGCTTCTTTGGTTTCTCCAGGGTCCCGAGGGCTGCCCAAGAGGTGGGAGTTCCAGGCCTGTCTGTGCTCAGTGGCTTGAGCACAAGCTTCGGGTGTGAGGGGCGGCTGTGTTTTGGTGAGGGGCAAGCTAGAGGAGGCATGGTGGGGATGGAGCTTGTAGTCTAGGGCAGCCAAAAGTGGAGGAGCTGAGGCGAGTCAAGAGGAAGCAGGCCAGGGGATGCCTGTTGGGCCTGAAGAGCTTGTGAGGGGGGGAGTGGGTGCTGGAGTGAGGGAGCCCCAGCTGGGCTGTGTGCTCCTGGGCTGGAAGCTCAAGCAAGGGTTTTGCCATGCATGGAGGCTTGGGGACTAGCGGTGGGCGGGGTCAGCGCGGCCAGGTACCTTGGGGGCGTGCCTGTGTGTGCACCAAAAGCCTCCTGCACGTCCTTCGAGCCGGAATCGAACCAGCGACCTAAGGATGGCCGCGGCTGGGTGCCCAGTCTACAGTCCTCCGCTCTACCAGCTGAGCTATCGAAGGGGTGCTCACTGTGTGGGCTGGGTGCTTGCTCTTTGAGGCCAGGAGGCGGGCAGGGTGTGTCCCAGGAATGCAGCAGGTCCCGCGGTGACAGTGACTGGCTAGGACTGGGAACCCGCCGCCCCGCCTCCCGCGAATCCCGCCCCCAAGCTTTCCAGGAGCCACTGGCTGTCTAGTCTGGGACCCAGAAGCCAGGGAGTACTGCCAGGGCAGTGCTGGTGGTGGCTGGCAGGCCAAAGACAGGTGGCTGAGGCGGCTTGGAGAGGCGCCCCAGGAAGCAGAGGGAGAAGCAGAGGAGGAGGCAAAGGCTGCCCTGTCCAGCGCCCCAGCCCAGGCATGCCCACCTCCTTCTGCCTGCCTCTGGGGGCATTGCTGAAGCTCCAGGCGGGCATGCTAACACAGGCACGCGCTTGTGCTCACACACACACACACACACACACACACACACACACACGGACATACACACGCTCACCCTCAGTCAGGGGGACCCTTGGGATGGTAGACCCCACTGAGTCAACATGCCATGCACTTCTGGGGAAGAGAGAAAAATGAAGACCAAAGCCAGTGAGAGGAGGCAAGGGTCAGAGAAGAGTGACAAGGCCAAGGGAAGCCATGGCCAAGAAAGGAGGGAAAGGAAAGAGGAAGGGGAAGAGGAAGTGGAGAGAGGACAATGGCTGGCAATGCATAAGCAGCAGCTTGCGCCGGATGCCCCTCGTGGTTCTGCCGCCCAGGAGGCCAGTGTGCCCATTCCTACCCCAGAGGGTGAACATGTCACGCAAGGCCCAGCCAGCATGCCAAGCTAGCTGCATCCGGCCACTTCCTGGGCCACGCTGTTTCTCAGCATGCTGTCACCCATGGCTCAGGCCTCTTCTTCTTTAGGCAGAGCTCCAGCTTTTTGAGGCCAAGGGACCTTCTGCAGCCTGCATGAAGGATCCCTTCACACAGCTGCCGGATGGAGGACAAGGTGTTTGCTGGGGAAGCTGGGGGTGTGCGGGTCATAGAGTCTCCTGAGTGGAAAGGAAGGCTTCACCCATCCCTCAGTCAATCAACTAACGAGGAATCACCCACCACACGGGTGATGGGAGCAAGGCTTTGGAGGGAGTGTCACTGGACTGGGGAGCTGCCCCTCCCTCCCTCCCTGCCTCCCTCCCTCCCTCCCTCCCTTCCTTCCTTCCTTCCTTCCACTGGCCTTGGAGGTCTAGGCTTCCTGGTGCTACCCACTTGGTGTTTCCCCTGTGTGTGCTCAGCTAACTGTGTCCATCAGGAGTGTGGCCACGTTTCCGTGAGCCTCTTCGACAGCCAGGCCTGGGCCTAATCCACACCACTCACTGCATCCTCTCAGCAAACTGGGACATGCTGCCTCCTGCAAGTTTTCTGCCATGGCAGGCCTCAGTCTCTTCCTGCTGTGGTCCACGTGGGACTGGAAGGGAAAGCTACCTGTGCTGGTCATGTGCAGGAGGAGGCCCTTTGGTGGCCAACTGAGGGCTAACTTGAGGTGCCTCTGCGAGGACACGGATGCCCGTGAAGCTAGCGGGCCTCCTGCCTAGCTTTGCCACAACAGGCCAGCCCTCCTGCCCCAACTCCGCTCCCTTGCCTTGTAGTATCCCCTGTCCCTTGAGATCTTGCTGGACCTCTGGGTGTTCACTCTGTGTCCCCTGTGCCTCCTGGGCTGCAAGGGCCAGGGGCCATGGTGGAGGGAGCCAGGCACTTCTGCCCACCAGGCACGCACTGCAAGAGAACCCATCTCTAAACACTGCAGCCGGCCAAGGCAACACTCCTGTAGCTCCTAGCACCTGCAGGATGCACGCAAAGGTGGCTCCAGGAGAAGTGGGCAGCTGGGCCACTTGCCTGTCAAGGCCAAGCCCTCCTGGGCAGCACCACTCAAAGACCCAACAGGGCCAGACCCTGCTGTCTCCTGCTCAACTCCTTTGCCATGAACAGGGCTTTTGTTGAATGGATAGGATAGGATTGGATTGGGTTGGATTGGGGACTGACATTCCAACCACCAGGCAGACACGGGAAGAGGGATGCGGAGCAGGAGACTCAGTGGGCACGGGAAGAGACCCACAGTGGCCACCATGGGAGAGGCAGGGAGGGGGAGCAGACAAAGAGAGCCGAAAGACAGCAGAAACCAGCCAGAAAGGAGGGGAGACACAGAGACAGAGACAGAGACAGACAGAGACAGAGACAGAGACAGAGAGACAGAGACAGAGACAGAGACAGAAGAAGAGCTGCAGGGAAGGGTGGAGAGGAAAGTGTGAGGGGAGGAGGTATTCAGGACACTGTGAGATGCCTTTGCAGAGATGGGGCCTGAGAAACAGACTGGACGGCTGAGCCTGGCTAGCCAGTATGGGAATTGCTTCTTTGGTTTCTCCAGGGTCCCGAGGGCTGCCCAAGAGGTGGGAGTTCCAGGCCTGTCTGTGCTCAGTGGCTTGAGCACAAGCTTCGGGTGTGAGGGGCGGCTGTGTTTTGGTGAGGGGCAAGCTAGAGGAGGCATGGTGGGGATGGAGCTTGTAGTCTAGGGCAGCCAAAAGTGGAGGAGCTGAGGCGAGTCAAGAGGAAGCAGGCCAGGGGATGCCTGTTGGGCCTGAAGAGCTTGTGAGGGGGGGAGTGGGTGCTGGAGTGAGGGAGCCCCAGCTGGGCTGTGTGCTCCTGGGCTGGAAGCTCAAGCAAGGGTTTTGCCATGCATGGAGGCTTGGGGACTAGCGGTGGGCGGGGTCAGCGCGGCCAGGTACCTTGGGGGCGTGCCTGTGTGTGCACCAAAAGCCTCCTGCACGTCCTTCGAGCCGGAATCGAACCAGCGACCTAAGGATGGCCGCGGCTGGGTGCCCAGTCTACAGTCCTCCGCTCTACCAGCTGAGCTATCGAAGGGGTGCTCACTGTGTGGGCTGGGTGCTTGCTCTTTGAGGCCAGGAGGCGGGCAGGGTGTGTCCCAGGAATGCAGCAGGTCCCGCGGTGACAGTGACTGGCTAGGACTGGGAACCCGCCGCCCCGCCTCCCGCGAATCCCGCCCCCAAGCTTTCCAGGAGCCACTGGCTGTCTAGTCTGGGACCCAGAAGCCAGGGAGTACTGCCAGGGCAGTGCTGGTGGTGGCTGGCAGGCCAAAGACAGGTGGCTGAGGCGGCTTGGAGAGGCGCCCCAGGAAGCAGAGGGAGAAGCAGAGGAGGAGGCAAAGGCTGCCCTGTCCAGCGCCCCAGCCCAGGCATGCCCACCTCCTTCTGCCTGCCTCTGGGGGCATTGCTGAAGCTCCAGGCGGGCATGCTAACACAGGCACGCGCTTGTGCTCACACACACACACACACACACACACACACACACACACACGGACATACACACGCTCACCCTCAGTCAGGGGGACCCTTGGGATGGTAGACCCCACTGAGTCAACATGCCATGCACTTCTGGGGAAGAGAGAAAAATGAAGACCAAAGCCAGTGAGAGGAGGCAAGGGTCAGAGAAGAGTGACAAGGCCAAGGGAAGCCATGGCCAAGAAAGGAGGGAAAGGAAAGAGGAAGGGGAAGAGGAAGTGGAGAGAGGACAATGGCTGGCAATGCATAAGCAGCAGCTTGCGCCGGATGCCCCTCGTGGTTCTGCCGCCCAGGAGGCCAGTGTGCCCATTCCTACCCCAGAGGGTGAACATGTCACGCAAGGCCCAGCCAGCATGCCAAGCTAGCTGCATCCGGCCACTTCCTGGGCCACGCTGTTTCTCAGCATGCTGTCACCCATGGCTCAGGCCTCTTCTTCTTTAGGCAGAGCTCCAGCTTTTTGAGGCCAAGGGACCTTCTGCAGCCTGCATGAAGGATCCCTTCACACAGCTGCCGGATGGAGGACAAGGTGTTTGCTGGGGAAGCTGGGGGTGTGCGGGTCATAGAGTCTCCTGAGTGGAAAGGAAGGCTTCACCCATCCCTCAGTCAATCAACTAACGAGGAATCACCCACCACACGGGTGATGGGAGCAAGGCTTTGGAGGGAGTGTCACTGGACTGGGGAGCTGCCCCTCCCTCCCTCCCTCCCTCCCTCCCTCCCTCCCTCCCTTCCTTCCTTCCTTCCTTCCACTGGCCTTGGAGGTCTAGGCTTCCTGGTGCTACCCACTTGGTGTTTCCCCTGTGTGTGCTCAGCTAACTGTGTCCATCAGGAGTGTGGCCACGTTTCCGTGAGCCTCTTCGACAGCCAGGCCTGGGCCTAATCCACACCACTCACTGCATCCTCTCAGCAAACTGGGACATGCTGCCTCCTGCAAGTTTTCTGCCATGGCAGGCCTCAGTCTCTTCCTGCTGTGGTCCACGTGGGACTGGAAGGGAAAGCTACCTGTGCTGGTCATGTGCAGGAGGAGGCCCTTTGGTGGCCAACTGAGGGCTAACTTGAGGTGCCTCTGCGAGGACACGGATGCCCGTGAAGCTAGCGGGCCTCCTGCCTAGCTTTGCCACAACAGGCCAGCCCTCCTGCCCCAACTCCGCTCCCTTGCCTTGTAGTATCCCCTGTCCCTTGAGATCTTGCTGGACCTCTGGGTGTTCACTCTGTGTCCCCTGTGCCTCCTGGGCTGCAAGGGCCAGGGGCCATGGTGGAGGGAGCCAGGCACTTCTGCCCACCAGGCACGCACTGCAAGAGAACCCATCTCTAAACACTGCAGCCGGCCAAGGCAACACTCCTGTAGCTCCTAGCACCTGCAGGATGCACGCAAAGGTGGCTCCAGGAGAAGTGGGCAGCTGGGCCACTTGCCTGTCAAGGCCAAGCCCTCCTGGGCAGCACCACTCAAAGACCCAACAGGGCCAGACCCTGCTGTCTCCTGCTCAACTCCTTTGCCATGAACAGGGCTTTTGTTGAATGGATAGGATAGGATTGGATTGGGTTGGATTGGGGACTGACATTCCAACCACCAGGCAGACACGGGAAGGGGGGTGCGGAGCAGGAGACTCAGTGGGCACGGGAAGAGACCCACAGTGGCCACCATGGGAGAGGCAGGGAGGGGGAGCAGACAAAGAGAGCCGAAGGACGGCAGAAACCAGCCAGAAAGGAGGGGAGACACAGAGACAGAGACAGAGGAAGAGCTGCAGGGAAGGGTGGAGAGGAAAGTGTGAGGGGAGGAGGTATTCAGGTGGTGAGATGCCTTTGCAGAGATGGGGCCTGAGAAACAGACTGGACGGCTGAGCCTGGCTAGCCTGTATGGGAATTGCTTCTTTGGTTTCTCCAGGGTCCCGAGGGCTGCCCAAGAGGTGGGAGTTCCAGGCCTGTCTGTGCTCAGTGGCTTGAGCACAAGCTTCGGGTGTGAGGGGCGGCTGTGTTTTGGTGAGGGGCAAGCTAGAGGTGGCATGGTGGGGATGGAGCTTGTAGTCTAGGGCAGCCAAAAGAGGAGGAGCTGAGGCGAGTCAAGAGGAAGCAGGCCAGGGGATGCCTGTTGGGCCTGAAGAGCTTGTGAGGGGGGGAGTGGGTGCTGGAGTGAGGGAGCCCCAGCTGGGCTGTGTGCTCCTGGGCTGGAAGCTCAAGCAAGGGTTTTGCCATGCATGGAGGCTTGGGGACTAGCGGTGGGCGGGGTCAGCGCGGCCAGGTACCTTGGGGGCGTGCCTGTGTGTGCACCAAAAGCCTCCTGCACGTCCTTCGAGCCGGAATCGAACCAGCGACCTAAGGATGGCCGCGGCTGGGTGCCCAGTCTACAGTCCTCCGCTCTACCAGCTGAGCTATCGAAGGGGTGCTCACTGTGTGGGCTGGGTGCTTGCTCTTTGAGGCCAGGAGGCGGGCAGGGTGTGTCCCAGGAATGCAGCAGGTCCCGCGGTGACAGTGACTGGCTAGGACTGGGAACCCGCCGCCCCGCCTCCCGCGAATCCCGCCCCCAAGCTTTCCAGGAGCCACTGGCTGTCTAGTCTGGGACCCAGAAGCCAGGGAGTACTGCCAGGGCAGTGCTGGTGGTGGCTGGCAGGCCAAAGACAGGTGGCTGAGGCGGCTTGGAGAGGCGCCCCAGGAAGCAGAGGGAGAAGCAGAGGAGGAGGCAAAGGCTGCCCTGTCCAGCGCCCCAGCCCAGGCATGCCCACCTCCTTCTGCCTGCCTCTGGGGGCATTGCTGAAGCTCCAGGCGGGCATGCTAACACAGGCACGCGCTTGTGCTCACACACACACACATACACACACGGACATACACACGCTCACCCTCAGTCAGGGGGACCCTTGGGATGGTAGACCCCACTGAGTCAACATGCCATGCACTTCTGGGGAAGAGAGAAAAATGAAGACCAAAGCCAGTGAGAGGAGGCAAGGGTCAGAGAAGAGTGACAAGGCCAAGGGAAGCCATGGCCAAGAAAGGAGGGAAAGGAAAGAGGAAGGGGAAGACGAAGTGGAGAGAGGACAATGGCTGGCAATGCATAAGCAGCAGCTTGCGCCGGATGCCCCTCGTGGTTCTGCCGCCCAGGAGGCCAGTGTGCCCATTCCTACCCCAGAGGGTGAACATGTCACGCAAGGCCCAGCCAGCATGCCAAGCTAGCTGCATCCGGCCACTTCCTGGGCCACGCTGTTTCTCAGCATGCTGTCACCCATGGCTCAGGCCTCTTCTTCTTTAGGCAGAGCTCCAGCTTTTTGAGGCCAAGGGACCTTCTGCAGCCTGCATGAAGGATCCCTTCACCCAGCTGCCGGATGGAGGACAAGGTGTTTGCTGGGGAAGCTGGGGGTGTGCGGGACAGAGAGTCTCCTGAGTGGAAAGGAAGGCTTCACCCATCCCTCCGTCAATCACCCCCCACACGGGTGATGGGAGCAAGGCTTTGGAGGGAGTGTCACTGGACTGGGGAACTGCCCCTTCCTTCCTCCCTTCCTCCCTTCCTTCCTTCCTTTCTTCCCTCGTTCTTGCATTCGTTCATTCCTTTCTTCCCTTCTTCCTACGTTCCTTCCTTCCTTACTCTGGCCTAGGAGGTATAGGCTTCCCGGAACTACGTTGATGAATTAAAGTCCCTGACTTTTGGAAAAAGTTAGCCCCAGCATGGGTTACTTGGATGCCACATTAGCATACTTATAGGCCCTTGGGAACAATTTCCTGTTGGTGTCAGCTGCACCTTTAAGTGTCCACAGCTGACCTCAGCCTGTCCCTCCCCTTCCTGTCTTTAACAGGTAGAGAAGGAAGTCTGACATCACTTGAGGCATAGCCCCTTGGGACCAATCAGGGACCCCTCTCTTGTGCCTGCCTTTGGGGTATATCTGGGAGGCTCCTCATTTGAATAAACAGATGCCCTAGAGGTTTTCTCCAAGGACCCACGCATCCATGTCGTTCTTGGTTGTTTTGGGGCACCCTGTGACCACACACCACTGCAGAGATGCAGCAGTGGAGTGCTGGGAATGGCGCGGGAGCCCTTGCGCACCTGGCGTTTCCAGGTCCCGATCTGGGAATGGGTGGCTGGGCCGCAGAGAGCCTTTGGGCTCCGGGCGGGTGGGGGGGCTCTGCTCGGGTTCACAATGTGGCCCACGGGGCCACGGGCAGCACCAGGAGCCTAGTGCGAAAATCTTTGGGCTGCCGAGCACAGTGCGGCTAAAGCACGCGAACGCTGCCGGAGTGGCTGGCGCCCCCGGCAGCTGTGGGCGGCGCTAAGTGCGGCAGCATCCCAGGGTGTGGAGCATTGTGCACCCCCTCCACCCCCAAAGTGTGTGGAGGGTGGAAACTGCTTTATATTGACTCCCTCCCCCAGCTGATGTGAGGCCTGGGAAGGCTGGATAATCTGCTTTAAAGGAATCAAAAGGGTTGTTGGGTTTTTTGTCAATGTTCGCTAGTTGGAAGTTCGTGAACTCTAAGTTGGTGGGCTAAATTCTAAACTTGGTTAACAGATAAGAGAGATTCCAAAGTTTCCCACTGCCTGCAGCTGGGCGGGGACTCAGACTAACAGACCTCCCTCCAGCGATTGCGCTGCAGCTGGGCGGGGCTAGTATCCAAATGAGATTGCCTGCACGTGTTCTCTCTGTGTCAGGCTTACAGCTGCTGGCAGGGTTGGAACCAGGAAAGTCTCAAATTATAAACTAAAACGGAATATTAAAAAGGGAAACAAAGGGTTTTGATACAGCAATAAGTCATTTGGTTGGATTTCCCATAATTACCAGTTCAAAGATACCAAAAACTGGAGGAGTTTATCTGGATGGATGGAAGTTTGCTTATCTGGTGTGATTTGAAAAATTGTCATGTTGGGAGTCACAGATTTGTCTTGGGATTGGGTAACTAGGAGAGGTTTCCTTTTTGTTTTTTATTCAACCACGTGGTTCTATTATGGGCAAATTAATACTATTTGCCACTGGAATTCCAGAAAACTTAAATGGCCAATCAGAAAAGCAATTTTAAGAGAGCTCAGGGTTCATATATGTGTCTGTATGTCTGTATGTCTGTCTGTTGGTAAGATTTAAAAGCAGAACAAAATAGGTTTTCAGCCCAATGGTCGGATGCAAGCAAATGTGTCTAAGAAAAACTCCAAAAGGTTCAAATAATACAGCATGTGGTATAAGTACAATGATATAAAACCAGTGTTTTTTTTTATATTCAGTGTGTTAAAAGTCCAGTGTACATCTAGTCCTGACAATTCTTTGGCATAAATTAAGATTTTACCTTCCCATTTTTCTCTCCTGTGTTCTCATAAACTCTCAAGATCAAGAAATTGGAATTGTTTCATACAAATGTGACTATTAACCTAAATTTTCCTAACCCAAAAATTAACATTTTGCTTCCTAGGATACAGGTCCAGCATTGTGTACTAGCTGTTTGTTCCCAAGCTGCCTGATTTCACTACTAATGATCCCTTGGTTTCTCCCTGTCCCGGTCTCTCTCTCTTGCATTGGAAGCTGCTCAAACGATTTATGAGCCTTGTGAGGATGTGAATAGTCCTATCCTAACAGTTACTCCAGGTTAAATCACCATAGTTATGTTGGTGGCCACAGAGATAACCATGTGGATTGTGTGATTAAGAAAATCCTTTTACCCTGCTTAAACCAGAAGGGCATCAGCCTACAAAAGCCAGGAATGCTGGGAGATTTTAAATATCAACCAGTCTGTGTAAAAATCTTGCAGGTAACCCAAGACAAGATGTGACAGTCTATCCAGAGATGACACGGCATGGAACCTGCCAATTTGGGATGAAAGACGCAACCACTGCTAAAAACTGAAAATTCCACACTGCTTTAACCCTTTGCCCCCGGTTGTCATTTATCTGTATTCTCTTTCACTTGCCAGTAAGATTAAATGGCGTGATTCAGGTTGATGGCACATAGATAAATCTCATGTTCTCTAAGTGTTACAGCAAAACCTTAACAAACAGTTTTTGGTTAGCTCTCAACAAGTTACAAATGTATTATCTCTGTTGTTTTCCTTGTTGCTCCAATTGGAAATAAAAAGGGCTTTTATGTCTGAAACTCCTTGGATGCAGTTCAAAGCCAGCCTGGGCAAAAGAAAAATCTCTCTAAAACTCCACCTCCCAGTTAACCAACAAAGATCCAGATTGAGAGCTTGGCTCAAGAGGACCAGCAAAATGCTGAAAGCAGCACCGTGGCTCAAGTGGTAGAGCACTAGCCTCGAACAGAAGTTCTCAGGGACAGTGCTCAGGCCCTGAGTTCAAAACCCAGAAATGCAGATGGGAGTATGTCATCCCCGCAACAAACGCTGGAAGTTCTGGGACTTAGCCAGTCCAGGAGCCGGAAATATGGAGTGGAGTGAGAGGAAAATGGTGTCATATCCTAAACGGAGCTGCCTTGTCTTGCCCTTTCAAAACGGATCAGAGCCGGGAAATCGAGAGAGGTAATACCTGTCCATTTTCCTTTTTCTGCCAGTTGTATATATGTATATATATTTATTTTTTTGCCTCTGACTGGCTACGCCAAACCGGTTTTCTATCACTAAACACTTCTTTCTGTCATTCCTGCTTACCTGTTTATTTTACAATTGGTTTATGCTCCAAGTGGAACTTTTCTGGCTTATGCCCAGGATATATTTTATGTCATTCATGCCAACCAGCTCTGAGAACTTGTCAATACTTTGCCTGACCTTTTCAAAAGCTTCTTTTAACAGAATAAAATCTCTTGCTGAGATCACCACCTGGGAATTTGCCGTTCATAGCCGTCCACCCTAACACAGACCTGAACCCTGGAGGCCCCAGCCCTGGAAACTTCTGGGTATTTCCAAGATGCAGGAGTTAGCCAGAAGAGACCATAGCACTCTCTGGCCCTAGTGAGCATTTCGGGGTAATGATGGGAACTTTTGCCAGCCACACTGGATGGTGCCAGGCTGACCAGGGGCCCTTGATTACGTTGCCCCCTTTCAGCAGGAAGTAGCTACAGAAGAAGAGACCTCCACCCATGCTCCCTGCCTGGTGCCTGCCGGTGTCATAATTTTAAAAATAAAAGGGGGGTAGCCCCCCGGATTAATTAAGAATAGTTATGCTTATAGGTAGCCCCCAGGATTAATTAAGGCTAGTTATGCTTATATTAAATATTAAAAAATTTTAAATCATCCCAAATCAGTGTGGGATGGAGCACTGTATGTGTTTTTCCAGATTGAAAAATTAAACCCAGAGCACCCGCTCTGGAGAAATGTTTTCTTCTTGTTCTCTCCAGAAAAACAAGGACCATGTTGGATTTCTGCTCTTCCATGGGAATATGGAAAGCCTGACTGCATACGGCAGGGGGCCGGTAGGAGGCAACCAGGCTTCCTTTCCTTGTTTGCTTTCTAGATTCTTTCTTGAGCGTCTCATGGCGCAATGTTTTGCCATGGCGATACTGCCCACAGCGTCACACAAAAACTAAAGAAATTTTGCACCATGTTTCTTCTTTTCCTCTCCCCCTGCGGCTAGACTTGGGGAGTCCCATTGGAAAGAAAATAGGAGTTGAGGGTTTTGACAACCAACCCCAATATTTCATGATAGAAATGTTTTTTTTAAAAAAAGTAAGCACAAAGTTTTAGCACCTTCGCATCAATGTTTATAAAGAAAAAGAAATGTTTTACTAATCACTTATGTTTAAGTTATCAGCTACTGTGAACTACCAGAGATGCCAGAACTTAAGCCTGCTTCTACCTCACTGCCAAAAGAGGAATGTCTGCACTTTTCCTTCACTTGGCGTGAAAATCAGCTAAGGACTCCGACTTCTCTGGACAAAGCCAGACAGATGGCCACTTTACCTACCCCTTATATATCCTATGTCAGGATTTGCCTTATGCCTACATATGCCATATGCTTACAACATCCCCTGCTAATTTAAACAACAACAAAAAAAAGAAGCAGATGTTGGGGACAGCTGTGCCTTTAAGAGGCCACAGCTGGCTTTAGTCTGTCCTCTCCCCTTCTGCCTTTAACAGGAAGAGAAGCTCCCGCCCCTGGGGGGCAAATACGTGCGTGCCCTCATGGCAGGGAATTCTACAGAGACCGGGCCCTTGGGGGATTGTGATCCCTGCCCACAGACGAAGTTTCATGACATCACCTGATGGGCAGCCCAGTTCAGCCAATTAGCTAGTCACCCCAAGTCCCTCCCCTTCCTCCTTTGTTACCGTAATAAATTCTTCTGCCTGCCCCCTGGGCAGGCAAGACTCATTCAACCATCAGGCTGTCTCCCCGGAATTTTCTTCCTGTGTCGGACACATGAGGGGGGCTGACGGGGAAGGGGATTTCAGCGTTACTCCTCAACTCAGCAAAGTCCACAAAGATACGCCTTACTCCTTCTGCCGGTGGGAGGGGTAGGGCTGAGTGTCTTTCATAGTTTGGGTTCAGGCATTTCCCCAGGGAGATAGGGAGATAGGGGGATGGGGGTCCAGAGCCTCCCAACAAAAACAAAGAAGGGTAACTTGAAGATTGCACATGCACTGAATACCACATGCCTGGAGCTCAGTATTCTGGGGCAAACTTGCCCCAAACTGTAGTGCCTGCAGCATTTGGCATGTTTGGCTGTATTTGGCAGACAGTTTCTGTTGTTTTCAAGGACTTTTCCTTGCCCTTTCTATTGTCTGCATATGGGACTCCAAAACTTTGAAACTTACATTTTCCAGACTTTGATTATCTGATTTCAACTGGGTTTGCTGACATTAGTAGACAACATTTACAATGAATTCCTTCCACTTTGGGTTCTAGTAGATGCAGCAGCAGTGGTGGGACAGGTATCTGAGCCTACCCTAGCAGGTCTGCTAGGCAGAGGCTGCTCCTGCTTGCATAGCATGGCTGCTTTTAGCAACCCAAGGGAAATGTGGACTCTAGTGGCAGGGATTGTTCTTTCTGGATCTCCAAGTAATCAGTTGTCCTTATTCCCCTTTGTACCTTTAGCTTTTCGAATGCTCCCTTTTCAATGACGGATCTCCCAAGACCCTAATTATCATACCAGTTTAAATATCTTATTCAGTCCTATGACCTCACTTGGCAATCCTGTCCTCTACCCTTACCTCTGAGGGAAAGGAAAGGGTTTGGGCTGCAGTCCAGGCATATGCCAATGAGACTCACAGCATAGAGAATACCTTTCCAGTAGGGATGATGGCTGTGCCCAAGGAAGAGCCCAATTAGGATTACCAAAATAATGCTCCTGGAAAGGTTAAAAGAAATAGGATGGTAACCTGCTTGGTGGATGGCCTCCAAAAGGCAGCCTATTTCATAGTCAACTATGGTAAATTAAGGGAGGTTACCCAGAGACTCACTGAAAAATGTATGGCTGATGTTTATTTTGCACGCTTTAAGATCTTTTGAATATGTATGTGTGTGTGCATGTGTGAGTGTGAACATGTTCAAGACTGTTAGTATGATGTAAAATTGAGTGAGTTTAAGTTTAAATTCAAGTGGTCATCAACTTTGGGCATTACCAAATGCTTTAAAGGATTATTACATTGTTTTAATTTTTAAAAATCGGGGCTAAGTATCAGAAATTTGGATGTAAAGGTTTATCACTGTTAAAAAAAAACTGCTTGGGTTTCTCAGAGACCAATAGGAAAGGACAAGAAAAACCTAGGATGGGCCTGTGTGCCTATCCTCAGGAGTGAGGGGTGATCTGGCAAAGGTGCAGCTTGGCCAGCCCACATGGTGGCACAGGCCCTGGAGGGAGTCCACGTGGTGGGAAAGCTATAGGGGGGCATCCATTCATGGTGGAAGAGGAGAAGCTGGCACCAAGTTCATCAAGCTCTGAGGAGTGGGATAGAGATAGGCTGTTCTGTAGGACAGGCCAGTGGAGGCCTTTCTTTTGTCTTTTTTTGTTTTCAGGTGAACATTGAAAACCTGGTGGTAAAAATGAATGATTTGATTGGAATTTCTAAAACTGCCTCTTAGGATGGATTATTAATATTGGAAAACCTTAAAGGAGGATTAAAAGGTTTATTTGTATTTTGCAATTTGGTTGTATTGAAAAAAAAGCTAAGTCTGGAATTCTTGTGCTTGTAGTTCTGGTGTACACTGCTGAATGTACTTTTGTCACAATTGTTTTGGGTATCAGTTTAATGATTCAGGTACTGAATTTTATGTGTATACTGTGATGTAATAGTAAGACTCTTAACTATCTTAAGTTACATATAATCAGGCAAGTATTTTAAAGTATATATATTAAACTAATGGGGATAGAAGTAAGCTCTCATTAACTCTCTGTTACTCTTCTGTAGGAAGAAATGGAAAAATGGGCTAACATTTCTCACTAATTTATTGGAAAGCTGAATGGATAAGTATTTCTAATTTTGTAATTGTAATTCTTGCATTAAGGAAAAATTGTCATGTGAGTTTAAAGGTCTTCATGCAGTAACTGGGACTGAAGAAAAAAAAAAAGGCTTTTTTAAAAGGCAATGTGCCCCTGGGCTTCAGTCTTTCTGGATACAAATAAAGGCTGAGGTGAAGGCATTAAAGCAGAGTTTGTAGGTTTTTTGTAACAGTTTTCAATAGGCCCATGGAAAAGGACAGATGATTCCTACAAGTTTGTCAGATGTAATGTTGGCCCTTACTAAGTTCCAGGTAAGATCATGCTTAAAAACTACTTCTGTGTGGACCACCTTGTTGCTTTAATTGGAGTAAAGTGGCCTCTTGTAAGACTCATTGATCTGAAATCTGCAGTTTGAAGCTAGCCCAGGCAGAGAAAGGTCCCTGTGAGAGTCTTGTCTCTAATCAGCCAGCAGAGTGCTGGGAACAGTTGTGTGGAGCTCAAAGTGACAGAATGCTAGCCTTGAAGTAGAGGGCTGAGGGACAGCACTCAGGCCCTGAGTCCAAGTCCAGTGATGGGCCAAGAAAAATGCCAAAGGTGCATTTATACCAGCATGGAAAAGTCACTCCTGGGACAAAAGTGATGGAGCATCCAGAGGCAGTAAGCCACTGCTTGGATGGCAGAGATAGTGTCAGATCCTAGAGTCACTCCTGTTTGGCCTTTCAAAAGTTAATCAGAGCCGGGAGGTCCTAGAAGAATAATTCATAAGCATGCCTTTTATTGCCCATGTCTATCTACTTAGTGAAGCTAAGTTTGTTAAATGGGGGATAGTTTAAAATCCCAACCTCCTGCATCTACTCAAGGCCCTGACTGGCAGTGAGAATTTTAAGCTGATACATCTGCAGGAAAGAAAGTTTGTGGATCTGAGATCTTGTCCTTATTGAGATCTAAGGCCTGAAAAGGTAGTTTAGGCATTGTTACATCATCAGTTTCCCCAACCAGAGAGGAAAATGCTTTTACAAACCAGAGTGCTAAAAGACTATCATGTTATATCCCAAGAAGAGGTCTGTGAAGTTGTTAAAAGGTTAGCTATTTACTCAAGTTTGGAGTAAAGTTCCTAATAACATCTAGTCCTGACAACCCCTTGGTAAAGTGGGCTAAGGATCTATAGGTTCCTGGCTAGGTAAGGTCAATGCCCCTAAGTCAGCCTGAAGAAGTTACAGAAGATGGATGATCTCCGCCCATCAGCTCCCCCTTCAAGATCAAGGAACCAGAGTCATTAAAAAAAAAATAATCCTAGCCTTATTGTAAATATCTGATTACTGAAAGTTATTGTCCTGGAAAATTATGGCCAAAGGCCATTGCCTAAAGCTGTCTTGAAAATCAGTGATGTGCCAGCCTACAAAGGTAGTGTGCTTAAAAGGCAACCAGGAAAATACTAGGAGATTTCACTAAAGTCAGGCTTTAGGTTAACTTAGGTTAAGCTTCTCTAACCAGTCTATACAGAAAGTTGCAGGTAATCCAGCAGAAGGTGTGACATTCTACTGGAGACACTGCTGCCTGACACCACCATGGCCCCTGCCCATTCCATCTGAGTGAGGATCAAGGACGGCCTAACAGTCATCTGGAAGAATCTACATTTTCACCCTGAGCACCCCTACCATGGACTCTATCACACGCAGCTGATTTCTGCTGGAAAGTGCTTTGGATCTGCAGAAACTAAGATTTTGGGGGGACATTCTTGAGTTGACTGGAGTTAACTAGCTCTATTAAGAAAATTGGATATCGTAAGAGATTTTCAAGTAGACAATTCCATGGAACTGCTAAATCCAAAGCATGTATGACAGGCTAGAGAGTCACTTCCAGGCAATGCCTGGGGTGGGAGGTGTCCAAGTGTATTAGAGTGTGTCCAAATGGATTAGGGTGTGACCTCAGAGAAGGGAGGGAGGTAACTGCCACCAGGTGTGCCAGTTACTGAGGTAACTGGACAGAGATTTAAACTTCTGGGGGCATCTTCATGGAGCCCTCCTGGGGTGAACCTTACAGTTGCCACTAGCCAACCTTAGGCACTCAGAGGCACAGGAAACTGGAGAAATCCACTCTAAACTGTAACTCATGATAGTTGCCCCTGGTCTGGTAGTAACCTGTTTCTTAGGAGCAGCAGTCCCATCGTACTGACCCTTGCCTCATCTTTGCTTTCCCCAACAGCCTGTGGGTGGAGTCACAGTAAATTGCCTTGATGTAGTTGAGATAAACTTGATTCCACAAACCAGGGTGGGGGGGGGGGGCGGGAAATGTAGACATTTTAAAACTCTAGCAGCAAAGAAGCTTACCACATACCCCCAGGTGGGGTAGCAGTTCTCTGAATGTTTTATTGCTGTTCTGGAAATCCCAAACTCAGCCAGAGGCTCTTTCTGGAAGGGTTTCTGATGGTATTTGTCACCCAGCTGTCGGAACTGTATTATTTGCTTCTAGGGAAAAGGGGCAAGGGGACAGCAAGCAGCAAGCAGGTTTACAGAAGCAGAATGTGCGGTTAATATCAGTTAATACATTTGTCACTCCTTCATGGGCACTTCACTACCTTGGCCAAACCTCTCTATGAAGCAGCCAAGGGCCCCCCACAAGAGCCATTGGATCTCACAAAGCCCATTAACACCCCATTTAAAGTACTGAAACAGGTACTTCTTAAGGCTCCAGCACTGGCTCTACCCAATCTTAAAAAACCAGTTCTACCTTATGTCACTGAGAGATGAGGAATTGGTCTCGGGGTCTTAGACAGATGTCAGGCCCATTTTTAAAATCAAAGGCCTACCTCTCAAAACAACTGGACCCAATGGTAAAAGGCTGCTCAGCCTGCCTTCAAGTTCTGGCAGCAGCAACTACTCCAGCCCAGGAGAATGCAAAACTCACTTTTGGCAGCCCACTGCCATACATTCTCCCCACAGACTATCTCATAAAGCTTGGTCTTCCCTTTCCCCTTCCCACTTTTAGTTGTTTTGTGCCACTTTCATTGAAAATCCTGACTTCTCACTGGAAGGTTGCCCTCCTCTTAACCAAGCAACTTTACTTCCAACCAATTATAACCCTCTTTTCCACTCACATACAGAGACCTTAGTGGAACTCGCACCCCAGTTTACAGGCATCCTGGACACCCCTCTTTCTGACCTGGAAGACACCTGGTATATTGACGGCCGTTCCACATCTACTTCTTTGGGCAATTGGGTTGTAAGCTATGGCATTGTTAATAATTGCACCACTATTATTGAAAGTTGTCCTCTGTCCTGCCTCCCCTCCCCCAGCACTACCTCACAAAAGACAGAATTTATACCCTTAACTAGGATCTTAATCCTACCTAATCCTAGCCAGGAGTCAGAAGATTAACATCTATACAGATTGAAAACATGCCTATTATATTCTCCATTCACATGCAGCCATCTGGAAGGAGCATGGCTTCCTCTCCATTGCTAAAGGACCTCCATTACTAATGTTCCACTTATTTTTAAGCTCTTGGGAGCTGCTTCCCTTCCTCAACAGGCAGCTGTCATTCATTTCCAGGGACATCAGACAGGACTGGACATCATTAGAGCAGGAAACTCAAAGGCAGACCAGGAGGCAAAGCTAGCAGCCTAGAGACAACTTCCAGCTCCTTTACTCCTGGTACTGCCTCCAACCCAACCCTCTTATACCCCACAAGAACATAGAATATAAGCCTTTTTCCTGCCTTTTTAAACCTTTACTCTATTGTCCTGGCCTAATTGCCCGAGTAAAAACTACTACCCAAACCTGCCCTACTTGTTCCCTTACCTCCTCACAGGGCTGTTTCTGACCGGCTGCATTCCCCATGAGAAACTAAGAATTGTAACCACCATTTTGTAGTTACTAACTGCTAATTTTGCTTCTGTAAACCGCTTTGTGGCTAAGGACCCCATTCTGTACCTAACTGACCTTACTGTAAGCCCTATCCCCCACCCCTTGCTTCCCAGTAAAGACCATAAAGACGCCGTGGGGCAGATAGTTCTCAGGAAAACCATAAACACCCATAAAGTGACAGGCAGAGAAGAAGAACAAGTTTTGGAGTTACCAGAACTCCCCCACCCAGGTGTAGTTTCCAGTATCTAAGACCCTGCAGCATCCCCCTCGCTACACCCTTATGGCTTAACCAATCAGTTTTAAATGTGTCGGTCCCTTGATCTGACCAATGACCCTTTCCAGATTCCTTCCCGCCACCAAATGCGCCAAACATGCTTTAGAATTATTTTATAATTTTCCTGTGGTGTGTGTTGATTTGTTAAAAGATGCTATGATGTATGTATGCTAAGTCCCTGCCTCCCCCCCCCCAAAAAAATGTATAAAACAGCTGAAAGCCCTAGGCTCAGGGCCTCTTAGCATCACGGGTTGCCGAGTGCATGGAGGATGGAGCTCAAGCTTGCAATAAAGACTCCTTTTGCTTTTGCATTGGTGTGGGTCTCTGGTGGTCTTTGTAGGGGTCCGGAAATTGAGCATAACACCCACACACCAAGTCCCTGACATACCCCAGGGGAAGACTAGCAGATAGATGTCACTCACATGCCTCTGTATAAGCGACACAAATACCTGTTAACTATGGTAAGGTACTTTTTCAGGATGGATTGAGGCTTATCCCACAACATCAGAGACTGCCAACACTGTTACTTCTTTCTTACTAAAAGAAATTATTCCTAGGTTTGGCTTACCCCGATTGACAACAATCTGACAATGGACCTGCCTTCATCTCCAAAGGGACCTACCCGGTAGCAGTCTCTTTAAATTCTAGTAGAACCTTCACATTTCTTATATAGTCATCTGGAAAGGTTGAAAGAGCAAATGCACTTCTTAAAATGCAGCTTACCAAACTCTTTGGAACTCCAGCAACCCCAGCTGGCACTGCTACCTCTTGCACTCACTTGATTAAATGGCCCCCCTCCCCGCCCCACAACAGTCTTATTTTTCTTAGTCGCTTTGAATTAATGTATGGAAGACCTTTTGAAAGGATATGTCCAGGCCATCCCAGAGGACCATGAGGAGATAATCACAGACAGGAGAAGAAGGTTCATAAGGAGGTTTATTAGTGGGGTCATAGTTCCCATGGGAAAGGGAGCTACATGGCGTCTACACCTTATCCAGGTGGCAGCTTCTCTCTCTGGGGGTAAAGGAGAAGTAGGTAAGTAGTGAGTAGGAGTGGCTCATTAGGTATGGGTGGATCTGGGGGCTAGTGGGAGGAGCTGAGGACCTGAGGCTAGGGAAATGCTAACATTCCCCCATTTGTTGTTTATTAATAACAGAGGAGGGATACCAGGCTGAGAGTATGGGTGGAGGTTGTTTCTTCTGGAGCTACTTCCTGCTGTAACAGGGAGAAGTAGTCAGGGGTCCCTGATTCATCATTTGGCCTTGCACCATCCAAGTAGTATTTGTTTGACTGGTTGGTAAAAGTCCTCATTATTTCCACGAGAATGGTTATCAGAGCCATGGGTGTCATGGTCTTCTCTGGCTACCTCCTGCAGCTTGGGCACATCAAGGAATTACGGGGGCTGGGGTCTCCCAGCTCTAATTAATTTTGAAAGGGCAAGTTTAAATTGACTCCATTTAAGATGAGACTTCATCTCCTCTTACTCCTTTCCATGGTTCCTCGTTGTCAGGATTGACCTCGTCCTGAAGGTCTAGGTGCTCATTGCTTGGATAGCTTGTCCCAGTTGGCATTACGAGGTTTGAACTCAAGGCCTGGGCACTGTCCCTGAGTACTCCTGCTCGAGGCTCGTGCTCTACCACTTGAGCCACGGTGCTGCTTTCAGCATTTGGCTGGTTCTCTTGAGCCAAGCTTCTAGTCTGGCTCTTTGCTGGTTAGTTGGGAGATGGAGTTTTAGAGGGATATTTTTTTCTGCCCAGGCTGGCTTCGAACTGTAATCCAAGGAGTCTTAGCCATAAAAAGCCTTTATAGTTCCAATTAAAGCAACAGGAGAACAATAGGAGTAGAGCTTACCTGTAACTTGTTGAGAATTGACCAACAAACACTTGCCAGAGTTCTGCTGTAACACTTAGAGAACAGCAGACTGAATGAGATCCATGTGCCATCAAATCAAATCATATCATTTAACCTTACTGGCAGGTGGAAGAGAACACAAATGAATAACAATCAAGAGGGCAAAGGGTCAGGACAATGTTAAAGTCTCAGCTTTAATGGATCTGAAGTGGCTGTGTCTTCCATCCCAAATCAGCAGGCTTCATTAGTCATGTGTGATGGAGGCAGGCAGGAGAGATGGGTTTGAAAAGACCTAGGTGACTCCATCTTAAAAATCTTAAAGTTAAGCTTGCTCTCCCCTAAATCAAGAAGTTATACAGAAAGCCTGCACAAACATTTTTTGAGAAAAACTGCTGAATGTCCCAAATGGAGAATGTATGTGTTAAATATAAACAGAGAGTGAGACAAGAGGAAGGAATGCGGTTTAGCCCTCTGCTAACAGTTTAACTATAGCCCTCTGCTAACAAAGTTTAACTTTAGCCCTCTGCTAACAAAGTTAACTATAGATAAGGTTAGCCTATTTCCCTCTGCTTGCTTAGTGTGATGTGATTGTTAATCGTAAATCAAACATATGCCTCACTGTGTGGAAGTTTCCCCAGATTGCTTAAGAGTTGTCTGTTTTGTTTCATGATATAAAAAGGCTACTGGACTTTGGCTCGGGGCTCTCAGCATGACCAGCTGCTGCTGTGTGCGCAGAGGTCTGAGCTAGCTCGCAATAAATGCCTCTTTGCTGTTTATATCGGTCTTGGTCTCTGGTGGTCTTTTCGGGGGTCCTGAACTCCAGAAAAACAGGTTGGATCTGGGCAAGGGTGTAGTGGAGTCCCCTGGATAGACTGTCACACCTGCAAATTTCTACACAGACTAGTTAAAGACATTTGAAATCTCCCAGTATTCCCTGGTTGCTTACTCTGAGTATTATGGCTTTTGTAGGCTGGTGCCCTACTTGTTTAAGCAGGGTAACAACTTTAAAAAGATTTTAGAAGGCTTGGGCCTTTAACCATCTTCCTAGTCACAAAATCCACACAGACCAAAGGCCAACCAAGTCTGCTCTCTCCAGCAGCCATGACAGTTTCTGAGACATGGAAAGGGAAGACACCAATGCCACCCCAATGCAATCCTGTGGCCACCAAACACAACTCTGATGCTTTTAACCTTGGAGCAAGTCTAGGTTGCAACTCTGTCATGATAGGCCTGCTATAAACCCAACTCTAACCAAGGGGGAGAGGGGCAGAGCCAGGGCAGGAGCACTCTGGGCCTGTCAAAATCTTCACAGGAAGATTGCCAGTGACTCCTAGATTCCCTAAGCAGTTTTTCATGCAAGAGAGAGAGAACAAGGAATCACTAGTAGTGAAACCAGGCAGTTTGGGAGCAGACTGTGGAGGCAGCTTCCTGTAGCCACAGACCGCCACAGTCCACGCAGCTAGCACACATGTCGACCTGCATGCTATAAAGCAAAATATTAATCCTGGGTCAGGAAAATCAAGGTTAGTAGCCACATTTGCACACTCATTCCAAAATGACTCTGGTCCCTTGATCTTAAAGAGCTTGTGAGAGCTCAGGAGAGAAAAACGGAGAAGCGAAATCTTAGTCTATACCAAAGAATTGTCAGGATCAAATGTATACTTGACTTTTAGCATAGATGGACACAACACACTGGTTTTACATCATTGTACTTGTACCACATGCTGCATATTAGAACCTTTTGGAGTTTTTCTTAAACACATTTGCTTGCACCCAAACATGATCAGTTTGGGTTTAAAACCTGGGTGTTTTTCTTTTCTTTTGCCTTGGAGTCTGGTGATGAGTCAAGATTGTCTCCAGGCTGTTCACTGTGACTCCAACAAAGATCAGTTTAACACAAGACTTAAAAGTAAGTTAAAATAACCAAAAGCAAGTAATTTTGAAACCATGATGCCAGTTTTTACATGTTTTACCAACAGAAAGACAGACAGTTGTGCACAAGCTTTGGGGCACACTTAGAATGTTTTTTTTCTTTTAAATTGGCCATGTAAGTTTTCTGGAATTCCAGTGGCAAAATGATATTATTTTGCCCATATTTTAGAATCACGTGGTCAGTTATAAAACAAAAACTTTTCCAGCAAACAAAAATTTTCACAGATTATCCGGCGAGGAAATGGAGAAGCCACATTTTGAGAAACCAGTTCAGCTCCAATGGGGAGCTTAAGTGGGATGCTATGACCAGAGAAGGTCCAGGAGATGGGAGACAGGACATGAACAGAACACAGACATGTGGCATGCCGTAATGGTGGCGGAGCTGGTCAGAGCCTTAGCAGGCTCAAAGCAAGACACCTTCACCTTCAGCATTTGAATTGCAAGGCCAAAGTTACAGAGTTGGGGGGGCAGGGTTACAGGGAGCTTGAGTCTCCACATCCCAGCCCAGCCTCGAGGAATTTGGCATGCCCATTACCTGGGGATGGGCTTCCACCTCCAAGAGTTTTTTGTTTTTTTTTGAACCTTTTTTTTTTGGAAACTTGCTAAAATCAATCCTATTGCCCACCACATGGTCAATGCTAGAGAAAACTTAGGATTTAGCCAACAACAAGCAGAATTTAACCGAATCTCCAAGCTTAATATCAATAAGAAGAACAGAAAACCTTTTTTTGTGTCTTTCAAAGCAGATGTTAAACAAATATTGGTACCTTTGAAAGCTAGTACCAGCCCATCCTATATCGCAGGCAGGCAAGCAGGCAGGCAGGCAGGCAGGCAGGCAGGCAGGCAGGCAGGCAGGCAGAGTTTGGGGGAGGCAGAGAGAGAGAGAGAGAGAGAGAACTCCATCTGCCCGAGCACTCATAGAAGTTATGCAAGTCCTGTAAAATATTCCAAATTTGTAAGATTGGGCTCAAACTTGAGCAGCTTTCCTGAAGTGTTATAGACTGTCCCCCACTTGATGAGTGACCAGCAGAGCTGAACTAGAGATCAGTTGACTTCCAAACACCCACAATTGCTGATCCCCTTGACCTAGCCCAGTGGTTTAAGGTCGGCGGCCCAGTGGCCTTCCCTGGGAGTGGGGCTCGGAATTTGGAGCCAAGATTTACCGTGGCCTAGTGGCCTTATGGAAAATCCAAGCTCCCAGCTAATGGTCACTCACCCTGGTTGGAGTTTCAAATCTATCATTGTTGTGGTGGATAATTGTGCCCCTCCCATGGTAAGTGATGAGCAGAGCTGAGGAGTTAGAGTTAAATACAAAGCATCCTCGGTATTATTCTGGTCAGCTGAAATGTAGGAGACAATCAGCAATGAGGTCGTCACACCAATTGCTCTATCCCAGACCGAGCGCGAATGCTACGGTCACCTGGAGTGGGGCTTGGAACTTGGCACCAAGATTTTTCTGTTCTCTTTGTGTGGCTCTGAAGCCTTTAGTGTGGCCCTGAAGCCACAGCCCTGTGGCCCTATGGTAAATTGGAAAATCAGATCCGAGCCCCGGGTTAGATGATCACTTACCCTGGGTGTGAGGGCAAATTTGTAGATTGTCGTGGTGGATGGAAGTAGAGTGCTCAGTCAGAAGAAGTTACCTCGGTGGTCCTCTGGGTGGGCTTAGGACAGCAGAATAGGTCCTGGGAGCAGCTTGGACCCCCCCCCCCCCAGAAATGGGGGAGCAAATCCACTGGGGAACCTATCCCGGGTTTGGCACCAATGAACGGATATGTCCAGGCCATCCCAGAGGACCATGAGGAGATAATCACAGACAGGAGAAGAAGCTTCATAAGGAGGTTTATTAGTGGGGCCATAGCTCCCATGGGAGAGGGAACTACATGGTGTCTGCACCTTATCCAGGTGGCAGCTTCTCTCTCTGGGGGTAAAGGAGAAGTAGGTAGGTAGTGAGTAGGAGTGGCTCATTAGGTATGGGTGGATTTGGGGGCTAGTGAGAGGAGCTGAGGACCTGAGGCTAGGGAAATGCTAACACCTTTCCTCCTGGGAAATTTCCCTAGTGATGATCCAAAGACTCTACCAATGGATTATCTTCCTATCCTAACTTTCCTTAGACATATGTTGCGCCAACATGTTGATGAATGCGCCACCCCTCCCCCCCCCACCTCACCAAGGCCCTTCTCCTCTAATATTGTCTGGGGATCAAGTCTCTCTCAAGACACTTAATCCATTTGGTTTACATCCCAAGTGAACAAACCCTCACCAGGTCCTGCTGACCACTTCCACCACAGTTAAGCTCACTGAACAGCCACAGTGGATTCATGTGTCAAGAGTAAAAAAGGCTCCTGCTCTTGCCCCTTTTATATATACTGACTCCAAGGTACACCTGCTCTTCTCTTGGACCTACCAAGGTAAAGCTGTCTCACATCCCTGAAGAAGATGAGAATGAGTAACGCCAAGCTAACTGCTCTTTTCTGTGTCCCTCTCCACCTCGTTCCTTTTGTTATCTCCAAGTCACTCAATTAAAAAAATAATTGTCTTTTCTTATTCTTCAGCCCCTGCCTCATAAGACATCATTTGGATTTCATCCAAAGACGTATTCACCACAAAGAAACTGTTACTGCTGCCTTATCCTAGGTGGGACAACATCTCTGCCTTCTACCTGCAATGTTGATGACCTTTATTAGCAGAAAGTAGCTAGAAAGAGTTGGTGATCCTTTATAAGTATCAAAATGCTGGAATGTTAAGTTTGCCCAAGAGAAATGGCCCCTTCCCTTGGCTCTCTCCCCATGAACCCTAGAACTCTCTGCCCAGCACCTGTAACCCAGGCAACTGGCATGCCATCTACCAGACTCTGAAATCATTTCCCCATCCTCTGAGGTCACCTCTGCTTCTGCTGTGGCCACACCCCCTCTCCCTATATAATCTTTCTCCTCCTGCCATGGTCTCTCCTTCCTCCACCTGATTCCACCTTGTGTGGCTGGAAGTTTGCTCTCTCCCACTCTCAATAAACCCTCTTCCCTTGAACAGTGTGGGAGTTTCCTTTTGGCAACCCTTACAATAATAATTTTTTTCTCATTAAAATTGCTTTTATTTCAAATATGTAGTGTGGTTTCTATTCAACTGATTGGAGAACTGGGAGGGGACTGGAGATGGCTTTTCCACTATAATACTCTGGTGATTTGCTTTTTGCTGTGTTAGTTACCAGCAAGGTTAGTACTTTAGCACCCTAGAAAATATATGTAAAGAATACCCAATAATAGATACTTAGTCAGAGTAAACTAGAGTGAATTCAATGTTCTAAAAGCCTGTACTAGTGTACTAGTGTAGGGGCTCTAAGCATAGCTGTTACCTCATATACTAAGAAGAGTAGAGATGACTATCATAAGAACATAAGAAGAGTTCTTGTGAGCTAGGACATATCTGGAAGGAATTTTTTAGACATCAAGAGATATTTTTTATGTACTTAAATTTTTTTCTTCATATCTAAAGAGTGACTGATGTATAATGCAAACTAGGGCAGATGGGAGACCAGTTCTTTTTAATGTGTAATTCCACTGAATTGTTTTGTTTTTATTTATTGTTATTGTAGAGTTGATATACAAAGGGGTTACAGTTACATGAATTAGGTAATGAGCACAATTCTTATTGAACCATGTCTAGTTTGTTTAAAATGATATTTAGGGTTGGGAATGTGGCTTAGCAGTAGAGTGCTTGCCTAGCATGCACGAAGCCCTGGGTTCAATTCCTTAGCACCACATAAACAAACAAAAAAAAAGCCAAAAGTGGCACTGTGGCTCAAGAGGTAGAGTGCTAGCCTTGAGTAAAAACAAACCAGGGACAGGGCTCAGGCACTGAGTCCCAAGCCCCAGGACTGGTGGGGAAAACAAAAACTAACAAAAAAAACTAAAAATGATATTTAGAAAGGAAGATGTGAAGGATATGATTAGGAAAACTTGAGGCATATAAGTAGGGAAAGGAGAAGGTGGGGAAAGATCTTATGCTGAATATAAAATTGAGGTATGCTGAAGTGATAGAGCATCAGAAGTGGGCAAAAATGGGGCTGGGGATATGGCCTAGTGGCAAGAGCGCTTGCCTTGTATACATGAGGCCCTGGGTTCAATTCCCCAGCACCACATATACAGAAAATGGCCAGAAGTGGTGCTGTGACTCAAGTGGCAGAGTGCTAGCCTTGAGCAAAAAGAAGCCAGGGACAGTGCTCAGGCCCTGAGTCCGAGGCCCAGGACTGGCCAAAAAACAAACAAACAAACCAAAAAAAAGAAGTGGGCAAAACACAGGGGCCTGAGTTGTACACATACTGGGGCTTGAACTTAGCACCTGGTCACTATCCCTTAGCTTTTTGACTCAAGAATGGCACTCTATTTGAGCCACAGCACCACTTTTAGCTTCTTGGTGGCTAATTGGAGATAAAAGTCTCACAAAACTTCCTGTTCTGGTTTCAAACTACCATTCTCAGATCTCAACTTTCTAAATAGCTAGGATTATAGGTGTGAGCCACAGGCATCCAGAAGAACTAGATAATATATGTGTGTGTGTGTGTGTGTGTGTGTGTAGACATACACATATGTATGTATATATTATATATACATGTATATGTTCATATTATATATTATTTGCACATATTATATACACACATATGCATATATATAACAACCATATATATGTGTATACACACATATAGTTGTTTTCACAGGAAGTGGAAGAATCTGGATTTAAGCCCAATGGCTACATCAGAATTTCTATCCTTTTCCACTAAAAAGTAGTCTTATTTAAAAATGCATTAATAATATCTTAAGAAGAATCTCTTAATGTTTTCATTTGATTAAATGGCTTTCTATTACCTTTGAATGCAAGTCTAAAGTCATTACTTCAGTAAACAATAACTTGCCCTCTACTCAACCAACTCATTACTACATTATTAAATGTGGCTTTGTGGTAACTGTTAGTGGCAGTGTGGGGAATACTGGATACAACAAAAGAATAATTTTTAAAAAAAAAATGGTAGCCCTGCCTGGCACCGATGGCTCATGCCTGTAATCCTAGCTACTCAGGAGGCTGAGATCTGAGGAGCATGGTTCGAAGCCAGCCTGGGCAGGAAAGTCAATGAGACTCTTATCTCAATAAAACTACTGAGCAAAAGCCAGAAATGGCAGAATGCAAAGAGCACCAAGAGGCTCAGGGATAGTGCCTAGGTCCTAAATTCAAGCCCCAGGACTGTTAAAAAAAAAAAAAAAGTAGCCCTTCTGTACAACACAGTAATAGTAAAATAAAATTATTTCTTAAAAAAAATAGGGTCGGGGGCAAAAAAAATAAAGAAAAAAATGTACTCATTACTTTCCTTACAATAAAATATTGTTTTTAAAAATAGGGTCAAAGTTTCTTCATTTGAAGGTTACAATGCAAATACTAATGGTACCACACTCAAAAAAACCTCAAATGTCCATTCATAAATTAATAAATTTGTTGTAGCATATTCATATAATAAATACCATAGAGTAATAAAAACCAATTAAATATACTTACATGGAATGGTGTGGATTAGTATTAAAAATATAAAGTTAATGAAAGAAGAAACAAAATAATATACCAAGTATGGTTGCTTTTATATGCACTCAAAAAGAGGTAAAATGTACCTTAATATAAATATATAGGTGGTAAAATTTAAAGGAAGCCAGGAAATGGTTAATGTGTCATAATCTCCAAAGGTAACTTGTGATACCTGAGCAGGACAAATGAGAAGGCAGCTTTGAGGTTACTGGCAATGCTATATTTCAGTTATAATGGCAGTTATATATACATTTAGTTTATTTCTTAGGTGTTTATTCCTTAGGTATAGCACAATTGTATTTTACATACTTTTCTGCATATGTCTTACATATCATAAGAGATTCAAGAAAAAAGTGAAAAATGTGAATTGTCTCATACACACCATTAAATAAACTGAATCAGTAGTTCTCTGTATAGTAATGCTTTGTTTCTCAGTCTATATAGTAAAATATAACTGGTGTTTTATCTCCTCCAACTCCAATTTCCTTTCTAGAAAGGGTAAGCTCGTGAATTTGGAGCAACTTCCCTTGAAGAAAAATGTCAAAATAGTTGAATACATTGGTAATAAGTCTCCTTAAAAGAATCAAAGTGCTCTCTTTGTGTGTGAGTGGTGGTGGTAAGCAATGAACAGAAAAGGCAGAATCCTGAGAGATAAAGAAAGCAGCTTTGAAGATATGTAATAATTGTGATAAAGTTGAGCTGTGTTTTGGCAGCCTGTTTGAGTGGAAGAAACAAAAATGTGAGATGCTGAGACTCAGGAATCATTGGAAGTAGGCAATCTAGCAAAACACCCTATATTCAGTTCCCTTTAGAGACAAGAGTAAATATATCTTTTTCTCCTATTTCCAGTCATTTTGGAGCTGAGTAGAAATCAGCTGGGATTATATAGGAAAATAAAAAGAATGAGGAGTTTTCCTAAGCAACTGTGAGCATAGGGCAGCATCATTCCTCATGTCTAGCTAAGATTTATACATCTCAGAGATTCACGGACTGCCTGACTATGTACTTTGTTTAGTGTTATCTTGGGCTGAAGTCTGGAAGAAGTGTGTTTCAGGTGTCTAGGGGAAGAAAAAGTACTTTTTGTTTAAGGAAGGCAAACTTCCAGGCTCCGAGAGACAAATGGTGCATGTTTCCTCTAATACATGGAAGAAATATCTGAAATATAACTATATACAATAGCATATACAGGGCTCAGTGCATTTACACACAAACTGACTAAAGGATAGTATACTTATGGGAGGAACCCAAAGATGTAACTCCTCTGAAAAACTAAATTACTATTTATCAGTAGGAATACCAGGAAATATAAATATATGGTTTTTTTGAGGGGACAATGGAGGAGCACAGAAATGGAGGGAGGAAGAGTGAGCAAATGCAGTCCTTGTGTACAACATACAGTATGTAAAAAATGAACTCTGTAACTTGTGGGCAGGGTGAAGAGGGGAACAATGGGGGAAATGAAGAAAGGGATGACACTGTCGAAGAACCATGTACTCAGAACCTGGCATGGAATTGTAATCCCTTGGTGCAACTCCTTAACAACAAGAATAAAAATTTAAAAAAAGGAAGGCAAAGCTCATCTTGGCCTAAAACATGCAATGTCTGTGCCAGGTATGGTGGCTCACATTTGTAATCCCAGGTACTTGAGAAGTAGAGATTGGCAGGATTAAAGTTTGAGGTTAGCCTAAACAAAAAAGTAAGTGAGCTGCCCACACTGGTGGCATACCTGTAATCCTAGCTACTCAGGAGGCTGAGATCTGAAGATTGGATTGTGGTCAAAGCCAGCCCAGGCAGAAAAGTCTGTGAAACACTAATCTCCACTATACTACAAAGGAAGGAAGGAAGGAAGGAAAGAAGGAAGGAAGGAAGACATCAGAAATAGAGCTGTGGCTCAAGAGGTAGAGCATTAGCCTTGAGCAAAATGTCAAGGACAGAGCCAAGGACTTGAGTTCAAGCCCCAGGAATACACACACACACACACACACACACACACACACACACACACACACACACACACCCCAATAGCATGTGCCTGTGCTCTTAACTACAAAAGTAGGCCAGAGGAGGAAGAATTTCAGTACTTGAGACCCTATCTGAAAAATAATTAAAGCAGAAATGGGATTGTGGGTGAGTTCAAGTAGTAAAGAATGTCTTCCCAACAAGGTCAGGAAAGGACCTAGTGTATTGTTTGGTTTTTGTGTGTGCCAATTTTGGGTCTTGAACTAAGGGTCTAGATGCTGTCCCTGAGCTGCTTTGCTCAAGGCCAGTGCTTTACCACTGGAGCCACAGCTCTACTTTTTTAATGGCAGTAGATCTCAGTCTCCTATGGATTACAGGCATAAGCCACCAGAGTCTGGTGAGAGACCTTAAGTTTAAACTCCAGTACTGCTAAGAAAGAGACAGAGAGAGAGAGAGAGAGAGAGAGAGAGAGAGAGAGAGAGAAAGAGAGAGGGGGGAGAGAGAGGGAGATCATCCATAATTTTGCAGATTTTGAGCAGAATACATTCAAAATGACCTGTCACATAAAAACCACATGAGTAAGAATTCGCCAAACCAAAGTAGCAGGTTACAAAATCAATCCACAAAAATCAGCAGCTTTCCTGTACACCAGGAAATGTACAAGCAGAAAAGGAAATTATTAAAACAACACAATTTGCAATTGCTAAAAATAGAATAAATTACCTAGGGATCAACCTAACCAAAGAGGTGAATGAGCTGTTTAATGAGAACTATAAAAAATCTAAAAAGAGAAATCAAAGAGGACACCAGGAGATGGAAAGACCTCCCATGCTCATGGGTCAGCAGAATCAATATAGTGAAAATGGCCATATTGCCCAAAATGATATACAAATTCAATGCAATCCTCATCAAAATCCCAGCTACATTCTTCACTGAAATAGAGAAAACAACCCATAAATTCATATGGAACAACAAAAGGCCTAGAATAGCCAAAGCAATTCTAGGCAAAAGAAGCAGCACAGAAGGTATCACAATACCAGACTTCAAGCTGTATTATAGAGCCAACATAATAAAAACAGCCTGGTACTGGCATAAAAACAGACCTGAAGATCAATAGAATAGGATAGAAGACCCGGAAATAAATCCGAATACTTTCAGTCAGCTGATATTTGACAAAGGAGCTAAAGGCATATAATGGAAAAAAACATAGCCTCTTTCACTACTGCTGCTGGGAAAACTGGGAAGCTACATGTAGAAAACTCAAAGTGGACTGTAGCCTATCACCATGCACCAAGATCAACTCAAAATGGATTAAAGACCTCAACATCAGACCTGAAACTACTGAAGGACAGAGTAGAAGAGACACTAGAACTTACAGGCACAGGAAGGAACTTCCTGAACAGAGTCCCAGGGGCACAACAGATAGGGGAGAGACTCAACAAATGGGACTACTACAAAATAAAAAGTTTCTATACAGCTAAAGACATAGCCACTAAACTAGAAAGACAGCCAACCATATGGGAAAGGACCTTCACCAGCACAGCAACAAAGGTCTAATATCTGTCACCTACAGAGAACTCAAGAAACTAACCCCCTCCAAACCCAGTAAACCAATTATTAAATGGGCAAATGAGCTAAAGAGAGACTTCACAGGAGAAGAAATAAAAATAGCAAAGAAACATATGAGGAAATGTTCAACATCCCCGGCAGTAAAGGAAATGCAAATAAAAACAACCCTGAGACACCACCTCACCCTAGTTAGAACGGCCTATACTCTGAACTCAGGCAACAACAAATGCTGGAGGGAATGTGGAGGAAGAGGAACCCTTCTCCACTGTTGGTGGGAGTGCAAACTAATACAATTACTTTGGAGAACAGTATGGAGGTTCCTCAAAAACTCAGCATAGATATACCCTATGACCCAGCCATACCACTCCTAGGCATCTATCCTGAACAACAGTTCTCAGGATACCATAAAGACATCTGCACATTCATGTTTATCACAGCACAATTCACAATGGCCAAAATATGGAAACAATCCAGATGCCCCCTACAGATGAATGGATCCAAAAAATGTGTACCTGTACACAATGGAATACTAAATAGTTACTAGAAATGATAAAATAATGGTATTCACAGGGAAATGGTCAGATCTTGAACAAATAATGTTGAGAAGACAAACCTAGAACACAGAGAACAAAGATGCATGGTCTCCTTGATATATGATTGATGGGGTGGCAGGGGGAGGGAGAACAGTAGAGACCAGGACTGCAAAATAACAAACTTCTTTTCAAATGGTATTTCCACAAGTTTGGGTTAGTGACTTTACATTATGTATCTAAAACCAAACAATTATCAAACAAACATAAAAGGTCTAGGATAGACCTAACAGAGGCTCACAGTAGCTCAACAGCTATGTACATATGATTATATAAGAGGAGGCTAAGCAAAATGAACTCCAAGAGAAGGAAACAGGAGGATTTTTATGGTTGTTGTTACGTTTAATGTACTAGGTGAATTTTCTTTGGTGTACCCCATGTGGTTACTTTATATGATTTTGGTACACTGGATATTGTATATATGCTTATCTGAACTAGGGAAGGGAAAGAAAAATGAGGGAGAGTGTAAAAAATATGACAAGAAATATACTCACTACCTTATTATGTAACTGTACCCCCACTGTACATCACCTTGTCCATAAAATTTAATTTAAAAAAAGAATTCACCAAACAACTGATAACATCAAATTCAGGCATTGGGATTATCAGTCACAGATATTAAAACAAACACATTTATTTATTTTCTGAGACTGGGATTCAAACTTTTGCTCACTGGCTAGCTTTCTATCATCTGAGCCACAACTCCAACCACAAAAGGGTTATTTCTTTTTGTTTTTACAATCAGTATTTTAAATAGGTAAGCTAGAAAATATCTATGAGGAAATCAGAAACAAAATTTGGGCTAGCAATTTTGAAAAAGAACTAGAACTTCAAGAAGTGAAAATTATTATTTAACCAAAATGGCCCCAAAAACATGGTTTCCAAAATTTAACAGAAACCAAAAGTCAGAAATGTATGGAAAAGAGAAGTTAAAAGTAGTGGAAGGCAGGATGTGATACATGAATGCTTGTTTAATTTTTGTTGCAAGAAGACACAGAAAATGTAGGGGGAAAAGAAAGAAAATGAAAGTAGCAGTTAGAAGACATGAGGATAAGCTTTGTGAACCTAAAATAGAGGAATGTTTCAGAGTCTCCAGTCCTTGTTAGGTAACAGGTAGACATAAGGAACAGAAACATAAGGAAATGTTTGGCTTGTGCCTGACAGTGTATTGCTCTTGAGATCTAAGACAATTAGCTTTACAAATATCATCCTGTCCACTTATAAAAAAGAAGAGAAATAAGAACTGCCAAGAGCCAGTACTCAGACTTCAGCTTCAAACCAGTTGGAGTTACCTTGGATCATTAACATGTCATTTTAATATAGATGTAACAAAGATTCACCTCCCACCACCATGGATTTTTCTTACATGGTCATAGGAAATCACATGTACAAAATGGTCCTGGAGAGATGTAATTCTTGTACAACTTTCACACCAACCACTCCCCAAGAACTGGTGCTAGGGAGCAACTTCATGGTCCAAAGTCTCTAAACTTTATGTGTTAGGGCAGAAGCCATTGTCTTCCTTACAAAGTTTCTCAAAGACTTTGTGGTCTATATTTACTATCTCAATAAACTATATTCTTTTGTGATATTTTCTAGAACTGGGGCTTGAACTCAGGGCCTGGGTGCTTTCCTTAGCTTTTTTGCTCAAGGCTGGAGATCTAACATTTGAGCCATAGCTTCACTCCTGGCTTCTTGCCATTTAATGAGAGGTAAGAATCTAATGGACTTTCCTGCCCACACTGGCTTTGAATCATGATCTTCAGATCTCAGTCTTCCAAAAAGCTAGAATTATGGGCAGGAGCCTCTGGTGCCTGGCTTCTGCCAGGTAGTGAAGAATAAGGCTTATGTTTTTCCTGAAACCTTCTCTTTCCAGGTGCAAGAATTGAAATTGTTGTACAAAATCAATACATGAAAACAAAATCAATAAATGAGAAGATAGTGGTTATTATAGCTGGATACTTTCATTCACATGTTTAAGTCCTGACTGCCAGTCCCTCAGAAAAGGTCTTATTTGAGATGAGGACTTTAAAGGAATGATTAAGTTAAAATGAACCTACTTTTTTCAAATTGACTAGTGTCAGGTTGGAAAGTGACACAGGGATGGTGCCTATACAAAGACATGAGCCAAGAAGAAAGACCACAGAAGAAACTACGCTGAGATACCTTGTTCTTGGATTTCTGACCTCCAGAACTATGCAAAAATAAATATGAGTTGTTTAGGTCATGCAATGTATGATATTTTTCCAGAACGAAAGCAAAATCAATACCTACTTCTCTCATATCTGAAAAAATATGAGGGTTTTTTTTTTTTGGAGGGGGGGTGTCATTCACTAGTCTTTTGCTTCAACTTGTGCCCTTTTCTCAATGTATGATCAGTGGAACCCAGGTCATGTTCCCTCTGCTGTCTAAGCGGGGGAAACAAGTTTTCTCAAATAGATTTACTCATAATATGTAAACTACTGGGCTTAAGAAAAATGTTTAAAGGATATGGGACAGCCATGAATATGGCTACAACAGGGCTGTTCATAAAACACATATCCAGGCTTCTGTTGTTTTCTCATTTTATTCTCCTTAATGAGTTTCTAACTTTGGCTTGAACTCAGTGGGTGAGTTAGGTGATTTGATTTAACCTTGATCTATGGATCTCTAGACTGTGGGGCATGCCAGGATGCCTTGCCTCACTAAGAGGAAGTCCCAGTTGGCCCCACCTGTTTCCCAGCCCTGGGGCCACGTGGCTATTATGAAGGAAAGGCAGTTCTAGCTGGCCCCCCTCCCAGCCTTGGGACCACGTGTGGTCAAGATGGCGCCTGGTGGTGAACCCAGAGGTGGTCCTGTGGGCTGTGATGTAGAATTAGGCCGCCTCTTAGGACTGGTCCCTCGGCTCTCCACCCTTGATGGACAGCTCAGGCCTCCTCACAGTCCCTAGATAGGTGCACAGTACACCCCTCCCCTTCCTGCCGATCTTTGACCTGTTTGGCTCCTGTGCCTTATTTAATAGAAGGATCTAACTCAATAAACGAGACTTTGCACTGGACTTAGCTCCCGGGCTGTCTGTTTGTCCTCTGGTGAGGGAGGGCTGGGTGCAGGCGGTCTGTCGACCCTTTCCTCTTCTTGGCTCACCTGGTCCAGGCGTGTTTCCCCATCTCTCCTGAAGGTCAGGAGAGCAAGAGTGTCTAGAGACCCCGACACTAGACAACCATATTCCAACTAGTACAATACCCATGGGCTGCTGCTAGGGCCTGCCTAACCTCTAAGATAGCCTAGCACTTGCCCCATGCACACTCCTTTCCACATACCTTGTCAGAGCAGACTTCTCCCCACCCCCCAACCCCTTACAGGTATCACCTTGCTTCTTCAAGGTACTGGTGAGAACCCACTCTCTCTCTTCTTTATATATTTCATATCAACTCCAACAGGCTTTTCCTTCCCTCTACCTCTCCTTCCTTTCAATTCTTACCTCTTTGGTTTTGTGCTTGGTCATCCTTGAGACTGATTCCCTTTGACGGCATATCCACCCTTCAGTGTATTCTGCAACCTATGCTTGGTGGGTTTCCATTTTCTATTATTTAAAAAGTTTAACTTCAGGGGCTGGGGATATAGCCTAGTGGCAAGAGTGCCTGCCTCGGATACACGAGGCCCTAGGTTCGATTCCTCAGCTCCACATATACAGAAAAAATGGCCAGAAACGGCGCTGTGGCTCACGTGGCAGAGTGCTAGCCTTGAGCGGGAAGAAGCCAGGGACAGTGCTCAGGCCCTGAGTCCAAGGCCCAGGACGGCCAAAAAAAAAAAAAAAAAAGTTTAACTTCACTCTTGTCTGCTACTAACACGTCTTCTCAACTCTTCTCTTTTTGAGGAAGGAGGGGGTGGCCTCTACCCCAGATTGTGTTCTACTATGAAGCCTTAAATACTGCTTGCTTCTTTGAATGGAGGGACAAAAGATGAACAAATTTAGCAGTGGTATTCACTATACACTTGGTTGAAATAAACTATACAACTTGTGGGTAGGGACAGGAGGAAAAAACTCGGAGATATTGAGGGAAGGGTGACATTATAAAGGAGGGGGGGGTAACTCATTACCTGACTTGTGTAACTGCCTCTGTACATTGCCTTTTACAATAACAGTGAAAAATTAAAATTTAAAAAAATATTGCTGCTTTGTTGGGCTTTGCTTATAATTTTCCTCTGGCATGGGTAGCCCTGCCCTCATGTCTGCCTAAATCTCTACCTGGTTGTATGTGACTCTACCTCATCCCTTCCTCAGGGCCCCTCGGGGGTGGCTCACTTTGCAAGCTGTGGGCCCCTTTCACACCTTGCACGGTTGCCTTTCATGGCTGTCTTCCATAAAAACGGCAACTATTTGGTTCCACAAAAACATGATAAGTGATTCCAGATTACTGCTCACATTTGGACCTGTATTTTCTGGTGCAGTGCCTAGCACAGAATTGGAATTCCATGCTTGATGGCTGAAGGCCTGGATTAAATAGAGAACTGGTGGCGATTTGCTGGGATGCAGAGAAGTCCCCTCGGTCCAGGCCAGCGTCGCAGGTGGTGGGAAGTCCCAAGGCGAGAGGAAGCGACTTGTGGAAGTTGCCATTTCTTCCGAGGCTGGTGGTTGGCTCCTTGGTATGCCAGCTTGCATCTGTAATTTTCGGTCTGAAAGTGGGGTGGGGACGACCGACATGTATTCGTGTCGACGTGGGCACTTAAGGGAGACCCCACTACTCTGCATTGTTCCCATTAAGACCAGAGTCTGCAGACTGAATTCCATTACTGTAGCGATGAAGGAAGCTACAATAAAATCAAGACTTTTATTTGCTTCTTATACTTGATTTAGTGAAGGTCCAGGAAAGCTGCCTTTTCTACAAAAGAAAGAAGGCCAGTGGCTGTCTGGCCCTATAGCTCAGGGGTTAGAGCACTGGTCTTGTAAACCAGGGGTCGCGAGTTCAAATCTCGCTGGGGCCTGCTGAGTAACTTCTCTTTTCTTTCCAGGAAAGAATTTCACTGCTTCCTCCTCTCTCGGCTGAATCACCAGGTCGTAGTAGTCTCTGCGCTCCTTTTATGCTCCAGAATCATGGGGTAACGCCACATGGGCTCCGACGAACTGCGAAAGCCCGGTGTGGCCACTCGCGGCCCGCGCCCCGACACAGCAGCGGCCAGGGCGGGAATGGGACCGAGCCCGGTTCTGGGCCGGTTCTGCGTGGACGTGAGGAACAGGACTCCTAAAGTCCGGGAGCCCGACCGACGCCGTGGACTTGTCTCCAGGGCTCCCTGGGGTCTCCACATGCGTGGGTCACAAGCAGGGAGTCACCGGTATGGTTTCGAATGAATTGTGGTTTTCCTTCTGAACACCTGCGATCCGGGTCTTCTCCTCCCTCCCCTCCCCAGGGCCGTCGCGCCTGGTCCGCGGGAGAGGGCCGGGAGTGAGCGCGCACCCGCAGGGCCACGTCCCCGGGCGAAAGCTGGTCCCGGCCGGCAGGGGCTCGGGTTCCAGGGCGACAACGCGCGGCTCCGCCAAGGTGATCCTCAGAGAGGCAGGAGAGTCCTCTTCTCGAGGATAGTCCTCGCGTCTGCAGAAGCAGGACTTCCTTGTGTGTTTGCTGTGCGTCAGTTCTTCAAACCCTCGCCTCCCTCGTGGCCCGTGCCCACCGGTGTCCCGCCCAGAGGGTTCCAGAAACGCTCAGCTATGGAGCAGGGCTCTTATTCCTGGATGTGTAGTTCGACTCCAGCGCGAGGGAAAGGTGACTGTGTGGGGCTGTACTTTCTTCTGGAGTCCTCTGTAAACATTCTCCAAGTACTTCACTCCTTAAAACAAGAACAAATGGCACCCTGCAATGCCTAAGTGCATCCCGTAGGGAAGAATATCTATCGAAACGAAAGGGTTTTTCCTTTGTTGCTGTTTTTGTTTTCCTTTTCTTCTGTCTGTTCCTTTATGCGTGTCTTTGGGAGTGACAACGAGTGAATAAATGCAGCAGGGACACTAGGAACGGTTGAAAATGAACTATGTATCTTGAGGGTGGGTTGGGAGGGAAAAACTGGGAGAGAGTAGGGGAAGGGGCGGTTATCCGAAAAGAAACGTCCTCTACCTGACTTGTGTAACCGGAATCTCTCTGCACATCACCTTTATGATAACAATTTTTAACAGTCGTTGGGACACCTAATCAGGGATCTTGCGGCAGGTTGGAAATCCTGAGCTACTTTCCTTAGGATGTACTTTCTTTTGGCTTCAAGTTAATCCTAGGGTGCTGCCTAAAATCCAAACGCCGTGGCCAGAATCCCCTGGACCGTATCGTGGGGTACAGTTTGTGTATGAGCCCCGTGGACCACAGCCCCGGATTTGCGGAACACCTTCCTTAACTGCGCCTCCGGGCCGGGTGACTGCGCCTTCGGCCTCGGTGACTGCGCCCTCGGCTCGGTGACTGTGCCTCCGGCCCGGCCCGGGCGACAGTGCCTCCGGCCCCGGTGACTGTACCTCTGTCCTCCCAGTGACTGCGCCTCCGCCCGGTGACTGCCCCGACTCTAACTTTTCTCGGAAGAAGAGGCGCTCCGGATTGCTTTAGATACACATTTTGGCTCCGTTCTGCAGAGTCTGAGCTTGGGTGGGACCGGAGGCAGAGAGGCCGAAGCATTTAGATCCCAGGTGCGGAGGGAAACCCGAGGAGCTCCCCGGGTCCGGTGCACGCGGACTCGGTTCACCTCCCGCCCTCGCTCTAGGGGCTTGCGTCTCACCCCCTCGGAAGCTGCGTTAGCGCCAGGGGTGCAGGACACGTCCCGTGAATGCGGGCGGAACCTGGCCCCAGACCCGCAGCTCCGCCGCAGCCTCGAGCTCTACCAGCTCTGTCCCGACCCCGCACTGTAGTCAGACTCCATGCTGCATCTGGAGACGTCTAGGATGTGGGTGGAGGGGAACGAGGATAAGCGAGTCGAATGGCGCTTGGGGGATGGAAGAAAACAGCTAGGTAGAAAGGGAAAACCGCATCGGTGGACAGCGAACTGCGCACCGCCCTCCGAGGGGTTGATTAGCCAATAGATGGCAGCAATCTGTAGTTCAGAGGAAGTTTCAACCGAGTGCCTCTACCGTGGCTCGTTGGTCTAGGGGTATGATTCTCGCTTTGGGTGCGAGAGGTCCCGGGTTCAAATCCCGGACGAGCCCTCCTTGTACTTTTTTCTTTCCTTTTCTTTGTCAACTTGATATCAAGTACAAACGTTCTCCGATTCCGTCCCACAGGAGGACAGCACCGAATGACTGTGTGAAAGACGGATCTGATGACCCGTGCTGGGCAGACCCGGGGGGCTCCTGGCCTTCGGAAGCTGGCGAAGCTGTCACAGGTCTTCTCCGAGCGGTGCCTCGGGTTCCAGGGCCAGCGGCTCGGAGGGCCTCGGCCGGCTGCCCGGCTCTGTGCGGGTCCCAGGTTGAGGGTGGGGGGGACTCAGCAGTAGGGGCCTCTTCCAAGAAGTGGGGGGCGGCCCCCTCACTCGGGGGCCGGCTCGCTGGCTTCCTCCTCCCCTCGGTTCCCACTTTGGTCCGAGTGCACACCCAGGCGCGCGCCACTCCGACCCCACCCAGATCCAGAGCAAGACTGCGAAGAACAGCTTTGTGTCTGCACAGCTTCGGTCTGCGAGGAAGGAGCCAAGTGGTGGGAAACAAAGCCTCTTGGCTACCCCAGCTCCACACGCCAAGGCAGGCTCGCGCCCTGGGCCCGGGTAAGGAGCGGTTCACCGGGAGCTCCGGGGACCCGGGAGCTCGGGGGACCCGGGAGCTCGGGGCCTGGGGGCCGAGGAGTGGGGAAGGTGTTGTCAGCGGATGGAAGGTGACGGAGGGGGTGAGACTGACCCCAGAAGTCAAAATAAAGCCCCCGCCCAACACGTTAATTTAATTTAATAAAAAAATTAATCTGGGGAGCGGGGACAAGACCATTTCTCGCTGGTGGTAATGTACTCCCTCCCTACCCAGACTTGTACTTTCCAAACCAGGAAGAGATGCCAGCGTGGGTGCCCGGCTGCCCAGAACTCATCCTCAGAGTGACTGCAGAATCTGAACAGGGAGCCAGTTTGCCCCAAACTAAGGAAACTGCGGGGCTCAGAGTCAGATCAGATTTGTGCAGCCAGGACTTGTCCAATGTTTGTTTACTCCTGTAACTAATACTTGGGAACTGGTGGTTTTGTCTGGTTTGCTCTGCCTCTCCACCCTTCACCCACCCTCGGTCTGTTGTGAAACTCTTGGGGACCCGGCCAAAAGCCTCTTCTCTAAACTTTCTTCCTGGACTTTGGGATTTGGTTCCTTACTCTGAAACAGCACATCAGATGGTGCCAGCATAAGGGTGAAACTAAAACATCTTCATTCAGGAAGGACAGAAAAACTCTGTTTCAGCACGGCTTCTGGAGCTGTGAAATCCTGAGCTAAGATCTTACCTCTGTGACAGTAGAATCTTATTATCAAGCTACAAATGGAATCCTTAGAGACCCAAAGGGCATGTTCATCTGGACAACATATGACTAACATCCAGAAGCAGAGCTGTCTAACTTGTTAGTGAAAAGGGATAATTTTTTTGCAAATGCTTCAATTCAAGCAAATCTTTTGGGGGCTGGGAATATGGCCTAGCAGTAGAGTGCTTGCCTCATATACATGAAGCCCTGGGTTCGATTCCTCAGCACCACATATATGGAAAAAGCCATGGTGCTGTGGCTCAAGTGGCAGAGTGCCAGCCTTGAGCAAAAAGAAGCCAGGGACAGTGCTCAGGCCCTGAGTTAAAATATGTTACATATTTCTGGAAATTTGGACACATTTGATGTAGGTTCCCTTCAAGCAACTATTTTCAGTTGTACATTTAAAATTAGTTTTCATTTTCAAGGAATTACAATGAAATTTAAAAGCTGCATGGTGAGTTGGAAAGGTTCTAGTCCCAGGAACAGCATATGTTCTTTGAGCATTTCATGTCTCTGTCTCTGTTCTTCAGTTTTCTTGTGTGTAAAATGAGGGCGGACAGTCTCAGGGGCATTCTAACTGTATGAAGAAAGGAAATGGGGTCAGTCACATAGCTCTTACATAAAAGAAGGCACTCTAGAATGTGGAGGTAAGCTGTAGTTTAGCAGGGAGGGTAGGGAAACCACTCCAGGAAAAGAGCAATAGCTTTGGCTACAGTCAGAGCACAGATGTCAGTTCATTTGCCAGCAAGGGTAAGATGTTTGTCAGGCTTTTGTTGGAAGCATTGCTAGTATGACTCGAACTAAAGTAATGTGGGCCAGTGCTGACTGGAGGAATCTCTCTGTACATTTCATTTCATCCTCAGATCTCAGCCTCCTGAGTTGCTAGGATTACAGGCATGAGCCACCAGTGCCCAGTTTGTCAGAAGTTTTAGCTACTAAGTAATTAATTATTTTTAGCATTAGCAGGGCTTAAACTCAGGGCCACTTGTTCTCAAGGCCAACATTCTACTACTTGAGCCATACTTCCATTTCTGGCCTTTTGCTGGTTAACTACAAGTCTCATGGACTTTTCTTTCCTGAACTGGCTTCAAATCTTGATCCTCATATCTTGGCCTCCTAAGTAGCTATGACTACAGGTGTGAGCCACCAATTCCTGGTCAGAATTTATTTGTATGATTTGACAAGAGTTTCACATGTAATGCAAGATAGCCAGGCACTGGTGGTTCACGCCTGTAATCCTAGCTACTCAGGGGGATGAGATATTAGGATTGTGGTTCAAAGCCAGCCCAAGTAGGAAAGTCCATGAGACTCTTATCTCCAATTAACCATCAGAAAACTAGAAGTGGCACTGTGACTCAAGTGGTAGAGCACTAGCCTTGAGCTGAAGAGCTCAGGGATAGTGCCCAGACCCAGAGTTCGAGCCCCGTGACCAATAAAAATAAATAAATAAAATAATGCAAGCTATAATGTGTGTTGATCAAAGACTTTTTAATTGTATTTGGAAACACAGGTGGGTACTTAGATTCATTTTAATGAGACAATAAAACTATTAAAAAGGTATTTTATGTTTAAACATAAATACATCTTTGTGCCAAGTTGGGGGGGGGGGGGAACGGAACATCTGGCTTTTGTGTTCTCAACTATATGAGCAGGTTTCCAACCACCTGTACTTAAGGGCCTGACAAAATGTGGGCCTTTACTGTTGAAATGGCTTTCTAATGGTGAGGCATAGCTCTGACAGCAGAGGCTGCCTTCTTTGGGCAAGGGTGTATTCCAGGCCTTGGGGCTATGTGTGTGTGTGTGTGTGTGTGTGTGTGTGTGTGTGCGCGCGTGCGCGTGCTACAGGGTAGGGAGCGGTATCTACTACTTTAGGGCTGTTGGTTAGAAAAGGGCCATGTTGATGGGTCATCTCAGGCTATGAGGGTTGGTTGCTGCTTCTCCTGAAGACTGTTGAGGCAAGGCGTGTTGCAACAAGCCTGGCAGCATTCCTTGCTAACAAATGAGTGCTTGATGACTGTTTAGAACACAGTTTTCCAGAAGTGCTGCGAGATTACTTTAAAATGGGTACTTGCAAATGGTATGTTGTCCTCAAAAGGAAACTGCAAATGGGAACTCTGTTGGATGCCTGCCAGGGTTCCCTCTGCTTTTTGGGCCCCATTACTCAAGACTTCTTTTGCTCCAGAAACACCTTGAACTATGGTATTTAGCAAAGCAAACTGGCAGAAGTGTGCCTGCTACTCCCTTTTTAGAAACTTTAGTATTCCTGATGGCTCAGGTGCTGAAGGAAAGCAGTTGATAGCAGTATGCTTAGTCCTTTGCTCTCCAGCCCTAGAACTTTTGCCAGTATTGGGACATGAACTCAGGAACTAGGCACTGTCCTTTAGCTTTTTGTTCAAGGCTGGCACTCAACTACTTGAGCCAAGGCTCCTCTTACAGCTTTTCAGTGCTTAATTGGAGATAAGAATCTTATAGATTTTCTTCCCAGACTGGCTTCAAACCTTAATCTTCAGATCTCAGCCTCCTGAGTAGCTAGGATAACAGGTGTGTGCATGACATTTTTATTCAAGTTTTGTTAGTTTCCTCTCTCTAGAACCCAGGAAGCTGGATCAGAAGGTGATGTGAAGCTAGGCATCGTAGCACTTGCTTGCCATCCCAGGACTCAGATGCAGAGTCAGGAGGATTGTAAGTTCTAGTCCAAACTAGGCTACATAGTAAGACTGCCTCAAAAAGCTATTGGAGATGAGAGAAGATATGAATGGCATTCACTGTACTCCTTCCACTCTGTTCCATATATATTTCTCTTCCTCTCATCATGTCCTTCTAGTAGGCTGAATCTTCCTCTAGGGGCCTTGCAGCTTTTACACAAGTAGAGAGTCCCCCAGCTTTTCACATACACCTGCACATACCTAAACTGAGTCCATACAACTAAGAGCCATCCATGTGGGATAGCCACTTCGTGCTTGCTTCATTAGGAGTGGGTCTAGGGCTCCCACAAATCAAGAAGTGGGCATCTCTTTTGGAGATTGGATGGGACAGAAGAGGCTGAGTCTGGATTCTGGATGTGTCTGGAGATCCTGGAAAATCAAGTATATTTCTTCTGTCATTGAAGGGCCTGAAATCTGACTCTATTATTCATATACTCCTCCCTTTTATTTATTTGTTTGTTTGGTGGTTTTTTTGCTAGTCCTGGGACTTGGACTCAGCGTCTGGGCACTAACCTTGGCTTCTTTTTGCTCAAGGCTAGAACTCTACCTCTTGAGCCACAGCACCACTTCCAGCTTTTTCTGTTTATGTGGTGCTGAGGAATCAAACCCAGGGCTTTGTGCATGGCAAGCAAGCACTCTACCGCTAAGCCATCTTCCCAGTCCCTTCTTTTTAATGTTCTGTTAATGGGGCTTGAACTCAGGTCCTAAGCACTGTCTACACTCTACTACTTGACTCACAGCTTTACTTTTTTTTTATTCTGGCTTTTTGGTGGCTAATTGAAGATAATAGCCTCAGAGACTTTCCTCCCAGGCGAGCTTCAAACCACAAGCTTCCAATCTCAGTCTCCCATGTAATACAATGACAGTATGAACTACTGGCAACTGGCTTCATCTACTCTTTCATCATGAAGTTTCTTTGCTAGCAGAAGAGGCACAATACCTGCCTCACACAGTCCCTGTGATGGTCAAATGTAATAATGTACACAAGAGCTTTACAAAAGGAAAGATAGCATTGATTATTATCATTATAGGGGTGATTTTTAAGTGCATTTGTTGCATTGGAATACAGCTTGTCCTTAGATGTTGCCTTCTCAAATGTGGGCAGATTAAATACTTAGAAGTCAGTGAATGACAACAAAGGGCTAAGAAATTTTAAAAGTTAAACATTAGCCAGGTGAGGTGGCTTATGCAAGAAAATAAGGAAATAAAAACAAAAGTTAGCAGAGTGTCAGTGGCTCACACCTAAAATCCTACCTACTCAGGAGGCTGTGATCTGAGGAGGAGATCGAAGCCAACCCTGGGCAGGAAAGTCTGTGCAACTCTTATTTCCAGTTAACCACACACACAAAGGCAGGAAATAGAGCTCTGATTCAAGTGGGAGAGTACTAGCCTTGACCAAGAAAGCTTAAGGTCAGCGACCAGGCCTAAATTCAAGCCCCAGGACTAGTACATGTGCACACACACACACACACACACACACACACACACACACACTATTCTAGATCCAGTACCCATGGAAGCATGGACACATTTGGCTTCCTGGTTTTTGCCTTATATTTGAAACCAAAGATTGTGGATAAATAGAACATATAAGCTGGGCACTAGTGACTCATACTGGTAACCCTAGCTACTCAGGAGGCTGGATTTGAGTATTATGATTTGAAGCTAACCCACGTCGGGAAGTACATAAGACTCATATCCAATTAGCCAACAAAAATCTGGAAGAGAAGCTATGTTCAAGTGATAGAGTGCCATCCTTGAGTAAAAAAGCAATAAATAGTGCCCACACACTGTTTAAGCTACAGTAGTGGGGGTGTGTGGGGGGTATATCTTATATATAATATATATAATCTTTCTTCCCTGATTAACCACATATAATAGTTATAAATGAGACAAGAGCAAAGCTACTCTCAATGCCCTTCAGCAACTGGCTCCTAAGACTTTTTGGGATACAGTATGATAATTTTTCCTAAACCTCCCTTTTGCTACTAGTCCTATTAATTTTCCTTTATCTACACATAGACTATTCCCAAAGAAATCTATGTTCCTCCACTTTTGCATATATACATGCACACATGTATATATACATGCATGTATGTACACATACATATATATGCACATACATGTACACACACCTATCTTCCTCCTGGAACATTGTGTCTGCCTTGTAGACTTCTTCCAAGGCAGAGATGATATTTCATGGATGCAAACTATTGTGTGTGAACCAAGAAATCTCAACCCTGTTGTGAGCCAGCATAAGTAAGACCCATGAATATCAGAAAGATAGAGGACAAAAGGTCATGTTTATCAAAGTTTACCCACTCCCAAAGCAATTTTCTAATCCACCCAGGTGGGTTAATATTTGACCGAGTGGGGGGGGGAACAAATGACTGTCCTTGTTCGTGCAAGCACAGTGTCATTGGTTTGCATATCTCTGCCAGTACTAGGAACTCTTAGATCTGTGGTCCCCACCCCTTCCTATGAGAGCTATATAATCAGAACCAGAGTGGCCTTCAAATTCACACATCTGGAGCACTTTATCCAGGAGCAAACAGCTGCACCCATCTTCATCTGGAGGGAAGCTGCCAGACTTGCACAAGAGTCTTCCTCCTGGGTAATCTACTTCTCTGCTTGTTATACCTGTACTGTTTTCAGCCGTTTATCTACTTTCAGGAAATCTTGCAAAGCCTCTGCACCCAAGCTCATGAATTAATAAGAAAATGAATAACATTCTAGATTTAAAATGAATATCAGTTTCATTAGGGATAGCCTGAGTGTGGGTAAAGGAAAATTAATAGGACTAGAAGCAAGCAGAGAGCTCGGAAGGATTTCCAAACTGCAGTAAAATCCCCCAAAGGTCTTGGAAGCCAGTTGCTGAAGTAACGTTGTTCTTATCTCTTTTAGAAGCATTTTATATGTTTTAACTAGGGAAGAAACAGAAGTATGTTTAGCACTGGTCCTTTCTAATCTTCAGCACTTATTTCTTTTGTTAGAAATTGAGCCACACCTCTAATTCTAGTTCTTTGCTGGTTAGGTTCAAGGACTAAACTTTGTGGCTTTTGCTGTGACATTTGTATCTAGTGGGGCATCTTTGGTCTCAACATCTGAAGCATAGCAAGTTTACATAGAGACTAACCAGGCCTGCTAGCTAGGATGCTCTTCTATGAACCACGGAACCCACAGTGGAACTTTTTTTTTGCGGGTCCCGGAGCTTGGACTTGGCCTGAGCACTGACTGTCCCTGGCATCTTTTTGCTCAAGGTTAGCACTCTACCTCTTGAGCCACAAGAACCACTTCTGGCCTTTTCTGTTTATGTGGTGCTGAGGAATTGAACCCAGGGCTTTGTTCAGAGGATCTTTTTATAAGGATCAACTATCTTTAAGTAGATGGACGACACTGCCAACATTCCTATCCATCTCTGACACCTAGTGATGTCTTTATGTACTACTAGCTCTTGTTCTACCTCCTATTAATTTTTGAGCTGAAATTCTGGCACCGGGCAAAAGGTGTTGGCTGTGACCGCTTAGGTCCCTTTCAGTTTTGAGTGCTTAGATTCTACAATTACTTTTGATATAGAAGTGAGTAATTTTCTACTACAAAGCAAGATACTTAATTGACTACAAGTCAATAAAACTTTCCAGAGGTGTGAATTTATATTTGTTTTTATTAGCTTAGCGATCTTGATGTTAAATTTATTTTTTTTTAATTTTTTGATTTTTTGATTTTTTGGCCAGTCCTGGGGCTTGGACTCAGGGCCTGAGCACTGTCCCTGGCTTCTTTTTGCTCAAGGCTAGCACTCTGCCACTTGAGCCACAGCACCACTTCTGGCCGTTTTCTGTATATGTGGTGCTGGGGAATCGAACCCGGGGCCTCATGTATAAGAGGCAGGCACTCTTGCCACTAGGCCATATCCCCAGGCCTATTTTATTTCCTCATAAATTTTAGACTGATTGACTCATCTCCTTACAATATTATTACTAACCTTCTTTTCCTTGTTGTTCAAATTCTAGAAATCTGAAAATCATATGAAGAATCCAAATTTAAGTACTCAGATAACACTATATTATTTTTAACCTGAGTTTGCAAAGCAGTCTTTCCTTTAATATTGAATTTGTTGTATAATGTTCTTATTATAAGTAGATGAATATTATACAAGTAACACATTATAAGTATAAATTATATACACACAGCATGTAATTATATATTTTAACATGTTCAGACATACATTTAATATTCATAAACATGTTTGTACTTTATGATGGGCAGTTGACATTAATAATAAGGAAGTCAGTTGTGATACATTCCTGTTATACCAGCACTTGGAAGGCTGAAACAGGAGGATCATGAGTTCAAGGCCAGTATGGATTATATAGCAACACCCTGTTTCAAAAAGAAAAAAAAAGCTGGATGCAGGATGCATAGTTCATTGGTAGAGCACCTGCCTAGCAAGCATGAGGTCCTGAAAACCCCCAGCATTACTGGGTGCAGTGGTTCCCAGCAGTAATCTCAGCTACTCAGGGAGTAGAAATGAGAGGATCATAGCTCAAGGTCAGCTGAACCAAAAGCTAGCAAGACCCCATTTCAACACAAAAGCTGGATGTGGTAGTGTATCTGTGTCAATTAAACTTTTACAAGAAAAAAAAACAAACTAGGCAGAGAAGTACCCACAAGATTTAAAAGCAGAAGGCAAATGTGCAATTTGACAAGTGGGTAGGTGGCAGACCAGCGACTCTGCAGGAGCAGTGTCTAGGTGCAAGCACTTACTGTTCTTTTAGGGGTAGCTGTCTCTCCTGGAATCATGTACCACTCCTTCCATAAACTCCCCAAAGCACACTTGCATTAGATTTTATTATAGATTAGAATCCATATGCTTAGTAGAATCTTTTTCAGCTACAATTTATTTCCGTATTGTGAAATGACCACTGAATTTCCTTAGCATATAACTTGGTATTCTTCAGCATTGTACCCAATTTATTGATGGTTATCATGAAGCAGACAAGGTAAACCAATAGGTGTTGGTCTAATCAGCATTATATATGCTGATGAGAAAGAGAGTTTATTTTTCAACCACATGCCATCCCATCTATACCCTAGGTTTCCTTGATCTTCTAGATTCGTGGCCACAGTTCCTGGACTGCTTAGCCATACCACAGACCTAATGTTAGGACCTTCTTGAGGACCACAAAGTTTTAGATGAAAGTGTTCATTGATTTATATGTGAGACATGCCAAATAAAAATTAAGAATCAATAATTTTAATGTCTATGAAAGCATAAAATAATAAGATCTTTATAAATTTAATTTAAAAATAAATAGTATTACTTTTAAGAATAATTTGAAGGTCAGATTCTTCTCCCATTGTAAGAGTTTCTCACTGTTGATAATGACTATCAAGAGAGTAATTATAAGGAAATTAATCATAGTCAACCATAAATTAAATGAGTTATAGACAACTTAAAAATAGAAATTCTGGGGGCTGGGAATATGGCCTAGTGGCAAGAATGTTTGCCTTGTATACAGGAAGCCCTGGGTTCAATTCCTCAGCACCACACATATATAAAAAGGCCAGAAGTGGCACTGTGGCTCAAGTGGTAGAGTGCTAGCCTTGAGCCAAAAAAGAAGCCAGGGACCGTGCTCAAGCTGAGTCTAAGCCCCAGGACTGGCAAAAATAAATAAATAAATAAATTCTGGGGTTGGGAATATGGCCTAGTGGTAGAGTGCTTGCCTTGTATACATGAAGCCCTGGGTTTGATTCCTCAGCACCACATATATGGAAAAAGCCAGAAGTGGTACTGTGGCTCAAGTGGTAGAGTGCTAGCCTTGAGCAAAAAGAATCCAGGGACAGTGCTCAGGCCCTGAGTTCAAGCTCCACTACTGGCAAAACAAAAAACCCCCACAAAAATAGAAATTCTGCCTGGCCCCAGTGGCTCACAATGTAAGCCTACCTACACAGGAGGCTGAGATTTGAGGACCGAGGTTTGAAGCCAGCCCAGGCAGAAACCATTGTGAAACTCTTATCTCCAACTATCCATCAAAAAGCTATGGCTCAAGTGGTAGAGTGGCAGCCTGGAGTGAAAAAGCTAAAGGACAGCACCTAGGCCTTGAGTTCAACCCTCAGTATCTATACACTACTTACTTAATTAAATTCTAAAAGTCAAAAGTTTGCAATGTTATTGTTGGATGTGGGATGCCCTTGGATATTTGATATACTATGGAGTAGATCTATGATGGGTTGTTTTGCTACTTGAGTGCTCTACCATTTGAGCTACACCCTACCCAGCCCTTTGTTTCTTATAGTTATTTTTCAGGTAGAATGTGGGGGAGGGTTATTTCCCTCCCACTCTAGCCACCTTCATATCTGGAATGAAATGCATTTGCCACCACATCTAGCTTACTGAGATAGAGGCTTGATAACGTGTGGATGTGTGTGAGAGAGAGAAAGTGTGTGTGTGTGTGTGTGTGTGTGTGTGTGTGTGTGTGCCTGTTGGCCTCAAATCTGGACTAGTGGCTCACACCTGTAATCCCAGCTACACAGGAGGCTGAGATCTGAGGATCACAGTTCAAAGCCAGTCCAAGCAGTCTTTGAGACTCGTATCTCCACTTAACCACCAGAAAACCAGAAGTAGTGGTGCTATGATTCAAAGTACTAGAGTGCTAATTAGCCTTTGGCAAAAGAGCTCAGGGACAACACCCAGGCCCTGAGTTCAAACTCCAAAACAACCCCCCCCCCAAAAAAAAAAAAAAGCTAAAAGTTTAACTGGGGCCAGTCCTTGGACTATACAGATTGTGATGGGTCTGCTTTACTCTCAAAATACTGTCATTTCTAGTTAGGATTGCCCACTTCTTTTGAACCAGGGATGGTGTTTCTTTGCTGGTGAATCAATTTTATAAGACTGAAGCAGTCAAAATCCATGTTAGTCCCAGGACTGACCACCAGAGGGAAGCATCTGGCTAGTCACTGTTGGCAGAGATCAAACCTCCACCTTTCTGCAGTTGATCCAGAAGCAACTCTGAGCATGTCTTTATTATCCTATTTGTCTTTCTTCTTTTATCTTTAAAATATCAGATTACTATAATTTCAAAAAAATTCTGTTTACTCCATTAGCAGAATAGTCATGTGAGAGGAAATATTAATACTAGACTTTTTATTCTATTTTCTTTTCTCCATTTCCCTCAATTCTAAATGAATTAAAATCAGTGTATAAACTTTCCTTGACATGAGTCTATCTAAAACACTGGGAGCTAAAAGTTTTCAGGGGGGCTCAGCATCAGTGGCTCATGCCTGTAAACCTAGCTACTCAGAAGGTTGTGATCTGAAGATCATTGTTCAAAAGTTAACCTTGGCAAACAAATCCTACAGACTCCTATCTCCAATTAACCAGCAAAAAGTTAAAAGTGGAGGTATGGCTCAAGTGGTAGAGCTCGAGCATTAAGCAAAAGCTAAACAAGAACACAAGGTCATGAGTTTCAAGCTCCAGTACTGATGTACATGTCTGTGTGTGTGCGTACACACACTCTCCTCCTCCATATGTAAATAAAATAAAATGTTTTCAGGGAACCAAACACTTCCCAAAGAGCATACCAGGTAATTACCTTATGAGATCAATTATTGTACTTTTGCATACATTTACTCTGGCTACACAAACCTGGACAATAAACTACTCCTTTCAGCTCTGTTCTAGCTTAGTGAACTGACTATACCAACTGCTCTCCAGCAAAGAGAAAGACTCATGTTTTTAGAAATCTATGTTGGGGCCAGGCATTGGTGGCTCACACCTGTAATCCTAGCTACTCAAGAGGCTGAGATTTGAGGATCACGATTCAACACCAGTCCAGACAGGAAAATCTGTGATACTCTTATCTCCAAATAACCTCCAGAAAACTGGAAATGGCGCTGTGGCTCAAAGTGGGAGAATGCTGGTCTTGAGCAAAAAAGCTCAGGTACAGCACCCAGATCCTGAGGTCAAGATCCATGACCGACCCGGGTGTGTGTGTGTGAAGTCCATGTAGGCAAACTGCTATTGTTGGGAGAAATAATGATGGGAAAAGGTGGGAGCAAGGTAGATGGTAAATGGTAAAGGGAATCGGTGGATGGTAAATATAAGGAAGGGAAAGAGAACTGCGGAGTAGAAGAAATGTCAGCCTACCATCCCCAGCTCCTTGTTGGTTCTTAGTCTTTTCTTCTCTTTGCTTTTTCTCTAGGTGGTGATGGATTTGCAGAGGTGCCAGTCTTTGCTTCTGTTCTTGCTGCTGACCCTCCTGGGGCTAGGGATTGTACAGCCCTCCTATGGCCAGGATCGCATGTACCAGCGGTTCCTGCGACAGCACGTGCACCCTCAGGAGACAGGTGGCAATGATAGCTACTGCAACCTGATGATGCAGAGACGGAAGATGACCACCTATCAGTGCAAGCGCTTCAACACCTTTATCCATGAAGACATCTGGAACATTCGTAGTATCTGCAGCACCACCAATATCCAGTGCAAGAATGGCAGGATGAACTGTCATGAGGGAGTAGTGAAGGTCACAGACTGCAGGGAGACAGGGAGTTCCAGGGCACCCAACTGCAGATACCGAGCCAAGGCGAGCACAAGGCGAGTGGTCATAGCCTGTGAGGGAAACCCAGAGATGCCAGTGCACTTTGATGGATAGAGGCATTGTGGAGGGATTACGGCCAGTGGTTGGCCTTTGAATAAGTCTGAGATAGTAATGAGTAATGCATTTGAGAGGTCTCAGGCTTTGGCTTCCTCTGCTCATTTCTTATGTCTTTCTCCATATAACTCATTCTATTAAATATATTACACCCAAAGATGGAGACATAAATCAATAATGAATAGGTTTTTCTACAATAAGCTGCTTCTCATACTGATCAGCTTAGCACTCTCAGATCCTGTCCTCTGGAATGTAGTCACTATATGTGTTTATAAGTATCTGAACCATTTCTAAGGGCTTTTATCCAAGCTTTTTCATTTTAATATCCCAGCACTTTGACGAGTCTATTACATATAAAGAGATTTGCTGAAGGCCATGGTAGAAGACCTGAGACTAAACCCAGTTCGCCGGTTACCCTGTAGAGCTTTCTCCCCTCACCACCAGTTCACTGGTTACACTAAAGAGCTTTCTCTCCTCACCACCAGTTTGCCAATTATCCTATAGAGCTTTCTCCCCTCACCACCAGTTCTTTGGAAGTACCTGCTTTTTTGTTATGCTAAAAATGCCAGCCATTGAAGGAAACCATTTGGAAATAGCAGAGTGGCAAACTTAGAGCTCTAACATTATTGTTATACTTATGTCTGATAAGATGAAGAAAAGAAATTTTCTTTGCTTTCTGAACTTTTGAATCACCCTAGTAAGTCAGGGTGATAAAAATGTACTAGATCTTAAGAATTCACTTACTTTTCCTGACTGAAAGATTTTTCATGTTTTTCCTTACAATAAAGGACTTATCAGCAGAAATCTAAAAAGACAGTGCTATGAGATAATGTCTTCTTGTTCTATCCTCCTTTACTTCCCTGCTGTGTAGGTGTTCATGTATCTTACTATCCTCATATACCTCATCCAAAGACTGATGCCTTCAAATCCATGACCACAACACAAAAACTGTTTGTCTCATTCCACCAGAAGGGGCTCCTCCTCACAAAGACTCTTTGTAACCAGGACTTTGGGGCTACTTTTGCTAAAAAGCAGTGACTCTTCAATTAGGCCTGAAGATGCCTGGGGAGTAACTAAAAGCAGGACAAACATCACTTAGAACATCTGTTTTTTAAACATGTTATGGAGTTTGAGGGAGGAGACTCCATGTCCCCCCAAGAGTTCACCACTCAGAGACAATCTCAAGTAAAAAGATGGATTTATTGGGGAAGTAAAAAGTGAACTGACCGGCCAGGGACACAGTGCAGACTCAGGGGCTACCACTGTGACCCCGAGTGATGCTCAAGTTGGGGTTATAAAGGCAAATACCACATGGTCAAGCCTGCCACACGCCGGTGGCCAATGAGGTCACAACACTTACAGAGCATGTCAGGTCACACACAGGTGGCAATGGAGTTACAATCTGCCTCATAGTAACTGTTTGAACCAACCTAACATTTTAGTTAGAATTGGCATGTGAATTTGGTGGGCCCCACTCAGTGCAGGGGGACACACTTACTCATGGGGGTGGGGGTACTATTGTTAACCTTGAACGTTCCGCAATGCAGGTGGTCAAGCAGTTTCTTATCACAGCCAGGGGGACCTTCCCTGGATTCCAAGCAGACAGGGCACGGCCCTCAACCCTGAAGCTCAGGGGCAGGAAAAATCTTAGTGAAGATGGAGTCAGCTTCTGCTCTCTTTAACTAATCTGAGATGGAGTCAATCTGACACCCCTCAACATCCCCTTCTTCTTTTATGTCCCTGAATCAAATCTTTGATTTATGGTCTTCCTGATGGTATTTGGAATAGTATTTGGCCCTCAAGACCCTTAGTTACATGAGGAGACCTTTCTGGTTTAAATTTAGATGACTTCACAAGTCCCTTAACCCCACAGATACAGATACAGATGAAGATATTTATATTATAGCCAACTTAATTAAAGTGACTCCACCCACAGGATGCTGGGGAGAGCAAAGATGAGACAAGGGCCAGTCTGATGGGACTGCTGCTCCCAAGCTTGCACCCAGAAAGAAACAGGTTATCTGTGAGGTTCACCCTCAGGAGGGCTGCAGGTGCTCTCACCTGTTTAAATCTCCATCTAGTTACCTAGGTAACTGGCACCCCTGGAGGAAGTTACCTCCCTCCCTTCCCTGAGGTCTCACCCTAATCCATTTGGACATTCTCTAATACACTTGGACACACCTCCTGAAAGACTGAAGTAATTCCATTTTGAAAAAGAGGCAGCCATGTTAGAGTTAAAACTGACTCTGAGAAGCTGAGAGTGCTGTCACTGGGAAAAGCTACAACTATGTGCCCATCCAGTAGCTAAGCAAACAATAGACAGGGGGCAAGCTGACTTAGCCAAGAATAAATGGTTGCTGTTTTGAAATGTGCAGATGGCCCCTAATCAACATATCAGGCATTGCTGAAGGGCGACTAATGGGATAGCTGCTAACATGGGAAGCCCTGACGTTGTTTGTTCACTTGTATAAAAAGTATGCAATCCCCTTTCTCAGGGCCCTCGTCTCTCAGCTGTGTCTGGTGAGCTCATTGGCCCAAATGCACATTCACTAATAAATGGCACCTTTGCTTTTGCACCGATCTCGGTCTCGGTGGTCTTTGGGGTATCTGGATTCTGGCACAACACTCCCACCCCACGCATTGCCTGGGAGTGACTCTCTAACCTTCCACGCGTGCTTTCCAATTTTCTTAATAGAGCTAGTCAACTCCAGTCAACTCAGAGGAGTGGGAAGGTTACCACAGAAAGAATGTCCCCCCAAAATAGAAGCAGCCTTATAGCAGGAATCAGCTGGGTATGAATGGAGTCCCATCTGCTTTTACCATCGTAGAGGTGCTCAGGGTGAAGATGTAGATTCTTGCAGATGACCATCAGGCCGTCCTAGACCTTAACCCAAATGGGATGGGCAGGGACGTGGCGGCAGCAGGTAGCAGTGTCTCCCAGTGGCTCCAATAGAATGTCACACCTTCTGCTGGGTTGCCTGCAACTTTCTGCATAGACTGGCTAAAGAAACTTAACTGGAGGCCTACTTTGGTGAAATCTCCTAATATTTTCCTGGTTGCCTTTTTAAGTACACTGGCTTTTGCAGGCTGGTACCTCATTGGATTTCAAGACAGCTTTATGTAATCAATGACCTCTGGGTAATTTTGCCAGGGCAATAACTTTTAGTCATCAGATATTTCCAGTAAGGCTAGGATTTTCTAGGCCAACATAGAAGGCTTAGCCTGTAGCCATCTCTCACAAGTGCAGTCACCACTCTTGTGCACTCGTTTGTGGGGCACACCCGGACACCTTGAATCATCACAAGGCGGTTCTAGCTGGCACCGCCTCTTTTCCCAGCCCTGGAACCAGGTGGCTGCTAGGCACACCTCCCGCCTCAGACCACATGGTGCCAAGATGGTGCCAAGGGAGGAACCAAGAGGCAGTCCTGAGGGCCGTGACAAAGATGTAGGCCGCCCCTTAGGGAGGTCCCTCGGAACTCCACCCTGACGGACAGCTCAGGCATCAAATCACAGCCCCTACATAGGTGCACGTATCCCTCCCCTTCTCCAGCCCTCCAACCTGTGTAAAAGAATAGATCTTTTCCGGAATAAACAACGAGTTGGCTCAACCTGCTCCCAGGCTGCCTGTCTGTCCTCTGTGGAGAGCGGGGCTGGGTGGTGGTCTGTCAGCCCCCTATATCCTTTTCCTGGACCCATCCGCATGGGGTGTGCTATCCCGTCTCTCCTGCAGGACAGAAGAGTGCGGGAGGCTAAAAACCCCCAACACTCGTTAGCACTGTTTTCCATACCCCTACATTATCCTGTCTCATCTTCTAAAAATGACTCTGGTCCCTTGATCTTGAAGGGGAGCTGGTGGGCAAAGATCATCCATCTTCTGCCACTTCTTCAGGCTGACTCAGGGGCATTGACCTTTCCTAGCCAGGAACCTGTACCCTTAGCCTACTTTACTAAGGGCTGTAGGATCAGATGTCCATTAGGAGCTTTACTCCAAACCGGAAATTACGTTTAACTTTTAACAACTATACAGACTTACATTCTAGTTTGCAAAAGCATTTTTCTGACTGGCTGGGGAAACTGATCTCTGATGACCTAACAATGCCTAAATTAGCTTTGCAGGCCTTAGATAGGTCTCAATAAGGACACAATCTCAGGTCCACAAGCTTCCTTTCCTGAACAGATGTGTCAGCTCAAAATTCACTGCCAGTTAGGGTTTTGAGCAGATGCAGGGGAGTAGGATTTTAAACTATCCCCACATTTGAAAAACTTAGCTTTACTACTCATTATCACAGATGACTGGCAAGTTCCTGTCCAGTTATAAAGTAGACAGACATGGGCATTAGAGAGACATGCTTACAAACTATTCTTCTAGGACCTCCCAGCTCTGATTAACTTTTGTTATATTTGTTTTGTTTTTGTTTCCAGTCCTGGGGCGTGGATTCAGGGCCTGAGCACTGTCCCTGGCTTCTTCTTGCTCAAGGCTAGTACTCTGCCTCTTGAGCCACAGCTCCACTTCTGGCTTTTTTTCTATATATGTGGTGCTGAGGAATTGAACCCAGGGCTTCATGTATACTAGGCGAACACTTTACCACTAGGTCATATTCCCAGCCCCTCTGATTAACTTTTGAAGGGCCAAACACACATGAGTCTAGGATCTGACACCATCTCTGCCATCCAAGCAGTGGCTTACTGCCTCTGGAAGCTCCATCACTTTTGTCCCAGTAGGGTCTTTTCCATTCTTGGATAGATGCAGCTTTTGAATTTTCCAGGGTTTGTTGCTGGACTTGGACTCAGGACCTGAGTGCTATCCTTCAGCTTTCCAGCTCAAGGATGGCACTCTGCTACTTTGAGCCTCAAAACAACTCACAACTCTGTTCCCAGCACTCTGTTGGCTGGTTAGAGACAAAGACTCTCACAGGGACCATTCTCTGCCCGTGCTGGCTGCAGATCATGAGTCTGTACATAAGGTCACTTTACTCCAATTAAAAGCAACAAGATGGTCCACATAGAAGTAGTTTTTAAGCATGATCTTACCTGGAACTTATTAAAGGCCAAAGTTACATCTGACAAACTTGTAGGAATAGTCTGTCCTTCTCTGTGGGCCTACTGGAAACTGTTACAAAAAAACCTATAGACAAACTGGAATAGCAACTAAACAATCATTTTAGTAGCTGTAATTTTTTCTTTTCCCACTTTGGAACAATCACTTAGGACAATTTCACATCTAGAAATGCATTCTTGATTTCTAAAGCCTTTTACTAAGCTCTGCTTTAACACTTCTACTTTAGCTTCCATTTGCACTTGAAGAACTCTGAAACCTAGAGGCACCAGGTGCAGCCCATTGCTTCAGGCTGCTCGTTTTAAAACAGCCCTTTTTTCAGTCCTAGTTACTGCAAATGACAATTTTTCCTTAATGCAAGAATTACAAGCACCAGAATTACAAACAAGAATCCAGACTTAGCATCTTTGCTTTTTTTTTTGGCCAGTCCTGGGCCTTGGACTCAGGGCCTAAGCACTGTCCCTGGCTTCTTCCCGCTCAAGGTTAGCACTCTGCCACTTGAGCCACAGCGCCGCTTCTGGCCGTTTTCTGTATATGTGGTGCTGGGGAATCGAACCTAGGGCCTCGTGTATCCGAGGCAGGCACTCTTGCCACTAGGCTATATCCCCAGCCCCGTCATCTTTGCTTTTTCAATACATTCAAATTGCAAAATCGTACAGAGATCAAATTGCATCAGGTAAATTAACTTTTTAACTTTTTAAAAAAAAAACTTTTCTAATTCTTAATCCCTCCCAAGGGGAAGTTTTAGAAATACCAGTCAAATCATTAATTTTTTACCATCAGGTTTCCAGTGTGCTCATCTGCAAGGAAAAGAGATCAGACAGGACCAGAAAGGCCTCCACTGGCCTGTCCTACAGAATGGGCCTATACCCATCTAACTTCTTAGAGCTTGATGAACTGCCTTGGTGGCAGCTTACCCTCTTCCACCGTGCATGGACTCCCCATATGGCCTGTCCCACCATGTGTGGACTCTCCCCAGGACCTGTCCCACCATGAACTCCCCCCAGGGCTTGTCCTATCATGCTGGCTGCACACTAGGGCCTGTCCCACCATGTGTGGACTGGTTAAGCTGCACCGTTGCCAGATCACCTCTCACCCCCAAGATAGGCACACTGGACTGTCTTAAGTTTTCCTGTCTTTTTCTCTTGATCTTTGACTGAGAAACCCAAGCATTTCTTTAACAGTGATAAACACACCTTTACATCCAAATTTCTAACATTTAGCCCCAAATTTTAACAGTGGAGGAAAATGAATTTCAAGTTCCCAATGCCTTTTGCTAAATCAGATAACTTGATGACAGTGCAAACAGCCTTCTTCATTAAGATACCCACATTTTTAACCACAAATTAAAGAAATCTTTTTAACTATAGTTCCTCTTTTAAACAATGTAATAATATTTTAAAACATTTGGTAACACCCAAACTTGATGAGCTTTTTGGAGTTTAAACTTAAACTCACCCATTTTTACATCTTATTGACAGTTTTAATCTTGAACATGTTCGCACATGCACACACATACACATTCATGCAAAAGATCTTAAAGTGTACAAAATAAATATTGGCCATACATTTTCCAGTGACAAGAGTATTTTTGCCAATTTTACTCTTGCAGATGACCAACCAAGATTTAAGACAAAACTTTTAAAAAATGACTTTAACATTCTCCTGCCTCATTTACCAGCACTTGCTAGTTTTAGCAAGACATTTTAGCACAATAAATATTTTTCTGCTGAAGATGGCTGGAAGGGGGTTCCCTGGACTAAGACTCAGCCCACCCGGTACTTGACTCTTGTCTCAGCCTAATTTTGACTAGCGCATTTTACAGATCAATTGAACTTTAAATACCTTGAGTTGGAAGAAAATGGTTACTTGAAGCTGATCTCTCTTCCCCTGGGTCCTCTGGATCCTGGGGAGCCTGGAGAGCCTTTTTGGAACTTGATACTTCTTCTGGGAAGACACAATCATTAGATAACTTACCTTTCTTTAGAATCCTTAAAATGTTGCATGATTAGGTCTAGGGGAAGTTTCTCACCTGAGGCCACTTGTCCCATGTCTTCCTGTAAAGTAAGTCCGGTCACACAATAGCGTAGACAGACACGACTATACACAGAACAAAGAATAAGTTCAAAATTTCTCCTTTTGACAAAATTCATACACATCATTCCCTATGAGGACCTTCAGAAGAGGGTCAAGGCGTCCCTTGACCACCCTGGCCTTAGAGAGCTCTGCTTCATCCAGCTTCTCTCTGTCTCAGGCCTACAGACAGTGCACTTTTCAGATACAGAGGGACCCACAGACAGTGCACTTTACGGTGCACTTTTCCCATACAGAAACAGAAGCAGATAGGTTGACCAACCTCAGACACACCTCCGGAGGTTTCTTTTCTTCATCTGGGCATCTTCCCCCCGAAAAAGAAGGTGGTTTAGGACTCTTCCGGGCCAATGCACCAGAAATGTTACAGGGTTCAAGGGAGGAGATTTCACATCCCTCCAAGAGTCCACCACTCAGAGACTGTCTCAAGTAAAAAGATGGATTTATTGGGGAAGTAAAAAGTGAACTGACTGGCCAGAGATGCAGCACAGACTCAGGAACTAAAACTGTGACCATAAAAAAGCGGGCTGACCAGCCAGGGACACAGTATAGACTCAGGGGCTATCATTGTGACCCCGAGTGGTGCTCAAGTTGGGGTTATAAAGGCAAATACCACATGGTCAAGCCTGCCACATGCTGGGGGCCAATGAGGTTACAACACTTACTGAGCATGTCAGGTCATACACAGGTGGCAATGGAGTTACAATCTGCCTCATAGTAACTGTTTGAACCAACCTATCATTTTAGTTAGAATTGGCGTGTGAATTTGGTGGGCCCCACACAGTGCAGGGGGATATACTTACTCATGGGGGCAGAGATGTCAAGCTTTTCTCTTGCTTCTAGTTAATTTCCAGCAGCAAAATTAGTTTAAGCACCTGTTATAAATACACTTCCAATAGACTGAAAGTGAGTTATATCTATGGTAAGAGCAATAGCATAAGCATCTGGGGTTTGAGTGCTTATTGAGATAGCCTGTGAGGAGTTCCTGCCCTTGGTATGTCTATAGGGCTGAGGCCACTGGTGAATCAGAAATCATATATTTTGAGACCTTGTGATTGCATCCTCAATTTTAAATTCCCTTTGCATTTCCCCATCACTCATGGTTAGCTGCTGCAATACTGGCAAATATTACACAGACTGTGCTATTTTAAACACTGAGAACAATTCCTCATTGGTAGTGGTTCTTGGACTTCTGCCCAGCAGGTGGTGCTCCCTGCCCTTACTTGAGCCTGCTCTCTAGCTAAAGGCAGGACTGCTAATGTTATACCAAAGGATCAAAACAAAAATGGAGGGAGCCAGGCACTGGTGACTCGCTCCTGTAATCCTAGTTACTCAGGAGGTTGAGATCTGAGGATCCTAGTTCAAAGCTATCCCAGGTGACTGTCCATGAGACAGCGTTCATGAGCTTCTTGTCTCCAATTAACCACCAGAAAACTGGAAGTGGTGCTGTGGCTCAGATTGATAGAGCACTAGCCTTGAGCAGACAAAGCTCAGAGACAGTGCCCAAGTCCTGAGTTCAAATCCCATGATCCATAAAAGCAAAAACAGAAACAAAACGGAAGGAGCCAATCTGCAAAGAAGCTCTCACTTCCTACTTGCTACCTCGTGTAACAGTTTATTTCAGAAATTTCCTCTGACTACAGCATTCCAGATAAGCCGGGGCAGAGGTCTAGTAAATGGCTATCTCCACCAACAAACTAATGCCAGCTTGTGCAGTGAGACATGGAGCACGCTCTTACTCACTGTGGGGTATGGGTTATCAGAAGAATCAGACAGAGCATTTCACACAGATACAAGTCTATTTTATCCTCCTACTTGAGAATTAAGGATCTAGCAGATGGGAAGAGAAAATCCCAAGCAGGCTTCCTGAACTAAGTGTAAGGTCCACCCCTGAGAGGGCTCCATGCAGATGCCCCGCACCTGTTTAAGTCTGCACCCAATACCTGAGTTACCTAGGTAACTGGCACACCTGGAGGCAGTTACCTCCTCCTTCTCTGAGGTCACATCCAATCCACCTGGCCAGATCTCCCACCTTTTTCTATATAACCTGGTTGGCTCAACACGAGTCTCCGCTCTCTTTCTTTTACTCTCTTACTCTCTTTCCTTTTCTCTTCTTCCTTCTCCTCTGTCTCCCCCACCCATCTTGTGTGGGCTGGCAGTTTGCTCTCCCCCCACTAAATGCCTTTCTTCCGGAACCATGTGGCAGTTTCCTTTCCTTCCTGGTGAACCTTACATCTGGTGCCGTGGCTCAGGAGGGGGCAGAGTCAGGAGTCCCTGGATCCCCTCCTCCCTCCACTCTTCTGAGAGTTAATCCACCTCCTTGACTGCCCCTCCTGGGACCAAACTGCCAAAAGGCAGAGGAAACTCACCTCACACTTCTCACCTTTACCATTTCTGGCTATGAATCCACCATCTCCTTTCTATGTCTGGTTAGTGACACCCGTCTACAGATCCTCTGTTTTGGCCAGTTTGTTCTCATTGCAGGGATGCCTGAATCTAGAATTTTACTCTACATCCTTGTGGACCCCCTGTCTATGTCCTTGTGGACCCCATGTATGTCCTTATGAACTCCTCTATGTTCTCACCAGACTACACCATAAAATCAAAGCACCTCATAGGGTAGAAAATTAGTCTCAATGGCTTGTACCCTTATGAGTATGACATGGGCTGGGTTCCAGGGAATCCCCTCTAGGTTCCCCCTCAAAGGCTAGCTATTCTGGGTTTGATCTGCTCCACAAGCCAAAGGAAAAAAGCGGGCAGTTTTAGAGAAATACCTCTGACAAGTATTTGTGGTTAATTCCTAATAAGTTACAGCCCCTGCCTTATGAGACTTCTTCCAGGCTTCATTCAAGGATTGGCGTCTACCACCAAGGGACAGTTGCTGCTTGCCTTCTCCCAGAGAGGCCACATTTCCACCTTTTACCCCTAATGTCGACGCCCTTTGCCAACAGGAAGTAATCAGAAAGAGTTGGCGTCCTTTTTCATAATTATTAAAAGGCCGGAATGTAAGGTCCACCCCCGGAAGGGCTCCATGCAGATGCCCCCACCTGTTTAAGTCTGTGTCCAGAACCCCTTCTCTGAGGTTACAGCCAGTCCACCTGGCCAGATCTCCCACCTTTTTCTATATAACCCGGCTGGCTCAACACAAGTCTCTGCTCTTTCTTTTTCTCTCTTACTCTCTTTCTCTCTTCCCTTTTCTTTTAGTCTTTCCCTTCTGTCTCTCCACACCTCCATCTGTTGTGGGCTGGCAGTCTGCTCTCCCCCCAATAAACTCCTTTCTGCCTGAACCACGTGGTGGGTTTCCTTTCCTGAGAACCTGAACACTAAGGACATCACTGGCATTTATTTGTTTACTTATTCATTCATTCATTTTTCATTTATGTATCTATCAGTATTGGAGCTAGAACTTAGGGCCTTACACACTTGCCTGACTTTTTTGTTGTTGTTGAGTTGTGAGGCTTGAACTCAGTGTGTGGGTGTGATCTCTGAGGTTTTTTTTCACTCAAGGCTACTGCTCTACTACTTTTAGCCACAGTACCACTTCCGGTTTTCTGGTGGTTAAGTGGAGATAAGAGCCTCACAGACTTTCTTGCTTGGGCTGGCTTAGAACTACAATTCTCAGATCGCAGTCTCCTGAGTAGCTGAGATTACAGGCATGAGCCATAGCACCCAGCTTTGCTTGGGTTCTTTGCTCAAGGATAGCTCTCTACCATTTGAGCCACTGCTTCACTTATGGCTTTTTGGTGGTTAATTGGAGATAAGAGCCTCACAGACTTTATAGCCTGGGCGTGAATCACTGGTGCCCTGGCATAACTACTTTTATCAGTTTGCTACAGTGGACTAGGATCTGATGATTTTTTCATTGGTTGGGAGTATTGCATTTTTTAAAGACATTTCTTCCCTGTGTGAGATATAGATCAATGGACAGTTTGTCCTTAGAAACATTAAGGCGCCACTGCAATTTTTACAATGTATCTGATCCTCATGATAAGAGTAGAAGGGTAGGAAAAGACTGCTGATGGGGGGGGTGGGTGATGAGAACAATGACTTAAGGTAATTAAGGTTCAAGAGCTGTGCTTCTATATATGTGGTGCTGAGGAATCGAACCCAGGGCTTTATGTATATGAGGTGAGGACTTTACCACTAGGCCATATACCCAGCCCAAGAGTTGTGCTTCATCTTAGTGGTGGTGCCTGACTATCTCAATGAGCTTTATTTCAAAGCTGTATTTCTTTTCTTTGACCTGATTTCTCTTTGACCCAATAGTTTTCCTTCATAGCTTGTCCTCGCCTTGTAATTGCATTCATTTGTAATTGCCAGAACAAATGTTTTGTCCTAAGGATCTGGATTTCTGAGTTTGTTGCAAGGAAAATCCAGACAAAATACAGAGAATCCGCATTTGGAGAGATCAAATTGGGAGTCTTTATTAGAAAGCAGTGCCTGCATGGTAGACTATTGTCTCAAAGACCAGTAGCCCAGAACAAAACCTGAACCAAGCTTTTAAAGACAAAACCCACATGTTTGGAGTGGAGCTCCAAACCCAACAGAAACAGACCTTATTAGGGCAGTAGCTCAGGTACCGGCTTAAACCTTCCATATAGGGAATATACTCCAAACTTTCCACATACAGAGATGATCAGAGGTAAGCAAATCAGACCATTTAGAAAAAAACAAAGGCCAGCATTTTAAGTTAAAAAAGCTTTCCTAAGGCTATGACATCTGCATTTCTCTGAAGCAAGGTTCTAGTAGCTCACCTTGAGCTAGGAATCGGCATTTAAAAAATGGCCTCCTGGGTTGGGAATATGGCCTAGTGGTAAAGTGATCACCTTGTATGCATGAAGCCCTGGGTTCGATTCCTCAGCACCACACGCATAGAAAAAAGCCAGAAGTGGCTCTGTGGTTCAAGAGGTAGAGTGCTAGCCTTGAACAAAAAGAAGCCAAGGACAGTGCTCAGGCCCTGAGTCCACGCCCCAGGACTGGCAACAAAAACAAAACAAAGAATGGCCTCCCTCACTACTCTAGCCTTTTCAGCACTGGGTGGAGACCCTCCTCTACCTAGCAAGGCACCAGGATGCCTTCAAGAAGTTATTTAAACTCAGCTTCCTACCTTCAAGTTCATTTTTTAGATTAGCAGTTAAAATAAGCCTCTAGTGGGAAGACACACAACCCCACCCCCCGGAGTGGGCAAGCCCACCTACTTGCCCAGAGTGAAAAGAGCCCACTGCATCAAAGTTGAGAGAAAAACAACTTTATTGACCCGTCAGGGCCATAGCACTGGCTCAGGAGTAGATACTGTGGGCCCACCCAGCCTTACAGGCTAGCTTTTATAGCAAAAAACCACAGCACAGGTGGTTAAGCAAGATAAGAAACAATTGCAACTTATTTTCTGGGCTTTCACAATTTGACAGCTGCAGATCTACTCTTAGCAAAACAGGAAAGGGTGAGGGTCGAGGGCAGTTATGGTGACAGGAACCAGATAACCATATGTCTTCATTCCTTTGTGAACTTAGCTCAGCAAACCTTGAACGTGTTTGGAGATTTACGATTGTATATCCTAACTCTTTTTCTGCTTCAGCTTGACCTTTTATCTGTGTCAGCCTATTCTTTATAAACAGGAAGGTTTGCATTTAGGTTCCCCCGGGAGATAGGGGACAGATGCCCTTTACATGCCAGGAACCTCTGGCTTCTATCAGAATGTGGGGCTGGGTGTTTTGTTGAGCGGGAAACAGGTAAGGTGGAAACTCTAAGTTTAAGATGGAGTCACAGTAGCTCAGGGTCCACTTCAAGCCTAATATGAACAACTACCGAAGAAGTAGGGATGCTGACTTTAACTGGTACCATCTTGGCCACATGGTGGATGATAGGATATTGGGTTTAACTGGCGCCATCTTGTCTTCATGGTAGAGGCAGAGAAGTCCCACCTCCCAGGTGATGGGTGTGCCTGAATTCCTAGAGGAAGGGGCAGGGACTTGAACAATAAGTTACTGGGCCTGCCAGTCTTGGGTCATGAACTCTCAAGCTCCCTGTGACCCTGCCCCTGACCTAACCTGTTTAAGACAGGACCAGCTCAGGTGTGAGTATGCCATGTGTCTCCTGCCTGCTCATGTTCTGTCTCCTGCCTCTCCTCTGGTCAACATGATATCCCACTTCAGCTCTCCATTGCAGCTGATCTAGTTTGTTGGTATTGTTCTTCTGCACTTTCTTTCCTCTTCTGCTCTCAAGGCTCAGTTTTCTGACAGTGTTAAGTGTATCTGCAGGGATACAGGTCTTTGTGACAAGAGTCCACCTGTGACTGCTGGCCTTAAAGACTCTCAATTTGACCTATTAAAACATGGCTTCTGTTTTCTCATCATATAACCCTGAGAGTTGGGCATCAGTGGCTCACACCTGTAATCCTAACTACTCAGGAGGCTGAGAGTCAAGGGTTCTAGCCAAACCTTGGCCAACCCCACCCCCCACCCCCAGAAATACCTTGAGACTCTTATTTATGTTTAAGCAAGAAAATCTCTGGGACAGTGAAGCATTGACCCCCACCTTATTGTCCCAGACTCATACAAACCCCAGGCAAACCCCCAGGTATGAGCTGACGTCTTTGATGTGCAGGCAGGGCAATTCACCTAATCCCAGCTGTAAACAATCCATCGTGGACCCAAGGAAAAGCCACCAACTTCCTAGGCCTAGTGGCACTTTCATTAACCTACCTTCTTGCTCAGACCCCTTATAAGCCTAGTGCCAGATTCACCCCCTCGCACAACCGCCAAACCCACCAGAAGGTCTGTGCTCCTTGCTGTTCCTCAATAAACAGTCCTCACCTGTGAATGATTGAGTCTGGCCTATTCCTTTTCCATTCTCCCCCATTTTTGGTACCTGAAAACCCGGAGAGGAAAAAGCACCTTGAGTAAATGGGTCCCTCCACCTGCCTCCTGGCCACCTCTCATCAAGCCTTTTTCCTTCTCTTTCAGAGGACTTTCTCCATTGGGAGCACAGAGCCCGCCAAGCTTACTTTGGGCTAAACAGCCACCTGAACCCATCTCGTGGCCTTTGCCTCTGTAAGGGGTGCATGCCTCATGGACGGCCACCCCACATGGCTTGAGGTATTATTGGGATCCTGCATAAACCCAGAAAAGGCCTCATCTCCCCCTGTTCTTTCTCCCTTACCTGTCCCCAAACTCTGATATCCAGGCAGGAAGGAGACAAGGTAAACAGCTCAGTCCATGGTAGAGGTGCCTGGACAGGGACCTGGGGACTCCAGGAATCCCTCACCCTCCTGTCTGTAGGGTCCCCAGAGACTCCAGGAGTCTCATCCGTTCCTGACCCTTAGGACCATTGGGGAGGCCCTCTTCTAGTTATTGGGATCCTTCCGTTCGCCTTCCCAAAGCCTCCGGGACACCTGAAGTGGTGGGACCAAATTTTCCAAATTGTCTCCCAGAGACACCCCATTGGCATGCCTATAGTTCTTTTTTTTTTTTTTTTTTTTTTTTTTTGCCAGTCCTGGGGCTTGGACTCAGGGCCTGAGCACTGTCCCTGGCTTCTTTTTCTGCTCAAGGCTAGCACTTCTGGCCGTTTTCTGTATATGCGGTGCTGGGGAATTTAACCCAGGGCCTCATGTATACGAGACAAGCACTCTTGCCCCATATCCCCAGCCCTGCATGCCTGTAGTTCTAAACTTAAGACTCTTGGGGTGACTGATGTACAGTCAAAGAAAACTGACTTGTTTGCCTACCACAATCTGGCCTCAGTAAATCATGATGACTGTTGGCCTGAATTCTGAACCTTCAGATTTTACTCTTACTGATTTAAACACTTCTCCAACGAAAACAGCGAGGAATCCGAGATCCCCTATACCCAAGCCCTCCTCTGCCTCCACTCCAGAGGACCCCCACCCCCGTTTGTCCTATCCTATCCACCAAGTCCTTCTCTGATCTCTGCTGAAGTCTGTCTCCTTGGGGACCCCCACTGATGTCTGTCCCCTCTGTTCTCCTGCCTTGCTCACCAAGTCCTTCTCTGACCGCCACTAAAGCCCATCCTCTCTGCTCTCTCTCTTGCCTTGCTCAACAAGTCCTTCTCCACTGTAAGCCTCCCAGCACTCTCCTCTAGAAAGGGAACTTTTCTTGCCTTGTAGCAATCTCCATCTTCCCTCTCCTTTCTGTCTGTCTCTCTCTCTCCCTCTCTCTGATGATCTCTAGACCTGAGATCATTTACCATTACATTACCTCCACTCCTACAACAGCCTTTGTGCCCTTGAGAGTGAGACGCAGGCAGGGTCCCAGGGACCCCCTCTAGGTTTCTTCTGAAAGGCTTGCCATCCTGTATCAGCAGTTCCATAGCCCAAGTCTCTTCTCCTTTCTAGTTCCTGTAACTACTTTACTCTTCTCTTTAGCTGGTCTGGATTCTCTAAGTAAAAACTGTCTGTTCCAAGCAAGCTTCCTCTGTTGACCTCTGCCCTTTCTTACTTCTCTCCTTTTTCCTCCACCTCCAAAATCCCATAGTATACCCAAAGCAAATCTATCCTTTTTGCCTTTGGGACTCAGACACTAAACCATTCCTTTTCTCTTTCCTAAGCCTACTCACTTCAAAATCTGGATTCTTAATTTCTCTCTTAAGGTAAACTCCTAGGAAGCTGCAGAGTAAAATCTCTCCCTCCTGACTCTACCCTATTCGGCCTCCTCTCCTTAGAAGTCTGTTTAGCCACCCTCTCCCCTTTATAGACCTTGGAGACTGACACCTAGGACATAGGACATATGGGGGAGTTTCTGCAACCCTCACTCTTCCACCAAGCTTACTCTTCTTCTCTGTTCTAGGTGTTTAAGTATCCCAATTCATATAAGAATGTGCCTCAGCATCAAAATTGTTTTAAAGGTTTTAATGTGCCTCAGCATCAAAGTTGTTTTAAAGGTTTTCCACTCTTGTTATCAATGTTTGTTTAAGGATGGAGATTCTGTTAAATTCTGTTTGTTTTTTAGTAAATTTTAAGTTTTGTCTTGTATTTTGTTTAGTATTGCCGGTTTATCTAAAACTGACCATGTGGTTCTATCATATTGGTCAAAATAATAATTTTGTCGCTGGAATTCCAGAAGACTTAACTCCCAGCCATTCCTTTCTAATTATGCCTCAATGTCCCCAACCTTTAGAGATTTGCTTTCTAGACTTATATATACCTTATATATACTCCTGTATATATGCCCCCTTATATATACCTCCCCTAAAAGCCACCACTATTTTCCTTCCCCAGATGAAACCAGACCTGGGTGAGCTCCCTCCCCAAACCCAATCCTCCCCTTCCCTTCCCTGCCTTCCTCACAGAAGGAAACCCCCTAATCTGGGACACTTCACACCCTGCTGTGGCCTCCCACCACCAACCAGTCCTCATCTCTCTTAAAGACCCTACAACTTTTGTAACCCAAACCCAATATCCCCTTTCTCCCACTACCTGCTGAGGGCTAAAGTCTATTATTCTCCAAAACCTATTTTTCTCCACCTTCTCACAGCCTCTTTCCTAACTCCTATCCATTCTCCTCTTAACACCTCAATCCTGGGAGTCAAAAAGCCAAATGGATCCCTAGCTTGGTTCAAGACTTCTGAAAAATTAACTAGGCAATTGTTCCAACATGTTCTATTGTGTCCAATCCCTAGCCCCTACTCTCCCATATCCCCCCAATTGCACATTCTTTTCAGTCTTTGACCTAAAGGATGCCTTCTACGATCCCCATACACCCCACCTCTAGGCCCCTTTTTGCCTTTACCTGGGAAGACCCAGACACCCTCCAAGCCTAGCAGCTAACCTGGACCATGCTTCCCCAAGGGTTCCATGACAGCCCCCATTATTTTGGTCAAGCCCTACAAAAAGATTTAGCCTCATTAGCTATCCCCTGACCCCAGCCTCCTCCTTCAATATGTAGATGGCCTTCTTCTCTGTAGCCCTTCTGCTGACCTAAACCTCAAACACTCTACTCTCCTTCTTAACACCCTTGCTTCCTGGGGTTATAAGGCCTCAAAAGACAAAGCCCAGATACACCAAAGATCAGTTATATATTTGGGACTAACCATTTCCTAAGAGGGACAAGCCATACCTCCCCAAAGGGTTCAGGAGCTGCTCAACTATCCCCCTTCCCCCCTCTTGCCTCAATCCAAGCAAGACCTCTTGGCCCTCCTCGGCCTTTTTAACTTCTTTTGTATCTGGATCGCCAACTTTTCTCTTAGAGCCAAACCTCTCTACTCTGCCAGTAAAGGGCCCCTCAAAGAGCCCCTCTGGTTCCCCCAATCTCTCAGCTCCTATTTGCCTCAGTCTTAGCCTCAGTTCCTAACTGTCAACTTCAGCTCCTATCTGCCAGCTTAAGCTCTCTGTCCAAGGCCTCTACCCTCTCCTTCCCAGACCTTAACAAACCCGTTTCCCTTTTCTATTCTCTGTCAAAAGGGAGAAGACACATTTTACCTCCTAGAGTGTTAGTATTTCCCCCACCTCATGTGCTCAGCCCCTCCCACTAGCCCCCATACCCAAACTCCCTGCCCTAGAGCTATAATTGGCCAATCCTACTTGCCACTCTGACCTACCTACTTCCCTTCTAGCCCCGGAGTTATGTAAACTATCATCTGGATTAAGGTGCACAAGCCGTGGGAGATATGGCCCCACTAATAAACCCCATATAAACCTTCTTTTCCTGACTATCTCCCACATGGTCCCCTGGAGTGGCTGGGACAGATTCTTTCATAGGGTACCCATCCAAACAACTGGATAAGGTGACATAGCGGTGGCCACATTGTCTCCAGGTTCCAGCACCTTGCACTCATACAGAGGCCCAAAAAATTTCCCTCCACAGCCCACTCCACATTCTAACCTCTCACTCCCTTAAGGATTTCCTCATCCACAAAGCTTTTCTCTCCTTGCATGCCTCCCTCCTGAATCTAGACTGTTCATGCCTTTCTCCTTGGCCCTACCCTATTCTTCAAACTCCCCCTCTAAACCCTGCTATCTTCTTGCCCACCTCAGCCCAAGAACCAGAACCTCTCATATATTCCTTTCCCCATACCCTAGATTTCTCTCTAAATCCATTCTCCCACATCTCAGACCCTTCCTATTTCTGGGGGCCCTGGCCAATTTACTGATGGCTGCTCTCTTAGTTGCTCCTCCTATATAGCAGGATATGCCATTATTCAAGGTAATCCGGAGGAACCCAGCCATCCTGTAAGTAGAATCTCTGCCTGCCCTGGCCCTCCGGGTTTTGTCAACTGGAGCCCGAGGGGGAATTGACCTGAATGAGAGACAAACCTGACACAAGGAGGGAGACCAAGACAGGATTCTGATCAAGGTCTCAAATTTTATTTTTGCACGGCAGCTTATATAGTAATCAGCAAAGGGTAACTCACGTAGACAGGGTCATTAGGTTGCTAGGTTACAGAACCATGGGATGCTCTTTCCCAGGTCAGGGACTGGGTGGAAAGTTCACAAGGTTGTTAATTAAAGCTAGACAAGGTGTTAGGCTTAACAGGCAAGGTTGTAAAAGCATCAAGTGTTCTTATCAGTTAAGTTTTATAGTTTCTTTATGTTACAACATGACAGCCAGACCCAGATGTCCTTATCAGTTAAGTTTTATGGTTTCTATATGTTATAATATGACAGCCAGCACCAGAGTCCTTATCAGTTAAGTTTTATAATTTCTTTATGTTATATCATGGCAGCTTCTTTGGCTCCCGGCATCTGCCTTCCCCCCCCCCCCCCACCTCATAGCACCTCACAGCAGGCAGAGCTGGTTCCTCTAACATGTGCCCTTATCCAGGTCCTCCTGGATTCTGTAATACTTCCTAAGCAAGGCGCCATCATTCACTGTCGTGGACACCAAACAGGGAAAGATTGCCATTCCCCTCCTTAACAACCTTGTAGACTTACTAGCCCACTCACGAAGCAGCCACTGCCCTGCAGCAGGATGAGACCTCCCCTGAGCTGCTTCTTCTCAAGGCCCCTCCCTCTACAAAACTTCCAGAGGAGGCCTTGCATTATCTACACCACCTCTTCCATCACTCTAAACTAGCTCTTCTTTCTTTCCTACTAACTACCCACTCTTTAACTCCACAAGACAAACAGTACCTAAAAGAACTCCCTGCCTCCTGTGATATTTGCCTAAAAAACAAACCCTAACTCAGACCTCTGCCCACCCCAACTCTCCATACATCAGACGAGGGGCTCCCTACCTGCCATGGACTGGCAGGTGGACTTTACTCATCTACCTTCTGTCCAACGACACAAATACCTTCTTGTATTTGTAGACACTTTTTCAGGGTGAGTCGAGGTACCTACCACCAATAAAAGAGCCTCCACTGTAGCCAGACTAATTTTTTTTTTTTTGCCAGTCCTGGGGCTTGGACTCAGGGCCTGAGCACTGTCCCTGGCTTCTTCTTGCTCAAGGCTAGCACTCTGCCACTTGAGCCACAGCGACACTTCTGACCATTTTCTGTATATGTGGTGCTGGGGAATCGAACCCAGGGCCTTATGTATACGAGGCAAGTGCTCTTGCCACTAGGCCATATCCCCAGCCCCCAGACTAATTCTTATGGAATTATTTGTGCAGACCAAAGTGCACTCTAGTGTTTGTTTATGTCAGGGTCCTTCAAATAAACACCTTTTAACACAAATGCCATTTCCCCCTGTTTAATATGTAAGCTGCCTTGGATAAAGAGCTAAACGGACACCAACTCCTGCATTCTTTGTGGTAATCACAAAGGCTTAGTGACACCTACAATGTCTTAACCTCAATTAGTATCCTAAAGTATCATATGCAGTTAAGAGTAACTGTATTTCTATTTGATCTCCTTGTTGCTTCGATTGGAAATAAAAAGGGTTTTGTGGCAAAGACTGCAGTTCCAAGCCAGCCCAGGCAGAAAAATCCCTCTAGAGCTCCATCTCCCAACTAACCAGCAAAGAGCCAAGCTGGAAGCATGGCTCAAAAACATTAACCAACCAAACATTGGAAGTGGCATTGTAGCTCAAAGTGGCAGAGTGCTAGCCTTGAGCAGAAGTGCTCAGGGACAGTGCCCAGGCCTTAACTTCAAACCCTGAGACTGAAGAAATGCCTACTAAGCTATCCAAGCAACAAGCACCTGGACCTTCAGACCAGTCCAGATAACCAGGAGCCATGGAGAGGAGTAAGAGGGTCACATCCTGGTGTCACATCCTAAATGGAGCCACTCGCCCTTTCAAACTTAACCAGAGCTGGGAGAACAAGGGAAATAAGAGGCTTGCCCATCTAATGTCCATGCTTGTCTACCTTCTAACTGGACAGAAATTTACATTCTTGCCTTTGTTACCTGCTAATTTCTGTTTCCTATCCATACTATATCTCCAGTTATATGGAAATTCCTCCTCCTCAGTAATAGGCCAAACTGGATTATGCTCCAAATGTGCTTTGCTTTCCTATGTCATTCTTGCCAACTAATCCTGCCACCTTGTCAGCCTTTTGCCTGATCTCACCTTTTCAAAAGTTTCTTTTTAACAGGATAACAGCCCTCACTCAGGACACTACCTGGGAGCACATCAAGGTACCACAGGCAACCGAACATGGCCCTACCCTGCCCAGTACAGACCTGCACCCTGAAGACCCTGGCCCCAGTGACTCCTCAACACCCCCATGTCAGCAGGAAGTAACCGGAAAAGACCACAGTGTCCCTCAACCTCTTATACTTCTTCAGGGTTTCAAATGAAGGGAATCTGCTTTATTCTCATAACTCCTTCTTGCTCCCCTCTCAGCCCATTCTTTTTGTATATCCAAAGATCCTATATGAAGGACTTGCCTCCCCCACCCCCCAGGCCCATTCTTTCTATGTATTCAAAGATGGAATATGAAGGAGTGACCCCCATCCTATTTCCCCAGGCGCATGTAGACACCAGGCAAAACAATTCACCTAAGCCAAGCTGTAAACAATCCATTGTGGGCCCAAGGAAAAGCCACCAACTTCCTAGACCTAGTGGTGTTTTCATTAACCTGCCTCCTTGCTCAGACCCCTTGTAAGCCTGGTCCCAAATTCACCCCTTGGCACAACCTCCAAACCTGTGGGAAGGTCTGTGCCCCTTGCTGTTCCTCAATAAACAGTCCTCGCCTGTTGATGAGCGAGTCCGGCCTATTCCTTTTCCATTCTACTCCATTTTCCCAACACCTACAACCCTAGCCCCATGAGGGTATAAAAGTCCCCCTGGGAGACAGTCTAACTCAGTTTTCCTTACTCCTTTATGGGAACTTGGCCTTGTCAGCTCTGCTGGCAATAAATTCTTTTACTCTATGACTTTGTCCATGTGGTCTTCTGGGATAATTTCCTTTCAATCTTTCCTTTGTTAAATAAACTTGTTACTTTACTATAACTGTACTTTCTCTTTCTAGAATTATTTCTGTACTGTCTGAGAACAAGAGCCCACCACACTCATTCATCAGTACAAACACACACACACATATATACGTATATATATGTGTGTGTGCACATATAAATATACACACGTTTGTATTATGAATATACATTTATGTTCACATGTGTGAATTTCAGCCAAATATACATGATATTAAAGCTTTATTTTTTTTGCCCCTGTTATAAGATGTGCTTGTGCTCATGTCTGGGTTGTGTACTATTTCTCTGTATTATTATTATTATTATTATTATTATCATTATTATTATTGCCAGTCCTCAGGCTTTGGAATCAGGGCCTGAACATTGTTCCTGGCTTCTTTATTTTTGCTCAAAGCCAGCACTCTAACTCTTGATCCCCAGCACCCCGTCTAGCTTTTCTGTTTATATGGTGCTGAGGAATCGAACCCAGGGCTTAATGCATGCTAGGCAAGCACTCTACCACTAAGCCACATTCCCAGCCTTCACTTTACTTTTCTAATAAACCTTTTTTTTTGGCCAGTCCTGGACCTTGAACTCAGGGCTTGAACACTGTCCCTGGCTTCTTTTTGCTCAAGGCCAGCACTCTGCCACTTGAGCCACAGCGCCACTTCTGGCTGTTTTCTATATATGTGGTACTGGGGAATCGAACCTAGGGCTTCATGTATACGAGGCAAGCACTCTTGCCACTAGGCCATATTCCCAGCACCCACTATTAAACTCTTTTTAAAAAAAAATCCATACAGGGGCTGGAACTCAGGACTTAGGCACTGTTCCTGAGCTTTTTATTCAAATCTGGCATAGTACCACTTGAGCCACAGCTGCACTGTTGGCTTTTTGGTGGTTAATTAGAGACAAGAGTCTTATGAACTTTCCTGCCCAGGCTGGAAGCCTCCTGTGTAGCTAGGATTACAGCTATGAGCCCACCAGTGCCTGGTTTGGAAGTCAGTTTTTTTGAGCACTTGACTATTTTTGAGTCAGAAATAAATTCCATGGAATATACTGACTGTTCTCCATTCTTCCCACTTCCCTCATTTCCATGTAGGCTGCAACCCATTCAGTCTCTTACACAGGTGTCTGGTTTTGTGTTTGCTAACAGGAAGGATTAACATGATGTAAAATACTAGCACTTAGGCCAGTCCACTTATTGATAGAGCTGAATTCCATGCCAATAATTCTGCACTGAAAGCTCAATCATTTTACTTTATTTTTTCATTTTTACTATATGTTACTGCTTATGAGGGTATAAAGCCTAAAACAAAGAAAATAATGCTTATGTGCATTTAGTCAAGCTAACCATTAATATAATGTTTGCCTTTAACTCCTGGCTACTGTACTCCACGCGTTATTTTCTGTAGGCCCCAGCCTGTCTGACTCTGAACGGAGTGTGCACATCTTTTGGGTCTCTATTTTCGTCTCTTCTAGATATAATTCTGACACTTATCCAAATGGGAAGAGAGCATTTTGGAGTAGCTACCTTCCCAGTGTTGGCCAGCTGAAAATCAAATTTCTTAGTTTTTCTTCCTCTGTGAATTATAGCACTAATAGAGATAAGAAGTTGTCATATCTGATGCTCCCAGAGGCAAGACTCCAGTAGAATGTGTTATACAGTGAGAAAACAGAAACCACATTTTGTTTTGTTTTTTGCCAGTCCTGGGACTTGGACTCAGGGCCTGAGCACTGTCCCTGGCTTCTTTTTGCTCAAGGCTAGCACTTCACCTCTTGAAACACAGCACAACTCCCTACTTTTTCTGTGTATGTGGTGCTGAGGAATCGAACCCAGGGCTTCATGCATGTAAGGCAAACACTCTACCGCTAAGCCATATTCCCAGCCAGAAACCACATTTTGAGAAGTCAAATTGGTAATTTTTATTAGAAGCCCAGCAACCATAGGTGGGCTCTTGTTACAAAAACCTGTAGCCCTGAAAATATACTTAACACAGTCAGAAAACTGAGCCTTGAGAGCAGAAGAGGAAAGAAAGTGCAGAAGAACAATACCAACAAACTAGATTAGCTCCAATGGAGAGCTGAAGTGGGATACCATGTTGACCAGAGGAGAGGCAGGAGACAGAACATGAGCAGGCAGGAGACACATGGCATACTCACACCTGAGCTGGTCCTGTCTTAAACAGGTTAGGTCAGGGGCAGGGTCACAGGGAGCTTGAGAGTTCATGACCCAAGACTGGCAGGCCCAGTAACTATTGTTCAAGTCCCTTCCCCTTCCTCTAGGAATTCAGGCACACCCATCACCTGGGAGGTGGGACTTCTCTGCCTCTACCATGAAGACAAGATGGCGCCAGTTAAACCCAATATCCTATCATCCACCATGTGGCCAAGATGGTACCAGTTAAAGTCAGCATCCCTACTTCAAATAGAAATCAGAGTTTTAGGCCATGAGACCAATTGCAGAGATTTTGTGTGTTAGGCATAGCCACATGCCCCAACATGCCCAATAGATAGGCAGTGGTGAAGGTCAGATAAAGCTTTCATTAGCCTTCCTGTACAGGCACCTACAGCTAACAAAGACACAGAAAGCACTTCAGCTCATCTTCAGGGTACAGGCATAAGTGTTAGGTTTAGATAGAAGACAAATTTTGGACAGGGGCAAAAAGCAAGCAGTCTTATCAAAATATGGTGTGGTTAATTAATTGGTGCTGGGGGCTCATGCCTGCAATTCTAGCTACTCTGGAAGCTGAGCTCTGAGGAGATCTGAGATCAGCCCAGGCAGAAAGATCCATGAGATTCTTTTTGTTGTTGGTGGTGGTGGTTATGGGACTTGAAATGGGGACCAGCGCCATCTTGGCCACGTGGTGGGTAGGGAATTGGGTTTAACTGGCACCATCCTGTCTTCTTGATGGAGGAAGGGGAACTACCACCTTCCAGGTGATGGTGTTATGTAGCAAAATATAGCTTAAATCAGATATATAACCAGTCACAAGAAAATAGAGAAGCCACATCTTAAAAGCTTGAATTTTGAAGTCTTTATTGGGATGCTAGAATTCTGCAAGCAGGCCAATTACAAAAACCTGCGGCCCTGAACAGAGCTTGCACCAAACTTTTAAAGACAAAGGTCCATGTGGGGGTGAGACCAAGCCTCAGCAAAGCATTCGACATTAACACAGCACAAGAAGCAGAGCTCTCCTGGGGCTAAACAGAATATCTACATGGTCCCCAAAGCAGGGTCCTCCTGGATCTATCCATTGAGGAAGGCATTGGCAATTCAGGAGATGGCTTGTCTCATCTCTAGGCCTTGGAGCTGGGTGGGCAGCTCCCCCATCTCCTGGCTAGGCCCCAGGATGTCTGTGAAAACAACATCCCCCAACACTTGGCCAGTTACAATTACTGTTACTCAGTTTCCACACTACAATGTGCACTCCTGAATTCCTAGAGGCAGGGGTGGGGACTTGGACAATAGGTTACTGGACTTGCCAGTCTTGGGTCAGGAACTCTCAAGCTTCCTGTGACCCTGCCCCCTGACCTGACCCTATTTTAGGGTCAGACAAGCTCAGATGCTATTATGCTAGTCCTCGTGTGCTGTGTTCTGTCTCCTGTCTCTCCTCTGGTCAACATGGCTTCTCATTTCAGCTCTCCATTGGGGTTTATCTGGTTTGTTGGAATTGTTTTTCTGCTTTTTTTCTTCTCCTGCTCCCATGGCTCCATTTTCTGACAGTGTTAAATGTATTTGATGGGCTGCAGGGTCTTTTTGACAATAGTCTGTTTGCAGATGCCCGCCTTTTAATAAAGACTCCCAATTCAACCTCTCATAATGTGCCTTCTCTGTATGTCACTGACTGGATTCATCTTACAACAAACTCTGGGTCTGGGTACTCTCCTTGAGCTTTTTCACTCAAGGCCAGTTAGTGCTCTACCACTTTGATCCACAGCCCCACTTCTGGTTTTCTGGTGGTTAATTGAAGATAAGAGTCTCATGGGACTCTGCTGCTCAGGCTGGCTTTGAACTGGGATCCTCAGATCTCAGCCTCCTGAGTAGCTAGGATTGCGGTCATGAGACATTGGCACCTGGCTTCATGAGGTTCTTATCTCCAATTAAACACCAAAAATCTGTAAGTGACCTAAGTGGTAAAGTGGCAGCTCTAAGCAAAAAAGCCAAACAAGAATAGAAGGCCCTTTAAGTTCAAGCCCCAGTACTGGCATAACTACACACACACACACACACACACACACACACACACACACACACACACACACCCTGGTTAATTATGACCTCAGTCCTCCTTACATCATCATAAAATTCATGGATATACTCCTGGTATTCATAGTAAATGTTTTTCCACATCTAAAGTAAAACATCACTTATCTGACACAGTAAGTGTTGATAGTAAAAATGTTTGTGATAGAACAATCATAGTTGCATCACAGTGCCACATGACTATAATCTTAACCACCGAGGAAACTGAGATCTGAGGATTAAGGTTCAAAGTCAGCCTAGGCAGAAAAGACCCATTAGATTCTTATCTTCAATTAGCCAACAAAAATCCAAAAGTGGAGGTGTGGCTTAAATGGCAGAGAACCAACCTTGAGCTAAAAAGCTAAAAAAGAGCAACCTAACCCTGAGTTCAAACTCCACACTCACCCATATCCATAAAAAAAGAAGATACTAGCAGAGCACTTTATTAAGATCTACTTTCCCTTGTACTCTTCTTATAATTCCCCAAAATACTTGCTGATGCTCTACACTATACTATAATTAATATATTATAGGATATGATGTTTGAGAAACCATGGTTCACTTTCTTAGCTTGCTATTTTATTCAATTTTTCCAGGCTAAGGATCAAATCCAAAGCCTTGTACATACTTGGTCAGTACTCTACTACTGAGCTATTTCCTCAACCCCTTAAGCTTGCTCCTTGAAACACTGATCCCCAGCTACTCAGGAGATGGAAGCAGGAGAATTATGAGTTTGAAGCCAGTCAAGCTAAAATTAGTGAGACCCTGTGTGTCTCAAAAGCAAAATAAAAGCAAAAAGCTAGGTTGAGCACTGAGTTAGACTCTGAGTTAGTATTTCAGTTCTGTGTGTGTGTGTGTGTGTGTGTGTGTGTGTGATCTTTCGCTGTCTTTTTCTTCTTCTCTTCTTTCTTTCCTTCCTTCCTTACTTCTACTCTGCCTTCCTTCTTCCCCTCCTCCCTTCCTTCCTTTCCTTCATTTCCTTTTTCCAATCCTGAGGCTTAAATTCAGGGTCTGAGCATTGTCCATGAACACTTTTGCTCAAAGTTAGCACTCTACCACTTGAGCCACAATTTCACTTCTATATATTTAGTGTCTAATTTGAAATAAGAGTCTCATAGGCTATTCTGCTTGGACTAGCTTTGAACCACAATTGTCAGATCTTAGCCTCCTGAGTATCTATGATTGCAAACAAAAGCCACCAGTGTCTGGATTAGTATCTCAGTTTATACATAATTTGTACTTTGGGCTAGATACCCTTTCTATTCTCATTGAAATAAGTTTAGGGACCAGATCTCTGACTGTCTCCTGAAACTACAGCTAACTCTAAGGTCACGTATCTGCCATGCTTTGCAAATTCCTTTGTGCCAGGACTCATTCTTTGATGTTTGTAGCCTTTGCCTGAGTCTAGTCTCAGAATGAACTTAGTGTTCCACATGAAAGGGTAGGCTCACACAAAAAAATGTCTCTCTGACTCTGCTCTCTCACCACGCCCACATCACCATGAGTGCTGTTTCTTTCTCAACTGCTGCAGACTTCTCAGAAACAAAGGAAAGAAGGATATAGACTCTGCTCTCCAGATCCCCATACCAAGACCACTGCAGCCAGCAACGTGAATACTTGATCTGAACCAGGTGAGTTAGAGGAGTCCATGATGGGATACTGGATTTCAAGGCCCAAAATCACTCAGTGGAGACTGACATTTCAGATGGTAAAGAATAAAAAATGACACATTTTGTGTTCCTTTGAACACAGAATCTTCTGAGAGTTTGGTTGCTCACTAGAGCTAGCTGGGTTCCTAAATTTAAATAGAAAGAGAGGGTACACAGGTGATTAAGGTCATTTTCAAAATGCTTTTCTCTTACTTTTTTCCTCCAATTTCATTCTTGGCTCACATATTCTGCCAGATATTTTTTATTTCCTGTAAACTTTGTTATTTTATGAGAGTAATCATGATATAGCCTGTGAACCACTCAGTAAAATTAAGCACAGATACTTTAACTGGTGGGGCAAGGTATTTTAAAGTAGAGCTCTAGCCAGGCACTGGGGTGGTATTCAGAAAGCTGAGAATCATAGTTCAAAGCTAGCCTAGGCAGAAAGTCTGTTGGACTCTTAACTCAAATTAATCACCAAAGAGCCAGAAGCAGAGTTGGGCTCAAGTGATAGAGTGCCAGTCCTGAGTGAAAAGCTAAGGTACAGCATCCACTCTGAATTCAAGCACCATATCAAGTACTAAATCAGTTGATTAATCAGTTAATGAATTAATAAAGTGGAGCTTCACCTGCAGTAATATTTCATTGTACTTTCTTCTCTCTTCCCTGTGCAGCTACAGGTGACCCTGGTGGCTGCCATGGCATCTTCTCTGAAGGTCTGGGGCAGTCTTCTGGCTCTCCTCTGCCTCCAATTCAGGCTACCTGTTCATGGACATGACATTTCCAGGAAGGAGTTTATGGCAGAGCACTATCTAAACCCAAGCCAACAATTTCATATGTACAGATGTGATGTACTTATGAGGGAGAAAGCTCTGAAACACTCGACCTCTCACCTCTTCATTTATGCTTCCTGGCACAAAATCAAGCAAGTATGCAATAGTGTCAACTGGAAAAAGCTTTACAGAAATGCCTATATATGGGCCCAGACTCCCATCAAAGTGCTCAAATGCCACTGGAACAGTTTCACAAATAGCTACAGAGAGATCAGGAGCTACAGCTATGTTCAGTTCCATTGTAATATGGATGGGTATGTGAAGAGCATAGAAGACACGAAGACTATAGATCCTATCTACTACTAGAAAGACTATCTCAGTCCCAGGGCTTTGTTGTTGTGATTTCCTTGTTTATTATTTTTCAGATTGGTTCTTGCATTTTTTTCTCCAGCTGCCCTTGAATCAAAATCCTCTTATCTATGTCCCCTGAGTAGCTGCAATTACAGGTATGCACTACCCCACTGTGTCCCAGATTTTGGGAGAGTATTTAGTAGTTCTCAAGAGGTGGCCCCAGCCTATGTAGTCACTATCACTCCTTGCTTTGCATTTGTATATCAATGTTTTCCAATTATTTTGTTTTGTATTACATAGATTTTTTGAAAGTACAAATTTGCTCTACAGTGTTCTTTGCATAGAATACTACTCTGTCCTCATTTATTTAATTCACTTCTGCCTGTGTTGTTGTTGTTGTTCCAGTACATGGGATTGAGCTCAGGGAATGGGTGCTCTCCCTTAGCTATTTTTTCCAAGGCTGGTACTCTACAACTTGAGCCACAACTCCTCTACTACTGGCTTTGTTGATATGAAAGTAATACCCTAAAGTATAGTGTTTTGTTATGCTAAGTGCTTTTGTCACTGGATGTAGGTAAAGATTTGTGAAGTTTCTCTTTTAAAGTAGGGACTCTTCACTTAGGGTCCTTGACTGATTATCAAATAGGAATTTCTGGACAAGTCACAATGGTAAGAAAACTTAGCAGAGCTTTATGGAGTAGGCAAACAAGCAAAGAAGCAGACAAGGGGGTATGCAGACAAATAGAAAGGAGAAGACACATGCTAAAAGAGTGCTCTAGGGGAGAGACTCTTAGCTCTTTGGCATATGGTAACAGCAGAGGGGTCTGACCTAAAAATAGGAAAAGATAGAAGCTTATCTTTGCTCTCAATTACTCTTCATATTGTTAAACTTTCTAAGTTCCTGGATCTTGTTTATTATTCTGCTTGTTTATATTTTGGGTCCACCTTTTAGTTACTTTTGGGGAGCACTTATTTCCCTTCTTTGAGCCCCCTATGTCTCCCATATGTTTACAGGTAAATACATTCCTGCTCATCTGTCTATTGTCAGTCAGTTTTTGTTTTTTTTGTGTGTGCCTGTAGTAGAGCTTGAATGCAGTGCCTAGGTACCATCCCTTAGCTTTTTCCCTCAAAACTAGCACTCTACCACTTGAGCTACACCTCTACTTCTGGCTTTTAGTTGGCTAATTACATAAGACACTTTATACTTTTCAGCTAAGCTGGTTTTTATGAGAAAAACTTTCCTTTCTTTCTTTTTAAAAATCAAAGTTGCTTAAAAGTTCTTGCTTCAGCTGAGTGGCTTAACTATTGTTGATTATTCTGCTAAGTTGACATCAGCAAGTAAAGAAGGGAAAGAGGAACTGCTTTGAGATAAGGAAGGATTTTTGAAGTGTAAGGTTTTATCTTAACACTATGAGTTAAGGCACAACTCAGATACTTCAAGAAATAGTAGAGGGTTTGGGCGTTGAAAACCTCAGCCCAGAAGACCACTAGGACACCAAGTCATATACAGGACTTGGGGAGGGTTCTGGGAGTGGAGACTCCCACTAGGGATGGGGTACTCTGCAGTCATAGCTAGAGACTACAGAAAACATGCAACAGGTGAGTACAAAGATTTATAGTTGTAGTATAGGGCAGGAGATTACTTTAAGGGGGCTAGTTGTTGCCTTTTATGGTTTTAGCTGGCCAAATGGAGACATTGTCTTAAGGGAAGCTGTCATTGGGGATTGCAGGTGCCTACTTTGAGTGGCCCTGTGTCAGCTAACTTCAAGGGCCATACTTTATGACAAGGCTGGGGATGGAAGAGATCCTGCTAACAGTCCTCCCTTTTTCATTTAATAGGCACAGGTACCAGGCTGGGAGCAGGGGCAAGGGTCTATCTTTTGAAGCTGCTTCCTGCTGAAAGGGGGAAGAATAATCAAGATAGGGCTTCCCGGGTCAATGTTCGGCTGGGTACCATCTGAGAAGCATCTGATTGACAGTCTGATTGGTAAAGGTCCTCATTCTCTCTGTGAGAATGCTCTGTAAATATCTAAAAAGCAAGGCACAACCAATAAAAGGCAAAAAAAAATGCTCTTGGTGGCCCAGAAAAAGTATAAGCTAGGTGGTAGTTGGGCCCCAGAAGAGTCTGTCAAAAACCTGAGAGTCCCAGTTGGGCCCTAAGCTCACAGCTAACATTTTTAGAGCTTTGATGTTTTGCTCTACTCTGCCAGTCACGTTAACATAGTAGCCACACTTTCTCCCCCCAAAAGGCAAGTACCCCCTTTTTCGGCCTTCAGTAAATCCAGAGCCCTTATGTTTTGGAGAGCCATGTCAGCTAGAGAGTTTAACTGAGTTTGTAGCAAATTAAGGACCTCTGTTCTCTCTTTGGCTGAGGACTGTAAGGCTTCATGTACTTAGTTGTTGGAAGTTATGGAGTAATACTGACCCCCTGAAGCTATTCCTATGGATGCTACCTTGGTTATCAAGCTTATTCCCATAAAAAAAGGGAAGGAAGAAGGCTCACCTCTTGTCAGCTTGGGATCCTAGAGATGTCTTTATCAGCCAGGACTTGAAGTCCAGTGAAAGTGTATAGTGTGTACTAGGAGACTGGAGTTACTAAAAGGCAGGGGGAGGGTGTGTTGGGCTCTACACATAATGATAAAGAAGATTCACACCAAAACAGCATTCTATTGGAGGCTGTGATGGCTTACTTAACCAAAAACTTAGTTGAGCATAACAAGGAAATGAAGGATATCTTTTCCATCTTGGAGGCAAAGTACAGTATCTGACTCCCTGTGTACTGGAGTGTGAAGTAAGATTTCTCTAGCTTTATCTTAGGATCACAGAAACCTGAGGAGGGGGTGGCAGAAATATTTAAAGGTACCAGAGCCAACAAGTACCATTTCCAGTTGGCACACAGAAAGCAATTCTTGATGGAAATGTTAAGGGCCTGAAACATCAATAGAAATTGATTAAGTAAACTGGCCCAGGTCAAAGGCAGGTAGGATGATATAGAATCTTGGAGTTGACTTGTTGACTTTTTGATGGAAGAAACAACTTTTTGCTTCTGGCTTCTTTTTGCTCAAGGCTAGCACTCTACCACTTGAGCTACAGCACCACTTCTGGCTTTTTCTATATATGTGGTGCTGAGGATTCAAACCCAGGGCTTTGTGCATGTAAGGCAAGTATGCTACTGCTAAGTCACATTCCTAGCCCTGTTTCCCACTTCTTATCTGTGGGAGAGATGATTATGACAGCAGGTTGGTATTAACAGGGAAAGGGTCATCATACCACCTGAAAACAGAGATCCTAATGCCCCTTATTGCTCCTCTTCTTATTATTGTTTTGCATGTATTGGTTACCATAGGTTTTTAAGTTTTTTATTACCCAGGCTGAAGTCACTTAGAGGAAGCCCAGGACTGTACCAATGATAATTACAGGACCAGGAAGAGCAGCCAAACCACGCATTATCATGACAGGATTTTTTTTTATTGGTTATGAAGCAAGCAGATGTAGGTGGGGTGTGCATATGATCCCTTAGGTTGTGGTAGTTGGAGACACATGCCTTTTTTAAGGCCAAAGTTGAGGATGACTGAAGAGTTATAGCCTCCAGTAGGCCCCAAGTGGATGTTAGAACCTGGTTGGATAGAACAGAAATCGTAGAAAAACAGTAGGCATATGCAGAGGATTCTGGAGAGGAGACTTGAAAGGGGATACCAGCAGGAAGAGGGTGAAGAGTCTTGGAATCATTGCAGAAAACATAGGAAAAGATAGAAGGAAAGGTGGAGGGTATCCTAGGCTCAGCAGTATCTGATGAACCAGAGGCCAATCTAGTGGGGGTGCTGCTCCTAGGCCTATCCCTAATGAGACCAACCAAGATGTGGCTGTCATCCAGATGTTATTATCCCTCCAGTTCCTCAATGACTTAGAAAAGGCTTGGTCCAAGCTTCTTTATACATAGAGACAGGAGTCCACTGGGCTCAGAGGTGTATGAAGGTTGATCAGGCAGGTGGTGTTTGGTGTGGCGGAGCTGAATCCAGTGAGGATGACCCTGAACCTGCACAGCTGTGGGTGTAGAGAGAGTGACCTGATAAGAGCCTTCCCACTTAGCAGAAAACTTAGTGAAGCCCAGCATCCATGGAAGATAAGTTTCAGAAATGTATACCAAGTCCAGCTTTTATGATGTGCGTGGGAGATAATAAGGAAGACATGTGGCTGTATTGATCAGCATATTTCCAGAGAAAGGCACTCAGGTGCTGAAGAAGGGAAGACAGCATTGGGGGAGGCAAGGGAGAAGCCAAGGCCTGGAACAGAGGAGGCAAAGGTGGGCAGCAATATATAACTTCAAAGGGCTAAGCATCAAGGCTTTTTTGGTAAAACCTGCAAGTGAAAAAGAGCCAGAGGTAAAAGTTTTAACCAGTCCAGGTGTAGTTCAAGGTGCAATTTAGTGTGAATTTGTTTAAGGGAATTATTGGCATATTCCACTTTTCCTGATGACTGAGGGTGGTAGGGAATGTGGAAGTCCCAGCATATAATTAGAGACTTAGTTAAGAGCTGGGTTACAGAGGAAACAAACTCTGGACCACTGTCTGTTTGAATAGAGGCTGGTGGGCCAAAGTGGGGAATTATTTCCTATAGTAGAAAATGGACATGGAAGAGGCTTGCTTATTGATGGTGGGAAATGCCTCTGCCCTTCTTGTAAAGGTGTCCACAAGAACCAGCAGGTACTTGTACTTATAAACTGTTGGCATGTGAGTAAAATCAATTTCCCAGTCCAAACTGGGGAGGTTACTTTGAGCCTGATGGGTTGGAAAGGGAGATGGCCACACACTTGTTTGAGGATTGGTCTTTTGGCATGCCTCACAGGTCTGTGAAAGCTGTGTAAGGAATTGCATATTGGCTGGGGTTAAAGGGAGGCTTTGTTTAAGGAACTATCTGAAAGCACCTACATGAAGGTGGAAAAGGTGATATAAGTACTTAAGAATATCCTGCATGGAGGGGAGGGATGGGCTACTCATGAGCAGTGTTAGTGTGTGGTCCTTTGAGGATATCGCAGTCTGTTTGGCAGTCGCAATGGCCAGGCTATTTACCTTAGTTATAACTGAATCATCTGACCTACCAGTGAGCTTTGCAGCAAACTATGCCAGTAGCCGAGGTAAGAAAAGAGGGCTCCAGAAGCTTAGTGATACAGAGGCCATTTATAACTAAGTTCCCTTAGTTGTGAAAAGGCCTCATTCTTTCCAGATGGCTGCATGAGAAAGGACTGTATGGAAGGCATACTTAGAGGCCATGTACACCAACAGAGAATGACCTGCAGCTCAGTGGATTGCCTGGGTTAGGGTCAAGAGTGCAGCCTGTTGGTCACTGGTATGGAGGGGCAAGGTGCTGGACTCAACACCAGAGATAGATATAACAGCATATCCAGGCACTCACAAACCTTCCCAAAGAAAAGAGCTGCCATCAGTGAACCAGCTAAAATGGAAAGCTTGAGGTGGTCCCCCCATAATGTGGGCCAGGTGGGGAAGCAAATCCTCCAGAGTCTCCACACATGAATGTATACATGAGGCTCTATGTCCAATTGGCAATAGGGTGGATGGGTTTTGCAGGGGGCAGGGTTGGAAGGTTAAGGTAGGGTCCTCTATCAGTGATGCCTAAAGGGAAAGAATTTGAGAGGGAGGCATTGTGTGTAGCCTCTTATAAGCTTAGAAAGGTGATGGTGAGAAAGAATGGTGAGGGCTGTGCCCAAGGTCAGCTTCTTTGATGCCTGTATCAAAACAGAGGAAGCAGCCAGAGCGTGAAGGAAAGGGGCCTGTTCCTGGCAGTGTCTAGGTGTTTTGACAAATTAAATAAAGGTCCATCCTGTTGGCATAAGACTCCCAATGGGTGTAAAAGGTCTGGCAGTCTAAGGGTGGGGGCCTATAATAGGGCCTGTTGAAGTCTTTTGAAGGGAGAAATAAGGAAAGAGATAAAAGGGTCTCCCCGGATGGCCCTTTAGCCACCTTATACAGGGAAAGGGATAGGAGTGAGTAAGTGGGATCCAGGACCTAAGGTAGCTGGCCAGATCCAAAAAGGAAGGAAGCTCAGATTTAGTGGAAGGATCAAGGTAATTAGCAGTTAAATGTTTTCATGGGGTGGTAATCACTTAGTGAGTAGAGGTAAATTTAACTGCCAAATAAATCACAGACTGTTGGATGGCCTGTGCCTTGTAGGGTGAAACTCAGTACCACTGAGAGGCAAGGAAATGAGGAAGTGTCACCATATGGGTGTGACACAACGACTTGATGGAACTGCAAAGGAGAATGTCATCTACATACTGCATAAGGGTGGACAGCTACAAGTCTAGGTCCTGCAAGTCCCACACCAAAGTTTGGCCAAACAGATGAGGACTGTCCCTGAAGCCCTGAAACCACACAGTCCACGTAAGCTATGTTGAGGTTTGGGTAATGAGGTCAGTCTACATGAAGGCAAAGAGGTCCTGAGAGGAAGGAGACAAAGGAATAATAAAAAGGCATATTTTAAGTTCAACCCGGAATAGAAAGTAACTGATGCAGGAATTGTGGAAAGGTGAATATATGGATTAGGCACAATAGGAAATGAAAGTACAACAGCTGCATTTATAAGACAAAGGTCCTGAACGAAATGAAACAATCCATTGGGCTTAGTCACTGACAGAATGGAAATGTTATAAGGGGAAATATCCCTTTAGTGTAATAGCCCCTTCCTCAACAGATCTTTAACAAATGGCTCTAATCCCAGAAGGCTGTGGTGAGAGAGGGGGTACTGGGGTTGTGAGGGAAAATGCTGGGGCTCCCTTAAGGAAATATGAATGGGAGCAAGAGAAGGGCTCTGGATGCCCCAAACTGAAGGGTCGACTTTGGAGGGAGGAAAAGGAAAATCTGTGGAGTCACCAGGTTGACCCACCAAAGCCATCAACAAAGAAAATGCAGGGGAGACTGAATTATTGTCACAGTGCAACAGCTGGGAAGGGCACAAAGTAATGGAGGCACCAAATTTGATCAGAAGGTAGCAGGACAGAACAGTGAGGATGACAATAAAAAGATAAGGTCACCATAGAAAAAAGACAAATAGCAGAGGGGGGCTGTTGGGGCCTATACAGTTTTCCCTCCACCCCAACTATGGAGGTCTTGGCTAGGCAGGTCAGGCTTCACAACTCAGTAAGCACCAAATATGTGGCACCTGTAACCACCAGAGATGAAATAGGCCTACATGCAACTGTGACTGTTACTCAGGGCTCCTATGTGGTGGTATGAGTGATCTGGGTCAGAAGTTCAGGGCCTTCTCAGTCTTCAGCTGCAAGTCCCAGAAGGTCAAAGGAGGGCAGTGGGGCTGTACTGGACGGTTGCTGTCCTTGAGAGGATGATGGACAGTCCACGGCCCAGTGCCCCCACCCATGGCACCAGGGGCATGGCCTGGTTGGCTTCCAGGGTTGCGGCAAGCTGTAGCTGCATGGCCATACTGGCCACACTGGTAGCACAGACTAGAGACCCCTCCAGTGCCCCCTCCCAACCATAATCATAACAGGATGTGGGTGGTTCCCATCAGGAAGGGACTAGTTGTGAGGCCTGAGGCTGGTGGATCTTGGCCACTATCTGGTACTTTACCTTTTTTAGCCTTTTCCTCTCTGCCATTATAAGCCTTAAAGGCAACCTCCAAACTTGGGTCTAGGGGTGGGGGTGGGGGTGGGGGTGGGGTCAAGGGTCTCCTCTCTAAATGATTTAGCTTGGCTCAGATGTTATGAGTGGCCTGATTGAAAAAATGAGTCATTAGTACATTTTTCTATCAGCGGATTAGGATACAGGTTGGTAAACTGTAAAAGGGCCCGATTAAGCCATACCAAAAAGGCAGATAAATTTGTTTGTCCTGAATTACTTCAATTTGTCATAATTGATAGTTTTACGTGTCATCCGCCTGAGCCCCATAAGGATACAGGTAATAAACTGGCCATGACTGAACCAGCCTGCCTGAAAGTTACAGTCCCAGTGAGGTTCCTGGTGGGGGAGGGCTGCAGCCTCCAGGGAGTGGACAGCATGGTCTGTGGACTTCATCTGCATAAACCTGGGCATTTTCTTAGGCCCCTCGATGTTCCTCTGGTAAGAGGGTATTAGTTAAAATTGTATAAACATCATGCCAGGTCACACCATAAGATTGAATCACATACAGTAATTCCTTAATATAGGTGGAGGGATTAGAAGCAAAAGACCCAGATATTTCTCAATCTGGGATAGGTCAGGAAGTGAAAAGAGGACATGGACATGTATGATCCCTCCACCCCAGCCACCTTGTATGGGAGGGGGTAGGGGGCAGCAGAATCCTGGGTCTGAAAGGGAAGGACGGAGCCAAGGGAGGAGGGCCCTGGCTTTGGAAAGTGCCAGATTGAGTAGCAGGTGGACTAAGGGGAGCCCCTGGGGCAGGAGTGGAAGGAGAGGAGGGGCCATGGGAGCAGAAATGGGAAGAGGAAGAGGAAATGGGAAGAGGAAGAGCCTCTTCTGCCCAAGCAGGAGGGGAGAAGAGGAGGTGCTCTCACCAGCAAACAATATGGCAGAGGGTTGTCTGTCAGGTCAAAAAGAGTCTGGAAATTTAGTGGTTAGCACAAGTTGTTCAGGTGAACATGAGGAGCAAAGATCCAGCTTAGTGGGAAGAACAGAGAAAATCTAAATGTAGGGGTCTTCTTTCCACTTGCCTGAATGCTCACAGAAATGACATAAGTCCTGTAAAATATTGGGATCAAAAGTGCCATTGAGAGGCCACCTGGGAGGAAATCCTAAGGAATTTGAAACTGGGACCCTCCCATGATGAGCGACCAGCATGACTGATGCTGGAGATCCATGGGCATCCCCAGGTGTCTGGTCAACCAACACTAACAGAGAGATAGCAAGAGGGGTCATCACCATACAACTGCTAGGTCCCTTGGACTACTTTGACCAGCTGTCAACCTAGGCCTGAGGAAGGGCCTGGAGCTTGGCGCTTAAGTTTTCCCAGTTGGAGACTGAATCTCCACAAAGAAAACTCCAAGCCCCATCAGGGAATGGTCATTCACCTGGGAAGAAGGGCATATCACCTGCTGGTGTATGCAGAGAGAGATCACTTAAGGGGAACTCACCTCAACAGTCCTCTGAGTGGACCTGAGACCAGCACAAGGTCCCCAGGGCAGCTTGAATTCCCAGGGGAAGAGCAAGGTCTATTGGGGGAACCTAGATCCAAGTTGTTGGAAACCCTTTCACCCTCGTGCATGTTCCGCCCCATCCCGCCGGGCAGAAAGCTGGAGTGCGGCCCAATGTGCAAACCTTGGTGGTGTGTAGACGCAAGAACGCCCCCCTCCTGCCCCTGAAATGAAGGATACAGAACACGCAGGTGTCTTGGGGTAAGCTTCTGGAACTCCCGTCCTTTTACTCAGGGGAGGGGTTTATATGACAGTAATGGCGGCAGGAAGGGGAGGGACTAACTGGATACTAGCGATAGGCTGATGAGCTGTCCATCACAGTGATGTCACGGAACTTCCCCCAGAGGCGGAGATCACAGCCCACAGGACCGCCCCCTGGGCTCTGGCCAGCGCCATTTTGATGCACACACATGCGTGCTCTGAGATGAGAGGTGGGGCTGGTTTGGACCCGGAAGGGGGTAGGAGTGGCTAACAGCCACACAGCTCCAGGGCAGGAGAAAGGGGCGGTCTCTCAGGACCTGCCAAGCCGATGCCCCAACACAAGTCATGGCACCAATGTCAGCCTCAGCCCAGAAGACCACCCAGACACCAAGTCACATAGAGCAAACATTAATAGATGCAAGCTGACAGGCAGTAACTCTCATGTAGGGACAGTGCCTATCTTTGTACTAGGGACTATCTTTATAGGACTTAGGGGGCATTGGGGTGGAGATTTCCACTAAGGATGGGCTATATTCTGCAGTAACAGCTAGGGACTAAAGATAACATGCAATTCTGGGACCGGGTAAGGGCAAAGATTTATGGTTGTAGCTGTAGGGCAGAGATTATTTTAAGGGGGCTAGTTGTTGCCTTTTATGGTTATAGCTAGCCAAATAGGGACGTTGTCTTAAGGGAAGCTGCCTGTAGGGATTGCAGCTGCCTGCTCCAAATGGCCCTGTGTCCGCTACTTCAAGGGACGGGCCATACTTATAACAAGGCTAGAGATGGAGTGTCTCTTCAGATGTAGGAGATCCGGCTAACAGGTATGTTTTGGAGATTGCTTATATAATGTTAATATTATTTCAAAATCTTTTAATGTTCACCTTAATGTAAATACATTTCACTTTCCTCAAGCTAGCCAATACGGAGGGATTGTGAGCCTGAGCTCACAATCAGTCTGGGCAGAAGGGCAGGACTTGCTGCATTAAGGGTAAGTAGGGAGCAGCCTGCCTGTTCATGTGTTGGAAAACTGAGTTATGAGGGTATTAGAATAAAGAAAGAATAAAAGCAAAGTTCTCAAAAAAATGCAAAGCAAAGATTTCAAATAATATTTATGACAAAGAAGCAATTTAGGATAGCATATTCTGGTGTCCTATTTTCATAATTACCTCATTGCTTTTATTGAAGGTTCAGGGGAGCAAGGTAGGGTAGCTCATGCCTGTAATACCAGCACCTCCCTTCCTTTTCTTAGCAGCATTGCTTCTCCAGATCTATCAAACTGTTTTCACTCTTGCCACTGTTGTATGTTCGGCTGGTCTATGTCAAATGCTCTGAGTTGTCTGAATGATGTGGTTAATTGTTTGATGTAAAAGAGAAAGTGAAATTAAAAGCAGAAGGGCTTAGGACAAGATTGAATTACTGAGGAGACTAGGTCCAGTGGTGAATTAGGAAAGAAAGTAAAAGTAAATCCAATCAGATACTAGAAAAGATTGTGTTGCAGAAAAGGGAAAATTGCCTGTATTGTTACAGGACTGGTCTGGACTGTTCTTCTCTGTTTTCTGTATCTCCTGACTGTGATGGACGAAATGGGACAGACTCCCTCTATCCCCCGTGGATTTATGTTTAGCTCATTAGAAAAATGTACAGGCGACAGCTCACAATCTGAGTGTGAGTGTCCGCAAAAAGAGCTCTGGGGGACCCCCACCCAACCTTCTTCAGCAGAAAATTATTTGGTGTGCTAAAATGTTTTGTTAAAACTATCAAGCCCTGGAAAATGAGGATGGAAAATGCAAAAATCATTTGTTAAAAGTTTTGTCTTGGGCTGCGGATATAGCCTAGTGGCAAGAGTGCCTGCCTCGGATACACGAGGCCCTAGGTTCGATTCCCCAGCACCACATATACAGAAAATGGCCAGAAGCGGCGCTGTGGCTCAAGTGGCAGAGTGCTAGCCTTGAGCGGGAAGAAGCCAGGGACAGTGCTCAGGCCCTGAGTCCAAGGCCCACAACTGGCAAAAAAAAAAAAAAAAAGTTTTGTCTTAAAATTTGGGTTTTGCAAGAGTAAAACTGGCAAAAATACCTCTTGCCACTGGAAAATGTACGGCCGATGTTTATTTTGCACGATTTAAGATCTTTTGAATATGTGTGTGTGCATGTGTGAGTGTGAACATGTTCAAGACTGTAGTATGATGTAAAATTGAGTGAGTTTAAGTTTAAATCCAAATGGTCATCAAGTTTGGGCGTTACCAAATGCTTTAAAGGATCATTGCATTGTTTTAAAGAGGAACTATAGTTAAAAAATGTTTCTTTAATTAAAAAAAAATCAGGGCTAAGTGTCAGAACTTTGGATGTAAAGGTTTATCACTGTTAAAAAAAAAAAAACTGCTTGGGTTTCTCAGTCAGAGACCAATAGGAAAAGACAGGAAAAACCTAGAAACCTAGGACGGGCCTGTATGCCTATCCACAGGAGTGAGGGGTGATCTGGAATGGTGCAGCTTAGCCAGCCCACGTGGTGGCACAGGCCCTGGAGGGAATCCACGTGATGAGACAGCCATAAGGGGGCGTCCATTCATGGTGGAAGAGGACAAGCCGGTACCAAGACAGTTCATCAAGTTCTGAGGAGTAGGATGGAGATAGGCCATTCTGTTGGACAGGCCAATGGAGGCCTTTCTTTTGTCTCTTTTGTTTTCAGGTGAACATTAGAAACCTGGTGGTAAAAATGAATGATTTGATTGGAATTTCTGAAACTGCCCCTTAGGATGGATTATTAATACTGGAAAACCTTAGACGAGGATTAAAAGGTTTATTTGTATTTTGCAATTTGGATGTATTAAAAAAAAAAGAGAGAAAAGCTAAGTCTGGATTTTTGTGCTTGTAGTCCTGATGTACACTGCTGAATGTACTTTTGTCACAATTGTTTTAGGTATCAGTTTAATGATTCATGTACTGAATTTTATGTGTATACTGTGATGTAATAGTAAGACTTTTTTTTTTGACAGTGCACTAGTGCTGCTTTCTTAACTATCTTAAGTTACAAATAATCAGGCAAGTATTTTAAAGTATATATATTAAACTAATGGGGATAGAAGTAAACTCTCAGTAACTTTTTGTATGAAGGAAGAAATGGCAAAAACAGGCTAACGTTTCTCACTAATTTATTGGAAAGCAGAATGGATAAGTATTTCTAATTTTGTAATTGTAATTCTTGCATTAAGGATAAATTGTCATTTGAGTTCAAAGGTCTTGATGCAGTAACTGGGACTGAAGGAAAAAAAAGGCTCTTTTAAAACAGACAGCCCGGAGGCAAAGGGCGGTACCTGGTTTCAGAAGGCCTGTAAGCTTTAGAGTTTTTCCAATGCAGATAAAAGCTAAAGTGTTAGTGTTAAAACAGAGGTTAGAAAAAGGCTTTGGAGATCAAGAATGCATTTCTAGATAAGAAATTTGGAGGTGGGCTGGGGATATAGCCTAGTGGCAAGAGTGCCTGCCTCGGATACACGAGGCCCTAGGTTCGATTCCCCATGTACCACATATACAGAAAACGGCCAGAAGCGGCGCTGTGGCTCAAGTGGCAGAGTGCTAGCCTTGAGCGGGAAGAAGCCAGGGACAGTGCTCAGGCCCTGAGTCCAAGGCCCAGGACTGGCCAAAAAAAAAAAAAAAAGAAATTTGGAGGTAAAATTGTCCTAAATGATTATTGCAAAGTGAGAAAAGGAAAATTATGGCTACCAAAATGAGTGTATAATTGCAATTCCAGTTTGTTTGTAGGTTTTTTGTAACAGTTTCCAGCAGGCCCACAGAGAAGCACAGGTGATTCTTACAAGTTTGTCAAGATGTAACATTGGCCCTTACTAAGTTCCAGGTAAAAGCATGCTTAAAAACTACTTCGGTGTGGACCACCTTGTTGCTTTCAATTGGAGTAAAGTGGCCTCTTGTAAGACTCTGAAATCTACAGTTCGAAGCCAGCCCGGGCAGAGAAAGGTCCCTGTGAGTCTTCATCTCTAGTTGGCCAGCAGAAGTGCTGGGAACAGAGTCGTGAGTCACTTTGAGGCTCAAAGTGGTAGGGTGCTAGTCTTGAGCTGGAGAGCTGTAGGAGAGCACTCAGGCCCTGACTCCAAGTCCAGTGACAGACCAAGAGAAATGCCAAAGGTGCATTTATACCAGCATGGATAAGTCACTCCTGGGACAAAAGTGATGGAGCATCCAGAGGCAGTAAGCCACTGCTTGGATGGCAGAGATGGTGTCAGATCCTAGAGTCACTCCTGTTTGGCCTTTCAAATGTTATTCAGAGCCAGGAGGTCCTAGAAGAATAGTTGGTAAGCATGCCTTTCCAATGCCCATGTCTATCTACTTTGTAACTGGACAGGAACTTGCCAGTCATCTGTGGTAGTTGGTAGTAAAGCTAAGTTTGTTAAATGGGGGATAGTTTAAAATCCCAACCCTCCGCATCTGCTCAAAGCCTTAACTGGCAGTGAATTTTGAGCTGGTACATCTGTTCAGGAAAGAAAGCTTGTAGACCTGAGATTGTGTCCTTATTGAGATCCATTAAAGGCCTACAAAGGTAATGTAGGCATGTTTTTAGGTCATCAGGGATCAGTTCCCCAGCCAGTTAGGAAAAAGCTTTTACAAAGTAGAATGTTAAAAGGCTACACTGCTATAGCCCAAAAAGAAGTCTGTGTAGTTGAAAGTTAAATGTTGAATGTAATTTCCAGTTTGGAGTAAAGCTCCTAATGGATGTCTGATCCTGCAGCCCCTTGGTAAAGTAGACTGTTATAGGTTCCTGGCTAGGTAAGGTCAACGCCCCTGAGTCAGTCTGAAGAAGTTACAGAAGATGGATGATCTTCGCCCATCAGCCCCCCTTTAGGACCAAGGGACCAGAGTTGTTTTTGGGAAGATGAGGCAGGATAAACTAGAGACATGGAAAACAGAGGTAACAAGTGTATAGAGACTGCACTTGTGAGAAATGGTTAAGGCCAAGCCTTCTATGTTGGCTTAAAAAAAAATCCTAGGGCTGGGGATATAGCCTAGTGGCAAGAGTGCCTGCCTCGGATACACGAGGCCCTAGGTTCGATTCCCCAGCACCACATATACAGAAAACGGCCAGAAGCGGCGCTGTGGCTCAAGTGGCAGAGTGCTAGCCTTGAGCGGGAAGAAGCCAGGGACAGTGCTCAGGCCCGGAGTCCAAGGCCCACGACTGGCCAAAAAAAAAAAAAAAAAAAAAAAAAAAATCCTAGCCTGGGGCTGGAAATATGGCCTAGTGGCAAGAGTGCTTGCCTCCTACACATGAAGCTCCAGCACCACATATATGGAAAACGGCCAGAAGGGGTGCTGTGGCTCAGGTGGCAGAGTGCTAGCCTTGAGCGGGAAGAAGCCAGGGACAGTGCTCAGGCCCTGCCTGAGTCCAAGGCCCAGGACTGGCCAAAAAAAAAAAAAAATCCTAGCCTTATTGGAAAATTTGATTTAAACTTATTGCCCTGGCAAAATGACCCAAGGGCCATTGATTGCCTAAAGCTGTCTTGACATTCAGTGATGTGCCAGCCTACAAAAGCTAGTGTGCTTAAGAAGGAATCAGAAAAATACTAGGAAATTTGACTAAAGTTAGGCTTTTGGTTAATTTAGGTTAAGCTTCTCTAACCAGTCTATGGAGAAAGTTGCATGCAAACCAGCAGAAGGTGTGACATTCTACTGGAGCCACTGGGAGCCACTGCTGCCTGACACCACCAAGGCCTCTGCCCATTCCATTTGAGTGAGGATCAAGGATCCAGTCATCTGGAAGAATCTACATCTTCACCCTGAGCACCCCTCCCATGCTAAAAACAGATGGGACTCTACCACACACAGCTGATTTCTTCTGGAAAGTGCTTTGGATCTGCTGAAACTAAATTTTTGGAGGGACATTCTTGAGTTGACTGGAGTTAACTAGCTCTATTAAGAAAATTGGATATTGTAAGAGATTTTCAAGTAGACAATTCCATGGAACTGATGGCCTGCTGCTAAATCCAGAGCATGTATGACAGGATGGAGAGTCACTTCCATGCAATGCCTGGGGTGGGAGGTGTGTCCAAGTGTATTAGAGTGTGTCTAGATGGATTAGGGTGTGATCTCAGAGAAGAGAGGGAGGTAACTGCCATCAGGTGTGCCAGTTACCAAGGTAACTGGTCAGAGATTTAAACTGCTGGGGGCATCTTCATGGAGTCCTCCTGGGGGCAGATCTTACAGATGCCACTGGCCAACCTTAGGCACTTAGAGGCACTGAAAACTGGAGAAATATACCCTAAAATAGTAACTCATGATAGTTGGCCCTGGTCTGGTTTCTCAGGACAGCAGTCCCATTGGACTAACCGTTGCCCCATCTTGGTTTTCCTCAATAGCCTGTGGGTGAAGTCACAGTAAATTGCCTTGATGTAGTTGAGATAAACCGGATTCCACAAACCAGAGGCAAAGAAAATGTAGACAGCTTAAAACTCTAGCAGCAAAGAAGCCCCAGGAAATGTAAAGAGGAAAGTTAGTATAGAAAGCCTTGGAGAAAGGGATAGAGGAAACAAAATGGTTTCCTCTGGATAAAAAAGGGATTTGAAAAGTAAGGACTGTCAATTGTCACAGGATGTTAAGTAAGAATTGTTAAGTGTCACAGAATGTTCAAGTAAGTCGCTGATAGTCTGAGTAAGTAGAAGAGGGCATGAATGGGGATAAGGAAAGACTTTAGAAAGAGAATTAGGGAAGACAAGAGATTCCCTTTAGATTAGAAAAAGGAAGACATTCCCTAGAAAGTTTGAGTATGTAGCAAACGGTATCAGTATGTCTTAAAATTAGAGTTTATGAGTAAAGTTGGTATGTAATCAAATTGGCTATAATATAAATAGGGTCAGAATTGGGGCTTAGGTGTGAAACTATGTTTATCTGTACCTGCATCTGCAGGGGTGAGGGACTTGTGTGATGTCATATAAATGTAAACCAGAAAGATCTCATGTGAATATCTGTAACTGCTTGATTCCCCCACTGAGATGGTCTTGCAAAGTAAGTGAAGCTTGGATTTGCTCCTCATGTGTAGCCTTAGGAAAAGGGTGCTGTTTTTATGCCAATCAATCAGGAATCATTAGGGAAAGCTTGGCATTTGGTAAAAATATAACAAAAACCAAAAAGGAGAGAACTGGTATCAGCCACTGTTCTCCTGGTCACCATGGGCAACTCTCCTGACAGCTGTGTTGACAGGCCCTTTGGTTCTACTACTTTGGGCCCTAACTATTGGCCCATGCCTTATCTCAATACCAGCCCCTAGACGTGCAAGCCATTGAAATAGACAGAAGGGAGCCATGATTGGCTCCCAAGGTACCTAAGAGAAGGGGCAAAATGTAGAGCCAGAGTGAAGGACCAGAGTAACTCCATATTGTACTAAGACACTGTACCTGATTGAACTTACCGTAAGTCCTACCCCCCACCCCTCGCTTCCCGGTAACGACCATATCCAACTGTGAGTTATGAGTGGAATTTTCAGTATCTAATCGTAAGTGTGGTTTCCAGTATTTGTGAGTTTCCAGTATTTTCCAGTATCCAACTGTGAGTGCAATGTCCAATATCTAATCAAAACCCTGCAGCTGTGCACACATCCCCCTTGCTACACCCCTATGGCTTAACCAATCAATTTTAAATGCATCGGTCCCTTGATCTGACCAATGACCCTTTTCAGACTCCTTCCCGCCACCAAATGCGCCAGACATACTTTAGAATTATTTTTTAATTTTCCCACGGTGTGTGTTGATTTGTTAAAAGATGCTGTGATGTATGCTAGACCCTTGCCTTCCCCCCAAAAATGTATAAAACAGCTGGGAGACCGAGGCTCATGGCCTCTTAGCGTCACCAGGGTGCTGAGTGCATGGAGGACCGAGCTAGCTAGAAATAAACACCCTTTTTGCTGCTTGCATTGGTCTTGGTCTCTGGAGGTCTTTCAGGGGATCAGAAATTGAGCATTTCACTCTTTTAATGGGTCAGGGAGTACATGTTTGCTTGGAATGGTTTCAGTTACAGATCAAAAGTTACATTCCAAGGAGCAGTTAACACGATATTAGGAAACAGTCAGATAGTGTAAGATTCACCAGAAAGGAAACCCACCACATGGTTCAGGCAGAAAAGAGTTTATTAGGGGAAGAGCAAACTGCTAGCCCACAGGAGATGGAGATGTGAAGAGACAGAAAGAAAGAAGAGAAGCAGGGGGCAGGGCGGGGGAGACTCGTGTTGAGCCATATTATATAGGGAAAGGTGGAAGCAGGACCACAGCAGATATGGAAGTAATCTCAGAGCCTGAGAAACCTCTCATTGTCCAAGGGAGGCGTGACCAGGGTGGACAGGATATGACCTCAGAGTCTGGGGTCCTTTGCTGACTCACAGTCAGGTGATTGACAGGCAGGTGAAGAGGAAGGGGGGGGCTGTTCTTGGGGCAGACCTAACAATAAGTATATACAGAGGCACTCATCCTGCCTTTGGACAGGATTACTGTGGAGTATCAAATATTCAGAATCCTGTGTCTTTACTCAGATAAGGCAAATAAGCCAACAGTTTTCCACTGCCATCAAGTATTCCTCATACACACTGTCTATCATACTTCCAGAACTCAAGCATAGCCCCACAGGGCTCTAGGGTTCTCACAGCAGTGTCTTCAGGAAGAGGAAGGGATATGGTCTCCACAGGGCCACTGTCTTTCTCCTGGGGTCTCCAGGAAGAGGAGGGGGGGTGTTATCACTACCCAGTCACTTTCTCTCCCCATCTGCTTATTTTTTCCCCTTTTGCCTCAAGAGTATAAGCTCAAGGCCAGTTCTGTGATCCTGTCTCAATAAAATAAAATAAACTAGGAAATAAAGTAAATAAAATATGATTTAGCAGATGATGATTCAAAACAGTGTAGAAGGAAAAGAATCTCATGTCAGTGAATATAACAGCTTGCTACTGTTGCCTTGGCTTTCCCAGAACCTACCCCTTATTTGAATAGCTGTATATTCCCCACCCCCTAACCCCAAGCTATTTTTCCTCTTTAGTTTGCAATATTCTTGTGATGATGCCAAGATTCCCAGGTCCTCCAGTGAAGCATACAACCAAAGATCATGAGACTCATGCTGTACTGAAAAATGGATGGGTGAGGGCTCTTTGTTCAGCTTTCACACAAAACCACAGGTTCTTGAGATGGATTCACGAAAAGAATTGCATGTATGTGGGAGAACCCCATGAAACTGAATAGCTAAAGGTAAAATTTACTTATCAACTTAACAAAATAGTTATACACACACACACAGTAGAATTTGAAATCAGGTCCTTGAACCTGTGAGGCAGGCACTTCTGAGTCATACTTTGACCCTTTTTAATTTATTTTCAAATATGGTCTCAATTTTATGTTTGGGGAAAGGACTGGACCTTAATCCTCCTTATTTCTACCTCACTAGTAGGTAGCATTCTATAAATGCCTTAGAATAGCTAAGATTTTTAAAAATCTTGGCAACATTAAATGTTTGTGATGATGTAGAACAGCAAGAATGTGATTTTTTTCTGGGTGGAAATATTTTTCCAGGGCTATATTTTGGAGTGACTATTTTATTACCCTCTAAAATAATCCAGTTACCCTGCTTTGTGGCCGAAAAAATAGGTGATTTAATTTATTTTTAATAAATTATTGTAAGGAAAGTGTCTAAGGTTTGAGAAGACAATGAGAGTCAACAAGACAATGAGAGTAAACATTTGTCTTCTCTCTTTTAGACTGTCTTTTCCTTTTTTCAGTTAATTTACAAGCTGTGTCTTCCCCATCATTGGAAACTAAAATGATGTAGGTAAAGTTTTCTTCACAATAATATGATGTTTATTTACCATCTCTAGATTCTTTTTTTGGTAAAGTATCTATATAATTTGTCTTTTGCCCATTAAAAAATCTGAATTATTTATTTTATTTTTCTGTTGTTTAGATTTAATAGTTCTTTGTACATATTATAGCCTTTATCAGATGTATCTTATGTATCTCATACTTGTCTCTGACTTTACTTCCTTTTAGAGATTATCTATTGTATACTAGGATTGTTTTTATTTTAATGAAGTCCATTTTGCCCAGTTTTGTTTCATGGACTGTAATTTGGTGTCCTACCTACAAAGTTGACAAAGCCAAGGTTGTCTAAATTTTCTCCTATGTGACCTTTTAAAATATTTTTTTGGGTGCTGCTACTGCGGCAGGTTAGCTATGGGGAAAATACTGAAAGTGACCCCCACTCATAGTTAGACCCTAAGAGAAATGTGGTTCTTTTCCCTCCCTCTGCACCCCTTTTAGGATTAAAAGGGACCAAATCATTTTGGGGGAAAATGTAACAGGAAAGATTGATGAGGAGGCAGGAAAATTATATCATTTATAATAAATATACAAAGAGCCACACTTACAAGTTGGAACCAATGAAAAATGAAAAAAAAAGTCTTAAAACCTCATCTCGTGTACCTACTTTTTGGGTAGGCTCAGATACATTTCCATATTTTAGAATTCTTCTCTTGGCTACTTAGAATTGTCTAAGGGTTGAAGGTTGCAACAGAATTACATGTATTCCCGTAGTTCAGAGGTTTATACAGCTTCCATAACAGTTTCCATTTTTCATTTTTTAGTCTTTAACTCCCATTTTCTATATAGAGAACAGGAAATGTTTCACTCTTTCTACGCAACTCTGTGCCATGTTACATTTGTGTGTGTGTGTGTGTGTGTGTGTGTGTGTGGTCTTTATTCACTTCCTTGTTGGAGACACCAAGAAACTAGAACCTTAAGTTCTGAGCTCACAACCAAGTGGTAACAGTACTAAGGGCTTGAATTCAAGGTCTCTGGCTCTTGTTGAGTTCCCCCCCACACACACACACAAGGCTAGAGCTCTGCCACTTAAGCCACAATCCACTGCCACATTTTTGCTTTTTAATTGGGAATTTCCTCCCCAGGGTGTTATTGAACCTGATCCTCAGATTTCAGCTTCCTGAGTGGCTGCAATTATAGGCCTGAGTTACTGGTGCCTAGTTATCTTCTAGAATCTTTTTTGTGCCAGTCCTGGGGCTTGAACTCAGGGGCTGGGCACTGTCCCTGAGCTTCTTTTACTTAAGGCAAGCACTCTACCACTTGAGCCACAGTGCCACTTCCAGCTTTTTCTGTTTATGTGGTACTGAGGAATCGAACCCAGAGCTTCATGCCTGCTAGTCAAGCACTCTACCACTAAGCCACATTCTTAGCCCTAGAATCTTAACATTTGATTCTATAGAACTTTGTGTTTGCTATATGTGTAGGTGAAGTTTTTGTGTTGTTGTTTTTTTTCTGGTGCTGTCCCTGGGGCTTGAACTCAGGGCCTGGGTGCTATACTCATGTTTTATTTGCTGAAGGCTAGTGCTCTTATCATTTATGCCACAGCTCTTTGCTATTTGGTTGTTAATTGGATATGAGTGTCTGGGACCTAGGCACCAGGTGGTTCACACCTGTAATCTTAGCTATCAGGAGGCTGAGATCTGAGGATCAAGGTTTGAAGCCAGTCCCAGCAAGAAAGTCTGTATGACTCTTATCTCCAATTAATCACAGAAAAAGCCAAAAATGAAGCTGTGAATCAAATGATAGAGCACTAGACTTGAGCAAAAGGACCTTAGAGACAGCTCCTAGGCCCAGAGATCAAGCCCCAAGATTAGCAAAAAAATTTTAAAAGTGCCATGACTTTCTTGCCCAGGCTGGCTTTGAACCATGATCCCTAAATCTCAACTTCTTGAGTAGCTAGGATTACATGCATGAGCCCCTGGTACTGGGATTAAGCTCTACTTTAAAATTCCTTCCCCTCCTTGCTAGCAGAACACCATCATCATGGGTCACATGCATGCACCTTGGAAGGCCCTGTCCCAGTTGGCCTTACCCTACTGCTGCAGCATCCCCACCTGGCTGAAGTTGATGTCTGAAGATATCTGAAGAAGCAGATTTACACACTGGCCAAGGGCTTGACTTCCTCACAATCCATGTGATCCCAGGGAACACACACAGTGTTGCTCAAGTACATTTTATGACAGGCAATAAAACCTTCAGAATCATCAAGTCCAAAAATTTGTTCCTGATCTTCCTGAAGATCTCTACCATCTTATTAAGAAAGAAGTTGCTGTCCAAAAGCATCTTGAGAGGAACAGAAAGAATAAAGATGCTGAATTTTGCCTGATTCTGATAGAGAGCTAAATTCACAGATTGGCTCAATATTATAAGGCCAATATGAGTTCCACAGCCTCTGCCCTGGTGGAATATATTTGTCTGTACCCAGTAAAAATCAATGTAGAAGCCAGGTGCTGGTGGCTCACACCTGTAATCGTAGCTACTCAGGAGGCTAAGGTCTGAGGATGTTCAAAGCCAGCCTGAGCAGGAAAGTCTGTGAGACTCTTATCAAATTAACCACCAGAAAACTGGAAGTGGAACAGTGGCTCAAAGTGGTAGAGCACTAGCCTTGAGTAAAAGAGCTTAAGGGCAATGCTTAGGCCCTGAGTTCAAGCCCCATGACAGACAAAAGAAAAAGAAAAATCTTCCCCTGCCAGTAAAGGTACCAGGACTTGAAACATCTTAAATCTCTATCTATGTGAACTAAGATAGAACACTGTAGTTTCTTAGTTGACAATCTCAGGTATTTTGTCATAGTCGTGGAAAGCTGACTGGCATACTGCCTTCAACACTTTGTAGACTCTTTTGAAATTGAGTAGTTATGCTTCTTTTTCAGCATTTGGTTGACAATTCTGGATCTTTGGACTTCCTTATAAGCTTCAGATTTCATTTGTTATTATCCACAAAATAACTTTCACAGTTACTGATCGGGTTTGTCTTCATCTGAAATCAAGTTGGGAGAAACTGACCTATTGGGTTTTTTCTTTATATGTTTTTGGGACAGGATCTTAGTATGTAACCCAGATTGACCTGGGTCCTCATGGTCCTCTTGCTTCAGCTTCTCGAATATTAGGATTATAGGAATGCCTGCCTGGGAAGAATTGATATCTTGAGAACAGTCACTATCTTTATCTACAAGCATGGATAATTTATGCATTTACTTCTTTCATTCATCAGTTTTAGTTTTCAATCTTTTTATACTTTACTTTTGTTTGACTTTTTTCCTATTTCAGTTTTCCTGGATGCAATGTGATTTTTTAAATCTATATATTTATTTTCGCCACCTGGGCCTGAACTAAAAAACTATTGCTCTTTTTTACAAACCCTTGTGTTGAGGGCTGACTTTCAATAGATAGCAGCAAGGGAGCTGCTCTGCTACACACAAAACCCCGACTCAGAAGCAGTTGCTTATAAATGGTTTACCTCCAGGTTCCACACCAACGTGTGCTGCTAGCTGTGTGATGGTCGTGGGGGTGGCTTCCCTTCTGGCCACACCCTGCTTCCCTGGACGAAGGGATCTCCGCACAGGACCCCAGTCCAGATACGCAGTGGTGGGGTGATGGCCCCACGTGGACGTGGTGGGTGGAAAACTAATGCTCTTACTTGGATTTTTTTTTCTTTCAATTTTTTTTATTGTCAAAGTGTGATACAGAGGGGTTACAGATTCATATGAAAGGCAGTGAGTACATTTCTTGTTCTACTTGTTACCTCCTCCCTCCTTTCCCCCCTCTCCCTCCCCCTTTCCCTCTCCCCCAAGAGTTGTGCAGTTGGTTTACACCAAATAGTTTCTAAGTGTTGCTTTTTGAATGGTTTGTCTTTTTGTTCTTTGTCTCTCGATTTTGGTATTCCCTCTCCCTTCCCCAGTGCTATTACCCGTATCAGACAATATCCAGGGTACTTGGATGTAGTACAGTGGTAGCGAGGGTACAGTCACAAGAAGGGACTACAAGAGAAACAAAACTAGACAAACCACTCAGTCAAACAAACTGACAAGGAAAAAGAGAAAAAAAAGTAGTACGAGTTCACATGGCATGTTGAGAATAATTACAACAGTGGTATAACTCTTGTTTCCGTAATGTGGAGTTCATTTCACTTGGCATCTTTTTATGTGGTCATGTGGGTGTAGTTATTGGGGTATTTTGGTCTTCTACCATGACTAGCCTATTTCTGTACTAGCTGTTCCCTATGAGGGACACCATAGGGTTTATGTTTCTTTGGGTCTGGGTCACTTCACTTAGTATGCTTTTTTCCAAGTGCTTCTATTTCCTTACAAATGGGGCAGTGTCATTCCTTCTGATGGAAGCATAGAATTCCATTGTGTTTATGTACCACATTTTCCTGAACCACTTGTGTACTGAGGGGCATCTAGGTTGGTTCCATGTTTTAGCAATAAGTTGTGCTGTGATGAACATAGTTGTGCTGGTGGCCTTAGTGTGGTCTTGCTTGTAGCCTTTCAGGTAGATGCCCAAAAGTGGGGCTGCTGGGTCGTAGGGGAGCTCTATGTTTAGCCTTCTTAGGAACCTCCACACTGCTTTCCAGAGGGGTTGAACAAGTTTGCATTCCCACTAACAATGTAGTAGAGTTCCCTTTTGGCCACATCCTCTCCAGCATTTGTTATTATTTTATTTCCTGATAATAGACATTCTTACTGGGGTGAGGTGGTATCTCAATGTTGTTTTGATTTGCATTTCTTTTATGGCCAGTGACAGAGCACTTTTTCATGTGACTCTTGGCCATTCTCATTTCCTCTTCAGAGTCCTTTTTGATCTTTAGCCCATTTGTTGAAAGGGCTATTGGTTTTTTGATGGTTTGTTTTGGAAGAATTTAACTTTTTGAGTTCTGTGTATATTTTAGATATCAGGCCTTTGTCCGTTGTATGGCTGGTGAAGATCTTTTCCCAATCTGTATGCTTTGTATTTATCTTGGAAGCTGTATCTTTTGCCCTGCAGAATAAATCAGGAGCAAGACAGGGATGTCCACTCTCTCCTTTCCTCTTCAACATAGTGCTAGAATTCCTAGCCAGAGCAATTAGGCAAGAAGAAAACATAAAGGGGATCCAAATAGGAAAAGATGAAGTTAAACTTTCTCTCGTCGCAGATGACATGATCCTATACCTAAAGAACCCCATAGACTCTACTCCCAAACTACTAGAGCTGATCCAAAACTTTGGCAAAGTAGCAGGATATAAAATAAATCCTCAAAAATCAATGGCTTTTATATACGCTAACAACCTAAAGAGCGAGGCTGAAATCAGAAAAGCAACACCTTTTGCAATAGCCTAAATAACATAAAATACCTAGGAATAACCTTTACCAAAAAAGTGAAAGAACTCTATGATGAGAACTTTCAAAACCTAAAAAAGGAAATTAAGGCAGAACTAAGGAAATGGAAAAACCTCCCATGCTTCTGGATTGGGAGGATTAACATCGTGAAAATGGCAATATTACCAAAAGCTATCTACAAATTCAAGATCCCATCAAGATCCCATCAAGATCCCAACATCATTCTTCAATGAAATAGAGGAAGCAATTCAGAAATTCATATGGAACAATAAAAAAAAAACCCTGAATAGCAAAGACAATCCTAAGTAGAAAGAACAGTGCAGGAGGAATATCAATACCAAACTTTAAATTGTACTACAAAGCTATAGTAATAAAAACAGCTTGGTACTGGCACAAGAACAGGCCTGAGGACCAATGGAACAGAACTGAAGACCCAGAAATAAACCCCCAGACCTATGGCTACCTAATCTTTGACAAAGAAGCTAAAAATGTAGGTTGGAACAAAGACAGCTTCTTCAACAAATGGTGCTGGCAAAACTGGGTCAACACCTATAACAAACTTAAACTAGACCCCTATCTATCACCCTGCACCAAACTCAACTCCAAATGGATCAAAGATCTGGAAATAAAGTCAGACACCCTGAAAATTCTGCAAGAAGAAATAGGAGAAACTCTAGGACTCCTTGGCACTGAAAGAAACTTCCTCAACAAAGGCCCAGCAATCCAACAAATCGAAAAAAGGCTGAACAAGTGGGACTGTATCAAATTACTTGGCTTTTTAACTCAAGGCTGAGGCTCTATAACTTGAGCCACAACTCTACTTCCAGGTTTTTGCTGGTTAGTTGGAAATAAGACATGTATCTCTGTCTGCCTGGGCCAGTTTGAAAGTGTGATCCTCAGATCTCAGCCTCCTATGTAGCTAAGGTTTATTAGCATGTACCCTAGCACCTACCCTAACTTCTAATTATTCCTCAAAATTCAGTTCAGGTGAACCCTCCTATAATTATTAGAGGACTGATTCCTGCCTTATTCCCAAGGTCAAGCAAGACAACAGGCTTGACCACATGCCTGTCCATAGGCAGGTTATTCCAATCTGGGCCTGGCCAAGGACACCACCCTTGGTCCCCAGGGTACAATAGACCCTCACACAAGGTGGGGCATTCCACTGCGGGCCTGGCCAAGGCCCCCAAGAGACCATAACCCATTTTCTGTTTCCTTCTTAAGCCCTATATAAGCCCACCCCAAAATCCAGTTCCTGGCACAACCTCCAATCCTGCAAGAAGGATTGTGCCCTTCACTGTTCCTCAATAACCAGTCCTCACCTATAGAGGATCTTGTCTGGCCTATTCTTTTCCCATTCTCCTCCATTTCCCTAACAATTATCACCCTCTATTATTTTCCCCATATATCTTATAGTGTCCTCAATCACACTATGGACACTAATATATGTATTAATTTATAACAAATTTGTTTATTAATCGGATCCTTTCAATAGATTGTGAACTCTTGAATTTGAATAGCCTAGTATCTGGCTCAAAAATGTGCATAAGTGAATAATTTGTTCACATCTACTATTATTAAAGATCACCAACTATTTGGCCAACTATTTCACCAACTATTATATCGATTCACATGGTATATTTTCTCTCAAAAAAACTGAAATCATAGAGCATCAAAACCTAAAGGCTCCAATCAAGAAAGAGGCACTGAACCTACCAGGAAGTGGTCAGTTCCTCAAAACTGCAAGTTTTGAACTATCTTGTTCTAAATGACTTTACTCTTTCTCTAGAGACAAAAATAACACTACTTTAAAGAGCAGATTTGAAAGTCCAAAGTTTTACTTCATTTTTGTAAAAGTGTACTTCTGCAAAACCTTTGGTTTCTCCTTCCTACAGCTCAAAATACTTTGCTCCTGTCCAATAAGGGCAGTTGTGGCAGGCTTAAGAGAAGAGCAGACAGACTTTCTGAACCTGGGACTAACCGCAACCATTGTTCTCAGCAGGAGTCCAGCACCAATACCTGGTAAGCAGAAAACTTCTGGACAGGGGTGAGTCAGTCAGTGGAGTATGGAATCTTTTTTGTCTTTAAGACAAAAAAAAAAAATAGAATCTCTGTTTGGAAACCCAGTGTTAGGAAAGATCAAGCAGACAAAAAGAGAGAAGGGCAGAGACCTCAGCAAACCAAAACAGGCCTGACTGCAGAGGGACTCCATGGGACACAAAGCAGGGTTGGAGTAAGAAAGAGAAGGCAGGCAGGGCTAGGATTTTATACATTCTAAGGTGAGTCTCTCTGGAATTTCTTTGTCCTGTCTGGTTGGGGTTTTGTTATCTGAATGTCCTGTTTGGAATTTAGGGTGCAAACAGTCCTGTTTGGGGTTTTATGGTAGAAGTGTCCTTCTGATTCCAGTGGTTCTACACTGTAGGATAAGGCCAGTATGTGCTTTCAGGTAAGGCCAGGGGTGAGGTTTTCCTGAGGAACAGGACTGATCACTGCGGGAGGGTGGTGGTCAGTGGACCAAGGGAGCAGCATGGAGTTAAGGGAACAAAGCAGACTCCCAGCAATCAATAGCTTTGTTCTCTTTATTTACTTTTATTTGTACCAGTGCTGGGGCTTGAACTCAGAGCCTGGGCACTTAGGTTTTTTTTTTGGCCAGTCCTGGGCCTTGGACTCAGGGCCTGAGCACTGTCCCTGGCTTCTTCCCGCTCAAGGCTAGCACTCTGCCACTTGAGCCACAGCGCCGCTTCTGGCCGTTTTTTCTGTATATGTGGTGCTGGGGAATCGAACCTAGGGCCTCGTGTATCCGAGGCAGGCACTCTTGCCACTAGGCTATATCCCCAGCCCCGGCATTTAGGTTTTTTGATCAAGGCTGGTATTCTACCTACCACTTGAGCCACCAGAAATAAGACTTACAGACTTTTCTGCTTGGAATGGCTTTGAACTGTGATTCTCAGATTTCATCCTCCTGAATAGCTAGGATTATAGGCACAAGCCAAGAGTGCATGGCTATTTTGCTTGTTGATTTCTATGATCTGCTATTATCTTTCTGCAGAAAAAAGATGGCACTGGAGCTCATAAGATGCCTTTCTCTCCTGCTGCTGTTGGGGCTGTGCAAGCCAGTGTATCCACTTGATGCTTGGCCTAAGGGACTTACTAAGGCTCATTGGTTTGAAATTCAACACATCCAGTCAAGTTTTCAGCCATGCAACAGGGCAATGAATGGTGTCAACAATTACACACAGCACTGTAAGCCAGCAAATGCCTTTCTGCATGACTCTTTCCAGAACGTGGCCACTGTCTGTGATTTGCCCAATATCATCTGTAAGGATGGTGAGAAGAACTGTCACCAGAGTGAAAAACCTGTGAACTCCACCCACTGCAGACTCATGGCAGGGAAGTATCCCCACTGCCACTACAAGGAGGAAGCCCAGTACAAATTCTTCATTGTTGCTTGTGACCCTCCGGAAAAGAGTGATCCTCCCTACTGGCTAGTTCCTGTGCACCTAGACAAAATGGTCTAAGGTTATGAGCCCATGTCCTCTTCACATAGTTTCTCTCACAGTTTCTTCAGTTTTTCTTCTTTTTTCTCTTTTGTGTCAGTTCTTGGGCTTGAACTCAGGGACTGGGTATTGTCCCTTAGTTTAGTTGCTCAAGGCCAGTGTTCTACCACTTGAGTCATAACTCCATTTCTGCTTTTTTGGTGGTTAGTTAGAGATAAGAGTATCAAAGAGTTTCCTGCCTGGGCTGGCTTTGAACTGTGATTCTTGGATATCAGCATCCTGAATTGCTAGGATTACAGCTTGGTTTCTATTTTCTTTGTTTATTCCTTTGTTCCCACAGAAGAAAGAAGGGAGGTACCAGAACCTGACAGAACAGAACTGGGACAAAAAAGAGATGGGATTCTTTTTTTCTGTGGAGTGCTGTCTGTGTTGAGGGAGGGAATATGGGGAAGAAAGTAAAGAAAGAGCCAAGCTGCAAACATTTGACCTTGAAACTTTATTTCACTATATTAATAGCAATAAAACCACTTCCTGCTGCATTCTAATGAGTACGAATGTGTTTTTATCCTCCTTTTAAATTATTGTCTGCCAGTATTCAGAAGAGAACTATGTGGGCCTTAGATTGATAGGCCACCTCCAAGGCCTCTTCCCTGGCTCTGTATATTTAGGAGTTGGAAGCAGGTCTTCCTTTCCTTCAAACTCTGTTCATGACTATGCTTTACTTGTACCATCATCCTCCATTCTTATTTGGAACAGTGCCAATGTTTGCAAAGATTTGATGGTACGGGCTGGGAATGGGGTACATGGTAGAATTCTTGCTTAGCATGCATGAATCCTTGGGCTCAATTCCTCAGTACTACATAAACAGAAAAGGCTAGAAGTAGTGCTATGGCTCAAGTGGTGGCCCTGATTTCAAGGCCTAGGACTGGCAAAAAAAAAAAAAGAATTGCTGACGCCAGGTTCCAGTTGCTCACTCCTATAATCTTAGCTACTCAGGAGGTTGAGTTCTGAGGATCTTGGTTCAAAGCCACTCCAGGCAGAAAAGTCCATGAGACTCTTACGTCCAGTTATACCAGAAAACCAGTAGTGAGGCTGTGGTTCAAGTGGTAGAGTGCCAGCCTTAGCTGAGGAGCTCAAGGACAGCACCCAGGCCCAGAGTTCAAGCTCCACAAACAACAACAAAAAAGAATTGCTGGTACTTTTGTAATAGAGTCTAACATTGGTGACTGAGGGGTTTCTTTTTTTTACTTGTTTCTATGTTTAATCAGATAATATGTATATGAATACATTATATATTATTGATTGATTGATTTTGGTGCCAGTCCCAGCACTTGAACTCAAGGCCTGGGCACTGTCTCTGAATTTATTTGTTTTTGTTTTGCTCAAGGCTAGGGTAGTATTTCAGTAGTAGTATAGTATTTGGAGGGGCATGATTGCTGTATATCCATTCTCCTATTGCCTATTGTAATGGGCTAATAGAGCACGGGAAAAAAGTCCCAATGGGACCATCAGTTCCTTGTCAACCATCAGATTTAATGTGCTAATTATGTTAGAAATGTGTTTTAGAGTGGTAAGTTGTTGATTAACAATGCAGATTAAAAAGATCGCCTAAGTTAAAAATTCCGAATTGCCCGTTGTACAGAATGATTTTTGTGTGTCTGTGCCAGTAGTGGGACTTTAACTCAGAGTCTAAATACTGTGCCTTAGCTTTTTCATTCACAACTGGGTGCTCTGTCATTTGAAAGATAGCTCTATTTCTGATGTTTTTGTTCTTGCTTTTGCTGGTTAATTGGAGATAAGAGTCCCATGGACTTTCTTTTCCAGGCTGGCTTCAAACCCAGGATCCTCAGATCTTGAAGTGAGGAGGCTGAGTCTAAGTAACTTCTTACAGCCATTCTGGTGCCTCTTGCTGGTGGCGGGAATTCTCCTCCCAGTGCTAAAAAGCCAAGAGGTGAGAGAGGCTATTCATTAAATACAGATGCCTAGCTCAAGGTGAGCTAGGAGAACTCTGCTTCAGAGAAATACAAATGTCATAGCCTTAGGAAAGCTTTGCCTAGAGATGCTCTGTTTCTGCCTTGATTACCTCCCTAAATGGCTTGAATGGCCTGCTTCTGAGTAGCCTCTTAAGAGTTCCCCTATATGGAAGGCTGAGGTATATCTTTCCTACATGGAAAAGTTCTGCTGGTACCTGAGCTTGAACCTGAGTATGTCCATATAAGGTATGCTTTTGTTAAGACTGGGTCTCCACTCTAGCAGGTGGTTGTCTTCAAACGCTTTGTGTAATTTCTGTTCAATGTTGCAGGTATTTGAGACAGGAATCCACCTACAGACACTGGCTTTCTAATAAAGACTCAGTTCGACCTCTCAGAATGTGTTTTCTGTTTCTTTACAATGGAGGTACCTTACAATGATCTCAGCTTCCTGAATAGCTAGCAATTTCTGAGACTCTCCAGTCTGTTCAAGAAAGTAACCAAGCAAACTTTTCTAGATCAAACAACTGAATTGCCACACACACACTGAGTTTATACATTAAAAGAACCTCATGAGTTAAAGATATTTGTGCTACTGTAGGTTTTAATCTGTCAGAAATATTAGAGAACATAAAATTAATGAAATAAATCCTATTTCTTTTTATTTTTGTGACCCTTGGGTATGATTCAAAAATACACATATGTATATTACTTGGGAGGTGGAGAAAAGAGATTCATGGATCAAGGGAAATTTGGGCACAAGTATAGGAGATCTTATCTCAAAAACAAGGCAGATAAGACATCTGTGGTGTTTTATACCACTGACCCCACCTACTCAGGAGTCAGAGGTACAAAAATCACAGAGGTACAAAAATCACAGTTCAAGGCTGCCCAGGCTACATGAGGATTCTTATTTGAAAAACTAAAACAACCAGGCATGGTGGCTCACATGTATAATCTTAGCTAATCAGGAGGCTGAGATCTGAGGATCATGGTTTGAAGTCAGCCCAGGAAGAAAAGTCCATGAGACTCTTATCTCCAATAAACTACTCAGAAAAAGCCAGAAGTGGCACTGTGGCTCAAGTGGTAGAGCACTATCCTTGAGCAAAAGAAGCTCATGGACAGCACACAAGCCCAGAGTTCAAGCCTCAGGACCAGCAAAAAACAAACAAAAAAACCTAAGCTAAGTTTTTTAAAAAAAAAGTAAAAAGAAAAAAAAGAGGTTGAAGCATATCTGAAGCAGTAGAGCACTTGTCTATCAAGTTTCAGGCCCTAAATTCAGTCTCCAGAAAACAACAAGACCCCCCACCCCCGGTATGCCCAAGTCGCGAGAAGACCACCAAGAAGACCACCGAGAGCCAGACGTTCCGAAATGCAAAAGCAAGGCTTTATTCAGGTGAGCTGCAGGTCGGGCCTCGTCCTACCCACCGGCACAGCGGAGGTTAGGAGGAAGCCCCGAGCTGAGATTTCACAGAGCTTATAAAGGCAAAAAACCAAGTTACAGCAAGCAGGTGTTCAGGCAAGATTAGGATACGGGTACAAATCTGATTGGCTCAGGACTCAAGGCATTCCGGGGCAGTTAGAGTTAAGCAGGGAGTATTCTGACTGGCTGGGCCCTAATAAGCTTGTCCTGCTAGCCAGGATAATTGATGGCCTGGGTTACTCATAGTTTAAACAGACAGCAAAATGGGGGCTGCCTGAAAATGGGGTTTACTTTACCTCTTCACCCCTAAAAAAATTGCAATTACATTTCAACAAAAGGTTAAAAACAAAATACAAAACTGAATACCATTTTCTGAGGAGATTCACAGCAAAATCTAGTCTTGCCCACTAGACCATCTCAGGACAAGCCCACTCCCACCAATAATGGGAGTCTTAGCCAAGAAGGATGTCTCACCCTATGTAGGTCAAGATGAGATGATGGCCATGGTGAAAGTGTACAATAAAGACTTAAACACGAGATGCCTTTCATTTTTTTTTTTTTTTTTTGGCCAGTCCTGCACCTTGGACTCAGGGCCTGAGCACTGTCCCTGGCTTCTTCCTGCTCAAGGCCAGCACTCTGCCACCTGAGCCACAGCGCCCCTTCTGGCCATTTTCCATATACGTGGTGCTGGGGAATCGAACCGAGAGCTTCATGTGTAGGAAGCAAGCACTCTTGCCACTAGGCCATATTCCCAGCCCCACGAGATGCCTTTCAATAACACGTAATAATTCATGTTAGAAAAATGGAGGGGGAAGAAAGAAAACAGGCAGACTTGATCTTCAACAGGCTAGGACTATTTATTGAGGAACAAGAAGGGGCTTGGAGGCTCTGCAAATGAGTGGATTTGGGGTCAAGCTTATTTGGGGTCTGAGCAAGGAGGTAGTTTAATTAAAAAGCCATTAGAGCGAGGTGGGCTTTTCGATTGGGCCCACAGTGGAATGTTTATAGCCAGGCTTAGATGGATTGCCCCCGCCTATATGTCCACAAATACCTGGGGTTTTGCCTAGCATCTGTATGCACCTGGGGTAATAGGGTGGGGGGCAATCCTTCAATTCATACATCAAGCAGGCACATTCAGTAACACCCACAGGATTAGAAATCAGCACTGAGCAACTTAGTTCACTGGAACCCACTGAAAGGAACACATTTCTGAATGGAGAGAGGCTGGCAGGATAAGTAGCCTTGGGGATGGCAGGAAAAGTTCCCTTGAGGCTTGAGTGCAAGGTTGGAGTGAAATGATTGTAGTCCCATGAGTAACTGTGCTCATATTTGGGCATTTTAAGCTTAAGATTTTTGTTTGTTTCTTTGTTTTTGTGTTAGTCCTAGGGCTTGAATTTAGGGCCTGGGTGCTGTCCTTGAGCTTTTATTCTCTAGTGGTAGCAGTAGAGCCACATCTCCACTTCCAGATTTTATTTTTATTTTTTGGTAATTTACTCTCTGGGGCTGGCTATCAATCTGATCCTCAGATCTCAGCTTTAGTAACTAGGATTATAGGCTTGAGCCACTAGTGTCAGGCTCTCAGTTTGAGTTTTTATGACTCTTTATCAGGATCTTACCTAGACACCTTCTTAGTCGAGGTGTTATCTAGGCTACCTTAGGGTAAACTCCTAAGCTAACAAGACCACCACCTAGACACCTTAATATCTTATTAGCATATCAGAGCCATCTGTATGTATGTTGATTCATTAGCATATCTGAGCCATTCTTGAACATCCTGCAGATTAATTATGGAGAAGTGGACTACAGACTGACTGAAGTCCTCTTAGCTGAACATATCCTGTTTGTTTTCCTTCCAATATACAATTATGCATGATGAAAGGGTAAAGATGTTAAATAAGAAGTCATTTACATAATGTTTGTACATTCACTTAAGTATCTGAGCATCATTACAGAATGATCTCAAAGTAGGCAAAGTACAGAAATTAACTCAGCAAATACCTCTCAGTTCTGGCTTTACAGTAGAATAACCTAGGGGTTTTTGGAAAATGGCTTTTTAGCAACTGTTAGCCACTAAGAGAAGCAGGTGGCTTTAGACAAACTCTAATGTTAACACACCCTCAGAGGATCCTATCCTTGATTTTCAGCTTAAAACTTTATAACACAGGCTTAGTATACCCAGAGATGTTTCTGTCTGTGTACATGTGTTCCATGACTTAAACATAAACCAGCCATGGTATGTTTCTGCCATCTTTCCTTCTTCAACCATCTGCCATCTTTTCATTCCTAAATTCATAGAATAATTTCAAACACTGAGCAACTCAGAAATATGCATACATGCATGCTCAGAAAAGGCCTAATGAGCCTTCCTCTGAATATGTGTAGTCTCTCCAAGTGAAACTCTTATACTTCCTTAGTTGGAGAGCATTGCTTTGGAAATAATTCCTGAGTTCCTTACCTGATGCAGATGGTTAAACTTCCTTTATTCCTATGCCTCCAATGAATAACCAAAAAGTAGGAAGCAGAGGTGTGTGTGTGTGTGTGTGTGTGTGTGTGTGTGTGTGTGTGTGTGTCAAGTGGTAGAGTCCAGCCTTAAGCTAAAAAGCTAAGGATCAGTGCCCAAGCTCTTAGTTCAAGCCCCAGTCCCAGCACACACACAAAAAAAAGACTAGCATGTGGGATCAGTAAAAAAGATTTTGATATTCTTACAGATTTACTTAGCATCAGAGATGATTATTTTAAATAATTCTACCGGAAAACAATTATGAAACCTAGTCCTAATTTTATTGTTTTGATAATATAAATACTATTTACTTTCATCAGTCTTTTAAATTTATAGTCTTTTGGAAAATGCCCTCTATCTGGCAAGTGCAAATAGAAAATATTGTTGACAGTTAAGGGGTAGTTGCCATGGAAACAGGGTGTGGTAGCACCATGGCCATAGTGCCTCAAGAGAAGGGACTAGCAGAAGCTCCTAGGAGCAGGAGCTCTTCCAGGAACTTGATACTTGTTGGCGAATTTTACTAAGGTCCTTCCTCTGCCATATCTCATGTGCTTATTCTATTTTTAATATGCCTGATTAGTTTTCAAAACTTTATCAGTTGATAAAAGCAAATCTAATCCAAACAAATTAAACTTTTCATTTGATTTTTTTTTTTCAAATCTGATGTTTGAACCTATATGGCATTGAAGCATGACAGATTACGGAAAATGAGACAAACACTATTTAATGGCTAGTTCTATTTAGAAGCACTATCTTAGCCAGGTGCTGGTGACTCTCACCTGTAATCCTAGCTACTGAAGGGGTTGAAATCTAGGGAAGGCAGTTCAAGGCCAGCCTGGGCAGGAAAGTCCATGACACTCTTATTTCCAATTAACCATTAGAAAATTGGAAGTTGAGCCTGGGAATATGGCCTAGTGGTAAAGTGCTCGCCTCGTATACATGAAGCCCTGTGTTTGATTCCTCAGCACCACATATATAGAAAAAAAGCCAGAAGTGGCTCTGTGGCTCAAGAGGTAGAGTGCTAGCCTTGAGCAAAAAGAAGCTAGGGACAGTGCTCAGGCCCTAAGTCCACACCCCAGGACTGGCAACAAAAACAAAACAAATTAAAAGAAAATTGAGAATTGACCCACTTCTCAAAGTTGCAGAGCACTAGCCTTGAGCAAAAAGTTCGGGGACAACATCCAGGCCCTGCGTTCAAGCCCCAAGACCAACACAAACAAAAGAAAAAGAAACACTACCTTCCTTCATAAACTTCAGTATTTGTACAAGGAAAAAAAGAAAGAATAAGAACAACTTCCTCCATGTGACCTGCTGGCCCAAAATTAGTGTCCTTAAACTAAGCAAGGACATCCTAATAATTGCATGTATCTTAGAAAAGCAAATTGCACATAGCAAATTGCAGGGAAGAGTATACACACACACATACACACACACACACACACACACACAGAGATGTGTGCATATATATATGAGTGGAAGCATGGCCTTAAAAAGGCTATGATATTCTGCTTTACTTTAGGCCTTTTCCAATAGAATCAGTGGACATGGACTGAAACCTTTTAAACTGTGTGTCAATAAAAACCTTCCCTCCTTTAACTTATTTAGGTTTTTGTCACAGTGATAAGTACACTAGAAATTTATAAGAACATGCTGCCCAGAGCTAGCCACCACTCCCTAGCATGAAGAGAAGGAGGGATAATGGGGGATATTTTCTTCCTGGGTTAGCCTCCAGCAGCAGAAAGAATTATAGGGAAAACAGGAGTCCTGGGCGTCACTTCCAGCTATGCTACTAATAGTGGCCCTTGACCAAGTCCCTTAGAAGGTGGCATTATGTTGCATTAGGGATGGAAGTGTCTTCCTGCTCTCTTGCCTTCAGTAGAGGTTGAAGTTCAGGTTTAGATGTCCTTCTATAACGTTCCAGGCAGGCACTTCTCATTTGAGTTGGTACAAAAGCTGAAACTGACTTGTTATCCCTCAGTTTTACGACTTCTGAAGTCCCTTTTAGGTTCTGACTTTCCAAGTAAAATAAGTGTTAGGTTTGAATAGCCCGGTATCCTTATCTTGAGGCTCGACTAGTGGTTGGATTTACAAATATTCTTTCCTTACACTCTCTCCTAGTTGGGAGAAGCCTCCCCTCTACCCGTTTCCTCCCCTAACAAACCTGTGCTAGTATTGAGTCATCTGTCTATTCTCTGCTTCTATTTAAACCTAAAAAAAAAAATTCTTTTTTTTAAATTTAGTAATGTGTTACATAACAAAATGTAAAATGGCTAATTACATACCTATCTCCTGCCACCACCTAACCTCCAGGTAAAGGCCTTCTTACTCGTGTGTTCTTTAGGGTATTGGAGTTTCACTCTGCCAGTTCATCTAGTATGACAGTGTCCCAGGTTGTAACCCCTTTTTGACCATCCTCCCCCAAAAAGCCCACACTTTCAGTCTATAAGAAAAGTAACTTTCAGCTGGAGATCCAGCCTGTAATCCTAGCTACTGAGGAGGCTGAGATCTGAGGACTACGGTTCAAATCTAGCCAAAGAAGGAAAGTCTGCAAGACTCTTACCTCCACTAAATGACCAAAACAGCCATAAGTGCATCTGTGACTCAAGTGGTAGAGTGCTAGCCTTGAGCAAAGAAGCTCAGGAACAGTGCTCAGGTCCTGAGTTCAAGACCTAGGAGCAGCACTAAAAAAAAAGTAACTTTCTCAGTGTATGCAGGTAGATCTAGCCTGAAATCCTAGCAACTCAGGAGGCTGAGAGCTAAAGATTGAGCAGGAAAGTCTGTAGGACTCTTATCTCCAATATACCACTAAAAAGCCAGAAGTAGAACTGTGGCTCAAATCATAGAGAGATAGTCTTGGGCAAACAGCTATAAGACAGTACCCAAGCTTTGAATTCAAGCACCAATCTTGGCACACATTCAATCAATCAGTCAATAACTCAATATTTCTCTACTCACTGCAAGCCAGGAACCAGAATGGAAGACATTTAATTACTCCACTCACTGATAAAAACTAACCAGACATATGATCTTATCTTTTTCTGGAAAACAACCAGAGAAAGAGAGCATGAAGGGTTATTTCCAGAATCAAGTGGCTGCAACTGGCTTTTATTAATACAAGCAAAGAAGGAAGTTTCCATGGGCCCACCTCACAACCCACTCTTCACCCCTAGAGCCATGCAGGAACAAAACTCAGGGAGGAACATATGCACGTTGGATAGGAGCCAATGGAGTTGTTTCAGGGCAAGAAAGGAAGAAGAGGCTGAGATGGAAGTGGTAAGGTTGGGGAATGGTCATGTCTTGATACCGTGGCTTTATGTGGAGCTCTCCACAGAAGCATCAAAGTGGACTGGCACATATGGATTCCCCTCACAGGCCACAATGATGTACCTTTCTTTCTGGCTAGTCCGGTAGGTACAGTTGGGGTACTTGGAGCCACCTGTCAAGCGACAGTCTGTGATGTTCATCCTAGCATTGCTCTGGTAGCAGATGCTCTGACCATCCTTACAGGAAATCTTTTTCTGGAAGCAGACAGCCTGGACATCGACCAGGGGCTCATGGATGAAGGTGTTCACTGGCTTGCACCATCCCCTGGTCATATTCCGACGCTGCATCATTAGGTTGCAGTAGCTGGGATTGCTGGGAGAACTGTCTGAGTCCATGTGCTGCCGCAGGAACTTCATAGCCTGGGATTCCTTGCCCAGGGATAGTGGGACCCAGTCCAGCACCAGCAGTGCCAGAACTAGCAGTGGGAACAGGCTAAAGGACTTCTCCAGAGCCATGGTGTGTGACTCCCTGCCCTGGGAGAGCATGGTTGGGAAACAAAAGAGAGACAGAGAGAGAGAGAGAACCTCAGAAAGAGAAGTCCATGACTGTCTGTTCTTTCTAGCATACTATCTCTTTCAGAATAGCCAGGAAAGCATTCCTGAGAGATTCTCCAAGAGATGAGACACACACATCCTTCCCGCTGTGTGTTTTATTCCCACTTACTAGAGAGGCCATCCTCCCCTCTCAGTAGTTACCTACAATGTCACTAGTATTACTTTATCTTCCCACATTTCTTTCACCTGAAATTCATTTGAAAAACAAAATATAGTTTAATTCCATGCTGAAATTGCTTAGCAAAAGGTGATTTTGAATAAGTCACAAGCCAGATCATATTTGAGTCATTACCATAACATTTAAGACCATAGGGCTGACACAGCCTTGCTGTTTAACAACATAAGGGAAACAGTACATGAGCTTCACTGACTTATGGAAGGGATCCCATTGTATTCAAAAGACAGATGTCATCCCAGCTTGGGGGTTCTCTCCTCTCCAGAGCCCAGGATTCTCTGTACCTGCTTGTGCCTACCCTACCCCATCCCTGCCACCAATTGATGTTTACCTGACTTGAGATTTTTTGAGCTAGTGTCAACCCAGGTTTTTTTGCAGTGCAAGTGTCACCCACCTTGGCTCCCCCCTGTCTAACCCCCAAGCAGAAGTGGCTTCTGACATTACCTCCTGGATCATTACCTGTTTCCAGCTGGGGATCTTGGGCAGAGTAGAAGGCCAGTTTCTGCAAACATTCAGGTCCTGGGTCTGAATCTTATACAGATTATGAAGGGGCTGGCTTCCAAGAAAAGTGGGAGGAGTATCTTGGGCTCTGTTCAGATAAAAACCTAAACTTTGTGAGGCAAAGGTGGGAATCACTCAGGCCAACCTCAGCCCACAACTGCTGAGAGAGGCAGTGTATCTCTGCATGTAGGAGGCTGTTGAGCCACATGAGTCTCTGTTTATTCACATGAATGGGGCAGGTTAGCTGTAGGAAAGAATGCTGAAATGAACAGCCTTAACTAATTATACACTAGGAGACACCTGGTTCTTTTTCCTCCCTCAGCATTCCCTGTTCAGATTAAAAGGGATCAAAGTCATTTGGTGGTGGTGGTGGTAGTGTTTGGGAGGATATAGCAGGAGAGATAGGTGACTGTGAGTGTGTGTGTGTGTTTATACTGGGGCTTGAACTCAGGGCAGGGTGGTCCCCCTTAGCTTTTTTTTTTTTTTTTTCTCAAGGCTGGCTCTTTACCTCTTGAGCTACAGCTCTACTTCTGGTTTTTTGCTGGTTCTTTCAGATAAAAAAAATATCACAGACTTCTTTGCCTGGGCTGGATCTGAACCACCATTTTCAGATCATAGTCTCCTAAGTAGCTAGGAATATAGGCAAGAGCTATTAGTGCCCCATTATATATTTTCACATAAATATAAAAAGAGTCCTACTCAGAAGTTGGAATCTGGTAGCAAGCAACAAAGCAGTTAAAGCTGTTAGCCTAATCTCCTTAATCTTAGGAGCCACTCTGCTATCTTAGGCCCTGCTGTAAAGCATGGCCTTTCCCCAAAATCTGGTAACACAGGCCCTTCCCCTAGAAATTAGCTGACTCAGGTCTCATCTTATCTGGTGACATAGGCAGCCACAACCATAAACCTTAGCCCCACCACCACAAAATCCCCGGCTCTCATGCACCCTCACAAACTGCATGTCTCACACAAACCAGACTACAGAGTACCCCTGCCCCTAGTAAAAATCCTCTACCCCCTTCCCCCTAGCCATATAAATCCCCTTCCTTAAGAACAAATGCTATCCCTGCCCAAGAGGAGCAGCCTGTCAGCTTGCTGACAATGAACTTTGCTGTACATGACTTGGTGTCAGTGTGGTCATCTGGGCTGAGGCTTTCATTGGTGCTGTGATTTCGACCTCGGTTCCCTGGGTGATTTTGCTCTTCCTCCTGGGAACTTGAGCTTCCCTGGGGACTTAGGGCTACTCTCAGGCCTATCCAGAGGACGAGGTGACTTCCTCTTGACTGAGCGTTCTTTCTGCATCCACCAGCAACCGATCTGCCTTTCTTCCTGGGTAAGTGACCCTCTTTCTGAGCACTCACCATGGGAGGGGTCCAATCTCAAGTTTCTCAGGATATGCTTATGTAATCAAATTTGGCCCCAATATTTACTGGGCAATGAGACCTCGTGGCCCTTTTATGAGACACCAGACCCATATATCTTACAGTACTTACAAAATTTCTATGAGCACTTGGGCAAATGGAAGGAGATCTTCTATGCACAAGCGCTCTCTCTCTCTCTCTCTCTCTCTGTGTGTGTGTGTGTGTGTGTGTGTGTGTGTGTGTGTGTGTATGTCTCATGCCTTTCTGCTTTGTACCCTTGAGAGTCCCAGCGACACCCCTCTAAGTTCCTTCTCAAGGCTGCCATCCTGGCTTAAATTCTCTTAGCTAAAACTCTCTCTCTCTGTCTGTCTCTCTCTCGCTCTCTCTCTCTGTTTCTTCTCGAGTATGCCCACTCTGTTACTCTGTAACCCTGCCTTTCTGCCTCCCTGCTAGTCTGTTTGTCTACTGCCTGTCTGCTTGCTTATCTAATAAAGTTTCGCCAAGTCCTTCTCTGCCATAAGCCTCCCAGCTATCTCCTCTAGAGAAGTAACTTTCCTTGCCTTGGAGCAAGCTCCATCCACCCTCCCCTCCCCTTGCCCCCAGTCTCTGTCTCTGATTCTGTCTGTGATGACCTCCAGACTGGAAATCATTTGCTATTGAGTTGCCTTCTTTCCAGCCAAAATTTCTTCAGATATATGGCCAGTGCTCAGCCTATGCATTTTTTCCATCCTTGCTAAAAAGCAAACATCTCTCCCTCATTCAAGTTTATCAAGCTGGCAGCCGTGTAGTTTATCACAAACTTTGCTGAAGGTCACTGACAGCCTTGAGGTTTATCACCGGCTGTTGTGAGTTGCTGTATTAGCCAGAAAGCCTTGCTAACAAAGTTGTTCATGAGATAAGGAAGCAAAAAGAAAAAGGGAAGTCTTGAGTTTTATAAGATAGAGCTTATAAAACACTGTAAGGAAAGGCTTTGAAAGAGAATTGAGGAAACAGAAAAATGGTTTCCTTTAGATTAGAAAGCACTTGGAAAGTAAGAATTGTCTTAAGTGTTTGCTCAGAAAGGAAAAATTAAGAAAAACCACAGAATGTTCAAGTAAGTCATGTTATGCCTAGATTTCCGGTCCCCAAAGACCACCAAGGAGCCGATATCGATGCAAAGCATGAGAGTCTTTATTACAAGCTCGAGCCTGGACTCCCAACCCTCACCAGTGCAGCGGATCTAGATTGAGAGTCCCGACCCTCAGATAGGCAGGGTTTTTATTGTGATTACAACAGGGGCAGGGTATTTCCAACTTGGCAGATACTTGATTGGATGGTATTTAGCAAGCAAGTCTTGTCCTATTTCTATTGGCTATCTACCCTTTCAGTTATCTATTTTGGCTTTGATATCGGGAACTGGCCTTGATATCAGTAATTGACAACAGGTGGTCACGTAGCACTGATGCAGGGGGTTAATGCAGGGGGTAGAGCAAGTCACAAATGGGTTAAGCAAGCCATTTATAGAAGCAGAATATTTTGGTCTGGCTGACCTAGTATCAACTTTATTTTAACAATTGCGACCATGTTTTCCCATTACCACTAAGCAAGCTTGAGTGGGCTAAAGCAATCCAGTACTCAATTATAAGTAAAACCTGACAGTTACCATGGCATTTCTACTACTATTATGGTTATTTCTATAGTCTATGACTATGATCATTTTTACTGTCCATTACCATGGTTGCTACCCAGGTACAGAGGGGAACAAGTGCTCCCTATATTTTTAAATGTCCAACTATAAGAAACTAGTCTCATGGGTGGGGGTGCAGCCCTCTATCATGGAGTCATCACCAGGGTTTAGAAACTGTTATAATTTTAATACTAAAACTTATATTTAGTTACTCCGGTTTTCAGGTCATCCCTAACAGTCACAGATGGTGTAAATTGCAGATGTTGTGAGTATGTGTTGAGTTTTTGTTTTTGTTTTTGTTTTTTTGCCAGTCCTGGGGCTTGAACCCAGGGCCTGAGCATTGTCCCTGGTTTCTTTCTGCTCAAGGCTAGCACTCTACCACTTGAGCCACAGCACCACTTTTGGCTTTTTCTATATATGTGGTGCTAAGGAATTGAACCCAGGGCTTCATGCATACTAGGCAAGCACTCTACCACACTAAGCCACATTCCCAGCCCCTGTCGATCTTATTTAGTAAATAACTAAATTGTTTAATGAGTTGTTTCAAACTTTCAGTATAACTACTCTTAAGTCTTTTGTCATTGCAGGTTTAATCCTCTGTAGCATTCAAAGTCAGACCCACACAAAAGTTCCTGACCAATCCCACAAAAGCTATCTCTCAGCCAGCAACCCAGGAACATGTCAAAGCCATCTTTCATGCTCAGAAGTTTAAGACCTGGCTATAAAAGCATACTCCCCTCATTGCCCCACATCAGCAGGAAGTAGTCAGACAAGACAACAGTGCCCCCTCCTCCTTGTTTCTTATGCTTTTCCAGGGTCAGGAATAATGAAAAATGACTTAAACTAAAAGCACTCACTTCCCACCCCCCAGCCATATCATAGAACTGTCCTGGCTGCCCACCCTACTGAATCATCTCCCCACTCCTTTACCCCTAAACAAATGTACCAGTGGTCTTGAAAGAAAGCCCAGGACCAAGGCCACATCTAATGGTGATGCCTCTGACTAACACAGAAACAGTTGAGATCGTGGAACTCCCCAGTCAAAATGACATTGCTCCTCTACCCCACCTACATCTCACACCACTTCCCTCTGCCCCCAACTTCGCTCTTTGTGCTTCCATCACTTCTTCAACATTTGTGGGCCTATCTCTGGGACTATGTCAACCAACAACACCCCCCCACCTCCCACACCTCCACCAATCATCCTGACAGCCACCAAGGTCCAGAGCTGTCTGCATTAAATTCACAACTGTGATATAAAGCTCCATAAAACAACAGCATTCTCCTACACTGCAGTTCACATAGGACCTCTATCTCTGTGGATTACAAAGAAAGTAGAGCTAAGCCTGCTCAACATTCCAGAAGACTCAACAATATCAAACATCCTGAGGACCTGATACTTGCAGAATATTCTCACCAAAAGAGCAAGAACCTTCACCAACCAGATGGTCAATCAGATGCTTCTGGGACAATACTATGTTACCCCTTACCCAGAGGATACTTCCACATAACTCTGCTCATTACCTAGCAGGAAGCAGTTAACCTTTGCCCATACACCCTAACATGATATTTCCACCAAAAATAAACCAATCATTAGCATATGCCCCATGCCTCTGTCCCAGGAGAGGTGTCTATCTGAAACAGATACAATTACCTTAAGTTTTTTCTCCTTTTCCAATGTAATGGAATTAATGATGATGAGCTCGATGGAAATAAAGCTGAGCATGAGGAGAAGAGGGAACTCAGAATGAGCACCATGAAGAACCTGTCCTGGATATGAGGTCCATAGGGGAACCTCTGCAATAGTACACTGAGACTCTCAAACATGGTGACCATTGCATTGTGAGCATGGTGCCGCATGATGGCTTTATCCACAGCATGCTGTATGGCCAGAAAGCATTCTTTATGGTAGCCTACAAGAAAACAGGATGCCAAATCTAAGAAATTAAGAAAGACTGAAGACAAGAAAATGACAGGGGATTCAGATGGATCATGGCTAGCCAGTCAGTAACAGATAGCAGCAGGAAAACATTTCTAGAACAATCATGCTATATACAGAATAGAGGGAAGTGAGGGGGCCTCCAGGGATCCCTGGAGTTAAGGCAATGACATTTTCAGTCAGAAAATGAATACTGGAGACCTGGTCAAAAAAATGAGGGATATCCCATACAAGAACCTCCCAACTTGAGGACCCAAAATTTTGATCATCTAATGTGTACAGATGGTTAAATTCAAATCACTTAAAAGATATAGCTTCCCTGATGTATTGTGGCCTGTTTCTTAGTTGTTACCAATACACAGTCCAGGACTATGGTCTTTGAATTGTGCTACCAATCGCATGAAACTGTAAATACTTGAACTTAGTTTTCTACTTGGTAGACATCCAGGCCCAAAGCCTGTGATCATTCTTCCACAAAACACAGATCATCAACTTAACTTTCTAAGAGCAATTAGTTTCCTAGAAGATTGTTAACTCTAATACTCTCAGAGGGAAACCAAAAAATCAAAAGTGAATTGGAGCACTGTACTCATAAATTAACATATTGAATCAAAACCCCCTTGTAAAACTATTAAAAGACAATAAAATATAAAACATTAAAAGGAGAAAAAAATGAAAAAAAAAAAACCAAAAAGGGAAGAATGTTAGCCTAACCTCCTTCATCTTAGGAGCCACTCTGCTAACTTAGGCCCTGCTGTAAAGCATGGCCTTTCCCCAAAATCTGGTAACACAAGCCCTTCCCCGAGAAATTAGCTGACTCAGGTCTCATCTTATCTGGTGACATAGGCAGCCACAACCATAAACCTTAGCTCCACCACCACAAAATCCCCGGCTCTCATGCACCTCACAAATTGCATGTCTCACACAAACCAGACTACAGAGTACCCCTGCCCCTAGTAAAAATCCTCTACCCCTTGCCCCCTAGCCATATATATTTTCTTCCTCAAGAATAAGTGCTGTCCCCGCCCAAGAGGGGCAGCCTGTCAGCTTGCTGACAATAAACTTTGCTGTATGTGACTTGGTGTCCCCTTGGTCTTCTGGGCTGAGGCTTTCAAAAGCTTCCTTCCATTTAAATGTTAAATTCTAAAGTTGGTAATGTTAGGTCTGCCCAGGAAAAATGGCCCTTTCCCTTTGTTTGCCCTCTGTGCACACGTGGCCCCTTCCCTAGAGGTCTCCACCAAGCACTTCTAACAGGCATAACTGGAACTCCAGGGGCAGTGCTAGGTCCCTCAGGCTCTGAGGTCGCAGCTGTGGCCCAACCTCCTTCCCACGCTTTGCTGCAGCCACACCCCCTCCCCACCCTCTCCCTTTATAGTCATCATTAGTCATCCTCCTATCCCCCATGCCTCCCTTTGCACCCTCCATTAAGTGGGCAGGAAGTTTGCTCTCCCCCACCCAAATTCTTTTCTGCCTGAACCATGTGGCAGTCTCCTTTTGGTGAACCTTAGGGTGTTGAGTGTAAGGTTCATAGAAAGGAGCTTTTCACATGGTTGTCTAGGAAATGGAGAGTTTATTCAGAGAAACTGGACATGCCGGCCCCATGTGAGACAGAGCCATGCTGAGGGCTGCATCAGATGAAGGTGTGCAGAGTAAGAAGAAGGAAGGCATGTGTTAGGACCCCAGCCCCAATTTGGGTCCGTGATCAAAAGAACAATAAAATGTGAAAGTTAAGCAAAATTTTATTTCACGCCAAGCATGGAGAATGAAAACTGACTGGCCAGGACCACCTCTGAACAGAGGCAATCCCACCTAGTCTTGTTCTGCCCAAGTCCTAGAAGACCACCAAGAGCCAGACATTCCGAATGCAAAAGCAAGGCTTTATTTAGGCGAGCTGTAGCCCAGACCTCGTCCTACACAATGTCGCAGTGGAGGTTAGGAGGAAGGCCATGAGCAGAGTTTCACATGGGTATTTAAAGGAAAAAAACACAAAGTTACATAAACCAGAAGTGCAAGCAGGGTTGGGGTACGAGGACAAATCTGACTGGCTCGGGGCTAGAGGTTCTTCTAAAATTGATCAAAGGACATTCCAGATTTCTGAAATTGGTTTGAGGACATTCCAGGGTGGTCATCGTGACCAGAACGTTCCCAAACCTGTTGGGCCATCTAGGAAATGGGTTTTATGGCCGGTTGGTTTCGGCATAAACATCCACACAAACACCTTTGTTCCTGGAATCTGTACAATTTTTGGCTAGTTTCACCATAAACAAGCCATTTTCTGGGTTTTATGTATGTGCTGGGTTATTCTTAGCTTAACACAAACAACAAGATGGTTGCAGCCTCAAGATGGAGTCATCCTAGTTCTTCATTCCCCATTCTGATAGGTAATTCAAGAACCAATCATGGTTCTCCTTGCTCTTAAGTTTGATTCTGACTGAGAATTGGTAGAGACAGGTTGGTATTGTGCCCACAATACCATAAGTTGTACAGTGTTTACCCTATACTTAACAAAAGCTGTAAATTTATTAATAATACGGGGTCCCACAATCAGAACAAGCATAATCACAAACAAGGGTCTGGTCACAACTGAAAGTAAAGTGCTGTTGCCAGGGAGAATAATTTCCTCTTCCTTTTTTTTTTTTTTTTTTTTTTAACAGTGGGGCCATGATCTCACGACTCCAGTAGGAGCAATAATAGTGGCCAGGGGAGTTACAGTAGCTCGGGCCGGAGGCTGGGGAAGATATATAAATGGTGCCCACTATTTTATCATCCCCAAGCCACCGGACCACCCATAGGTAGGGTTTATGGGTGTCTAGGCTCTCTCCCTAGCTATGGAAGCACCAACCATACATAGCAGGCCTAGCAAGGTAAAGTTAGCCAAGTCCATCTTTTGGTACACGGCCTCTGTTGTGGCTAATCTGTCACCAGCGTAGAATGTTCTCTCTCACTGTGAATGAGTCCACCGGCTCCAGTCTCTTCGGGGGCATGGGTGAAGAGAATCCAGGTCGCAACTCCATCCACCCTGAGTGCAGTGGGAGTTGTCAGCAGCAGGGTATAAGATCCCTTCCAACGTGGTTCCAGGTTCCCTTGTCGGTGGCGACTTACTCAGTTGGTAACAGGTGTGGCTCAGGAGGAGGTCCAGTCTCATAAAGGGCCTTTAGCTTGAGCCAGATCTCTTGGTGGACTTGCTATAGGGCTCTGAGGGGGCGATAAAAGCTCATAACAAATGCAATTGCAAGTTAGGAATTATGGGAGGGGATCCCAAATCTGATCCTAAGGTTACACATGAGCAAATCCAGGCTTTACCTACAAAACCATCTCAGCGAGGGAATCAAGCAGTTAAAGATACGTGAGATATTTTCGGTTAACATTTAGAGGACATCACACAAGTCCCTTACCCCTGCAGATGCAGGTACAGATAAACATAGTTTCACACCGAAGTCCCAATTCTGACCCTATTTATATTATAGCCAATTTGATTACATACCAACTTTACTCATAAGCTCTAATTTTAAGACATACTGATACCATTTGCTACATACTCAAACTTTCTGGGGATTTTCTTCCTCACCTTTAACATGCCAAAACCTTTTTATCTAAAGGCTTAACACCCTGTGACAATTGACAATCCTTACTTTTCAAATCCCTTTCTTTCTTTCTTTTTTTTGGCCAGTCCTGGGGCTTGGACTCAGGGCCTGAGCACTGTCCCTGGCTTCTTTTTGCTCAAGGCTAGCACTCTGCCACTTGAACACCCCTTCTGGCCATTTTCTGTATATGTGGTGCTGGGGAATTGAACCCAGGGCCTCATGTATATGAGGCAAGCACTCTTGCCACTAGGCCATATCCCCAGCCTCAAATCCCTTTCTTATCCAGAGGAAACCATTTTGTTTCCTCTATCCCTTTCTCCAAGGCTTTCTATACTAACTTTCCTCTTTACATTTCCTGGGGCTTCTTTGCTGCTGGAGTTTTAAGCTATCTACATTTTCTTTGCCTCTGCTTTGTGGAATCCAGTTTATCTCAACTACATCAAGTCAATTTACTGTGACTTTACCCACAGGCTATTGGGGAAAACAAAGATGGGACAAGGGTCAGTCCTTTGGGACTGCCGCTCCTAAGAAACCAGACCAGGGCCAACTATCATGAGTTACTATTTTAGGGTATATTTCTCCAGTTTCCAATGCCTCTGAGTGCCTAAGGTTGGCCAGTGGCATCTGTAAGATCTGCCCCCAGGAGGGCTCCATAAAGATGCCCCCAGCAGTTTAAATCTCTGACCTTGGTAACTGGCACACCTGATGGCAGTTACCTCCCTCTCTTCTCTGAGGTCACACCCTAATCCATCTAGACACACTCTAACACACTTGGACACACCTCCCACCCCAGGCATTGCATGGAAGTGACTCTCCATCCTGTCATACATGCTCTGGATTCAGCAGCAGGCCATCAGTTCCATGGAATTGTCTACTTGAAAATCTCTTACAATATCCAATTTTCTTAATAGAGCTAGTTAACTCCAGTCAACTCAAGAATGTCCCTCCAAAATTTTAGTTTCAGCAGATCCAAAGCACTTTCCAGAAGAAATCAGCTGTGTGTGATAGAGTCCCATCTGTTTTTAGCATGGTAGGGGTGCTCAGGGTGAAGATGTAGATTCTTCCAGATGACTGTTAGACTCTCTCCTTGATCCTCACTCAAATGGAATGGGCAGAGGCCATGGTGGTGTCAGGCAGCAGTGGCTCCCAGTGGCTCCAGTAGAATGTCACACCTTCTGGTTTGCATGCAACTTTCTCCATAGACTGGTTAGAGAAGCTTAACCTAAGTTAACCTAAAGCCTAACTTTAGTCAAATTTCCTAGTATTTTTCTGATTCCTTCTTAAGCACACTAGCTTTTGTAGGCTGGCACACTGAATGTCAAGACAGATTTAGGCAATCAATGGCCCTTGGGTCATTTTGCAAGGGCAGTAAGTTTAAATCAGATATTTCCAATAAGGGTAGGATTTTTATTTAAGCCAACATAGAAGGCTTGGCCTGTAACCATTTCTCACAAGTGCAGTCTCTGTACACTGTTACCTCTGTTTACCATGCCTCTAGTTTATCCTGCCTCATCTTCCAAAAACATCTCTGGTCCCGTGGTCCTAAACGGGGGCTGATGGGCGAAGATCATCCATCTTCTGTAACTTCTTCAGGCTGACTCAGGGGCGTTGACCTTACCTAGCCAGGAACCTATAACCTTAGTCTACTTTACCAAGGGGTTGTCAGGACTAGATGTTACTAGGAACTTTACTCCAAACTGGAGAAAATAGCTAACCTTTTAACTGAAGAGCCAGACTAAAGCCATTTTGATGTCAGGCCCCACTTTACCACACGAACCTGAGATAAGCAGGCCCTATGAGCAAACCCAGGACAAGTTTATTAGGGCCCAGCCAGTCAAGAACTCTAACCGCCTGGGAATGCTTAACTCTAACCGCCCCCAGAATGCCTCGAGCCCTGAGCCAATCAGATTTGTACCCGTGTCCTAATCTTGCTTGCTTGAACACCTGATTGCTGTAATTTTGTTTTTTTGTCTTGCTTGAACACCTGATGGCTGGAACTTTGTTTTTTGCCTTTATAAGCCCTGTGCAATTGCAGCTTGGGGCTTCCTCCTAACCTCTGCTGTGTTGGTGGGTAGGACGAGGCCCGAGTTGCAGCTCGCTTGAATAAAGCCTTGCCTTGCTTTTGCATTTCGGAATGTCTGAGTCTCGGTGGCCTTCTTGGTGGTCTTCTCGCGACTTAGCATAACATTAACAACTTCACAGTCCTCTTCTTGGGATATAACATGGTAGCCTTTTAGCACTCTGGTTTGTACAAGCATTTCCCTCTCTGGATGGGGAAATTGATAATGTAACAATGCCTAAAGTACATTTGCAGGCCTTAGATCTCAATAAGGACACAATCTCAGGTCTACAAGCTTTCTTTCCTGAACACATGTATCAGTTTAAAATTCTCACTGCCAGTCAACGCTTTGAGTAGATGCAGGGGGTTGGGATTTTAAACTATCCCCCATTTAACAAACTTAGCTTTACTACCAATTACCACAGATGACTGGCAAGTCCTGTCCAGTTACAAAGTAGACAGACATGGGCATTGGAAAGGCATGCTTACCAACTATTCTTCTAGGACCTCCCAGCTCTGATTAACTTTTGAAAGGCCAAACAGGAGTGACTCTAGGATCTGACACCATCTCTGCCATCCAAGCAGTGGCTTACTGTCTCTGGATGCACAATCACTTTTGTCCCAGGAGTGAGTTTTCCATGCTGGTAAAAATGCACCTTTGGCATTTCTCTTGGTCTGTCACTGGACTTGGAGTCAGGGCCTCAGTGCTCTCCCTCAGCTCTCCAGCTCAAGACTATCACCCTACCATTTTGAGCCTCAAAGCGACTCATGACTCTGTTCCCAGCACTTCTGCTGGCCAACTAGAGATGAAGACTCTCACAGGGACCTTTCTCTGCCTGGGCTGGCTTCGAACTGCAGATTTCAAATCAATGAGTCTTACAAGAGGCCACTTTACTCCAATTGAAAGCAACAAGGTGGTCCACACAGAAGTAGTTTTTAAGCATGCTCTTACCTGGAACTTATTTTTTTTTTTTTTAAATATCTAAATCACCGACATTTAATGAAAATGGCTATGATTACTATAACATATCAAGAATTTTACCTATAATATTTTTCAAACTATAGTAGTACACATTTTAATTATAGGAAATCTGATTTAGCAAGTTGTCAGAAATTAAATGTGATATACAATCTAATCAGTGACATAGATTAAGTATTAATGTTTTCCAAGTTTCTACATCTTTATTGAATTCATCTCTCATGTATTGAATTGTATGCTTTGTTTCATGAAGCTTTAATTGTATCCCTTTTGAATTTATTTATCTGTTTGTTAAGATTCTCTTTAGGGTATTTTTACATATTTTGCTTACTCTCATTGGTAATTATTGATATTTCATATTTCATCTACCCCACGATTTCAAATCCTTCATGTGAGAGTATTGAGTTTTTGAAGTGTCATGTTCCTTGATTATTCATATTTCATCCATTTCTATGCAGTTATTTGCTCATTTGAGACCAATTATCAAAGGATATTTTGATAATATGAAGTTTTTATGCTGATTTATTCTTTAGTTTCTGGCATGAATGGGAATTAGTAGATTTGATGTGCCAGTTTTTGCCCCTGCCACCTGGTATGACCCCATAATAAAAATTGTTGTTAATTTTTCTATATGCTTATAATTCCTTAGGATAGCACCTTTATGCATTATATTATAATATGTTATAATATAGTATTATGTCATGCTAATTATATTAATTTACACATTATTTTGTATACTTCACATATTTTATCCCATTCTGTCCATGATCCTTCTTATTTAATTCTTCACCTATTGTTCTCACTACCTAATTTTTATTTATTTATTTATTTATTTTATTATTTTTTTCCTCAAATTTTTATTGTCAAACTGATGTACAGAGAGGTTACAGTATCATACGTTGGGCATTGGATACATTTCTTGTACTGTTTGTTACCTTGTCCCTCATGCCCCCCTCCCTCCCCCCTTCCCCCCCCCCCAGTGTTCAGTTCACTTACACCAGACAGTTTTGCAAGTATTGCTTTTGTCGTTATTTCTCTTTTTTTACCCTGTGTCTCTCAAATTTGGTATTCCCTTTCAATTTCCTACTTCCAATACCAGTAAACACGGTTTCCAATATACTCAGATAAGATTACAGAGATAGTGTAGGTACAACCATAGGAAGGTGATACAAGAGCATCATCAATAATAGAAACTACACATACACCTAGGACGTTGAAAGTAGTTACAACTGTGATATATCAATTGTTTCCATAACATGGAGTTCATTTCACTTAGCATCATCTTATGTGTTCCTAAGGGTATAGCTATTGGGCCTTGTGAACCTCTGCTATGGCTTGCCTAAACCTGTACTAATTATTCCCAATAAGGGAGGCCATAGAGTCCATGTTTCTTTGGGTCTGGCTCACTTCACTTAGTATAACTTTTTCCAAGTCCTTCCATTTCCTTACAAATGGAACAATGTCATTCTTTCTGATAGAGGCATAAAATTCCATTGTGTATATGTACCACATTTTCCTGATCCATTCATCTATGGAGGGGCATCTGGGTTGGTTCCAGATTCTCGCTATGACAAATTGTGCTGCGATGAACATTGTTGTGCTGGTGGCATTACTGTGATTTTGTTTGTGGGCTTTTGGATAGATACCCAACAGTGGGGCTGCTGGGTCATAGGGGAGTTCTATATTGAGCCTTCTGAGGAATCTCCATACTGCTTGCCAGAGTGGCTGAACCAGTTTACATTCCCACCAACAATGAAGTAGGGTTCCCTTTTGGCCACATCCCCTCCAACAATAAACTCCAAATGGATTAAAGACCTTGAAATCAAAACAGGCACCCTGAAAACACTAAAGGAAGGAGTAGGAGAAACACTCGGGCTCCTTGGCACAGGACAGAACTTCCTTAACAAAGACCCTGAAAGGCTACAAATCAAAGAAAAGTTGGACAAATGGGACTGCATTAAACTGCAGAGCTTCTGCATGGCAAAGGACATAGCTCTCAAGATAAACAGAAAGCCCACAGACTGGGAGAAGATCTTTACCGGACATTCAACAGACAAAGGCCTCATCTCTAAAATATATGCAGAACTAAAAAAATTACCTTCTTCCAAAACAAAACCGCAAAGAACCAATAGCCCCCTCAACAAGTGGGCTAAAGACTTACAAAGAAACTTCTCTGATGAGGAAATGAGAATGGCCAATAGACATATGAAAAAATGCTCTACATCACTGGCCATAAAGGAAATGCAAATCAAAACAACATTGAGATTCCATCTCACCCCAGCAAGAATTACCTGGAACTTATTAAGGGCCAATGTTACATCTTGACAAATTATAGGAATCTGTCCTTCTCTGTGGGCCTGCTGGAAACTGTTACAAAAAACCTACAAACAGACTGGAATGGCAATTAAACATTTTGGTAACCATAATTTTTCTTTTCTCACTTTGCAATAATCATTTAGGACAATTTTACCTCCAAATTTCTTATCTAGAAATTTGTTCTTGATTTCCAAAGCCTTTTTACTAACCTCTGCTTTAACACTAACACTTTAGCTTTTATATGCATTGGAAAAACTCTAAAGCTTACAAGCATTCTGAAACCAGGTACCACCCTTTGCCTCCGGGCTGCCTGTTTTAAAAGAGCCTTTTTTTTTCCTTCAGTCCCAGTTACTGCAAGAACTTTGAACTCAAATGACAATTTTTCCTTAATGCAAGAATTACAATTACAAAATTAGAAATACTTATCCATTCTGCTTTCCAATAAATTAGTGAGAAACGTTAGCCTGTTTTGCCATTTCTTCCTACATACAGAGAGTTACTGAGAATTTACTTCTATCCCCATTAGTTTAATAATATATACTTTAAAATACTTGCCTAAGGGACTGGGGATATGGCCTAGGGGCAAGAGTGCTTGCCTTGCATACGTGAAGCCCTGGGTTCGATTCCCCAGCACCACATATACAGAAAACGGCCAGAAGTGGCGCTGTGGCTCAAGTGGCAGAGTGCTAGCCTTGAGCAAAAAGAACAGAGACAGTGCTCAGGCCCTGAGTCCAAGGCCCAGGACTGGCAAAAAAAAAAAAATACTTGCCTGATTATATGTAACTTAAGATAGTTAAGAGTCTTACTATTACATCACCATATACACATAAAATTCAGTACCTGAGTCATTAAATTGTTACCCAAAACAATTGTAACAAAAGTACTTTTGACCGTGTTCACCAGAATTACAAACACAAGAAATCCAGTCTCATCATCTTTGCTTTTTCAATACATCCAAATTGCAAAATAGCACACGAATCAAATCACATCAGGTAAATAAACTTTTTAACCATTTTAAAAACTTTTCCAATTCTTAGTACCTCAAGGGGCAGTTTTAGAAATTCCAGTCAAATCATTCATTTTTACCACCAGGTTTCCAAAGTTCACCTGAAAACAGAAGAGACAAAAGAAAGGCCTCCATTAGCCTGTCCTACTGAACAGCCTATCTCCTCCTACTCCTCAGAGCTTGGTGCCAGCTTGTCCTCTTCCACAATGAATGGACACCCCCTTATGGCTGTCCTACCACGTGGATTCCCTCCAGGGCCTGTGCCACAACGTGGGCTGGCTAAGCTGCACCTTTGCCAGATCACCCCTCACTCCTGAGGATAGGTGCACAGGCTTGTCCTAAGTTTTTCTGTCCTTTTTTCCCCCCATCTTTAACTGAGAAACCCAAGCAATTTTTTAACAGCGATAAACGAACATTAATATCCAAATTTCTGACATTTAGCCCCAAATTTTAACAGTAGAGGAAAATAAATTTTACGTTTCCAATGTCTTTTGCTAAACAAAATAACTTGATTACAGTGTAAATACCATTATGCATTAAGATACCAGATTTTTTTAAACTGCAAATTAAAGAATCCTTAGATATGTTTTTTTAACTGTGTTAAACTCACCCATTTTTACATTATACTGATAGTTTTAATCTTGAACATGTTCACATTCACACATGCACACAAATACACAGGTAAAAGATCTTAAAGCGCGCAAAATAAATATCGGCCATACATTTTCCAGTGGCAAGAGGTATTTTTGCCAATCTTACTCCTGCAACACCCAAATTTTAAGACAAAAGTTTTGACAATGATTTTATCATTCTCCAGCCTCATTTTCCAGGGCTTGATAGTTTTAGCAAAACATTTTAGCACACCAAATAATTTTCTGCTGAAGAAGGCTGGGTGGGGGGTCCCTCAGAGTTCTTTTTGCGGACACTCACACTCTGATTGTGAGCTATCGCATCTACATCTTTCCAGTGAGCTAAACATAAATCTAGGGGTTTAGAGGGAGTCTGTCCCATTTCGTCCGTCACAGTCAGGAGATATGGAAAACAGGGAAGAACAGTCCAGACCACGCAATTTTTTTTCTTTTCTGCAACACAATCTTTTCTAGTATCTGATTGGATTTACTTTTACTTTCTTTCCTAATTCACCACCTCCTCAGTCTCCTCAGTCTCAGTCTCCTCAGTACTCAATCTTGTCTTAGGCCCTTCTGCTTTCAATTTCACTTTCTCTTTTACATCAAAGTCCAATTAACCACATCATTCAGACTAGTCGACAATACATACAGGCCTGATGCAAAACACATAAAAGAACTAAATATGCCATGAACAATCTACTGATTTATAAATTGACGGCGCCAACAAACATGGGGCAAAATAATGAAACAGGTTATGCAGATTTGATACAAAAGAGATTGTCAGACTCATAAATAACACAGAGACAGCGCTGCGTGGTGGGGTCACTCCCAGCCACCTGCTTGTTTGGGCTGGCCCCGCGTCCACCCCTGTCAGCAGCTTCAGGTCAGGACTCAAGGCTGAAGCGTCCATGTCCTGGGCTGCTGGTGCCGGCAAGGGGGGTACAGAGGGGCATAGGGTGGAGGAAAGATTTCAGCCTCCTCGGGGCCTCCCTGGAACACTGGGGGCTTTTCTTCTCCACAATCTTCCTGCGAAGATACTGTGGAGGACTGGGGGGGCAGTCCTTCCAGTGGGCTAGGGTCAAATCTAGGGGGCTAGATGGTACATTACCCATGGCTCTGATCAGGTGTTCAGTCCAAGTGGCTACAAAAAAACAAAACAGTTATAGCAGTACAAAAAGAACCAAATACACAGGCCTGAGAAAAAGAAAAGTTACTAATATGAGTTGGAGATCTCCCAAGTCAGCCCACAACCTCCTGCAAGGGTGCAGAAGGAGTGGACCCAAGTTCAAGGTGGGCGGGTTGAGCCTTCGTGAGGAGACCCTCCCGGTCAGTGCTGGCTAGAAACTGGACCAATTTGCGCCCTACAAGTATCAAGGTGGGGTTCCAGAGATCCCCCTTCAAGGGTGGAGGGTCTGGGACATCTCCCAGTTCCTCCAGGGTTGTTGTATAAGCACTTCGACAGTCCCTAAAAAAAAATATGAGTCAGAATGGCCATCCTCAAGAGAGAAAGTGAAAGTAAAACAAAAACAGACAAAGGACAGGACAAGACAAATTAACAGCGCTGTTTCTCACCTTCAGGGTCTGGGGTCTCGGGGGTCTCTGGGCATCCCAGACGAGCCCCCAGGCTGTTGTGCCCAAGTCCTAGAAGACCACCAAGAAGACCACCGAGAGCCAGACGTTCCGAATGCAAAAGCAAGGCTTTATTTAGGCGAGCTGTAGCCCAGACCTCGTCCTACACAATGTCGCAGTGGAGGTTAGGAGGAAGGCCATGAGCAGAGTTTCACATGGGTATTTAAAGGAAAAAAACACAAAGTTACATAAACCAGAAGTGCAAGCAGGGTTGGGGTGCGAGGACAAATCTGACTGGCTTGGGGCTAGGGGTTCTTCTAAAACTGATCAAAGGACATTCCAGATTTCTGAAATTGGTTTGAGGACATTCCAGGGCGGTCATCATGACTGGAACATTCCCAAACCGGTAACCAGTTGGGCCATCTGGGAAATGGGTTTTTTGGCTGGTTGGTTTCGGCATAAACATCCACACAAACACCTTTGTTCCTGGAATCTGTACAATTTTTGGCTAGTTTCACCATAAACAAGCCATTTCCCGGGTTTTATGTATGTGCTGGGTTATTCTTAGCTTAACACAAACAACAAGATGGTTGCAGCCTCAAGATGGAGTCATCCTAGTTCTTCAGTCTTACAGGCTAACTTTTAAAGGCAAAAACCACAAACCACAAGGGCTCGATTGCTAGGGCCTGATCTTAATTGTTATTGGCTTGAGTTAAGGGGATTTCAGCGTGGGTCTTCACAATTGGTTATTACCTCCTTCAGCTGTCTATTTTAGTCCTGTTTGGGGGGGGGGGGTGTGGAGAGAGCTGTAGCCACAAGTCATGTAGCTTTTAGGAACTGCCCCTTATCACCCTTAGTTGGGGCAAAAGATCACACTCGTGCTCTCTGCTGACTGGGCGCCTCCATCTGGTCTGGCTCATCAGACTTAACTCTCCACACTCTTAACTGCCAGACTTAGCTATCAGGAAGTTGTGCATTTGTTTGAGACAAATTACAACACTAAGCTGAGTCAGTTCCATGGGACAACAGCAACAATTCACTACATAAACAACAAAATGGCTGCTAAGCTAAAATAAAGCTGTTTTAAATTACAATGCCTCTCTCATTGTACAGAGAGGGAGGTATGCAGAGAGGGAGGTATGCAGAGAGAAGGGAAGGGAAGACTGATTATATAGGGAGAGGTTGGAGGAGGTGTGGCCACAGTGGCTATGGAAGTGACTTCAGAGCCTGGGAAATTCTCCCAGTGCATAGGAGGCATGACACCTCAGAGGAAGAGCAAGTGATCTTAGGGCCTGGGGTGGGGGGGTGGGGAACCTTCCACTGCCCTGAGCTGGGCCAGTTATCTGGGCTACAGCTGCTGGGTGGGGACTTCTAAGGAAGTCCACGTATGCATGAAGGGTAAACAAAGGGAATGGGTCATTTTTCCCTGCAGACCTAACCCAGGGCTAGCTAGTTAAACCTGCCTTCTCCTTTGACATGGTAACTGTTAGGTCTGCCTGGGAAAATGGCCCCTCTCTCCATGCAAAGCTGCTTGTAGACCCCTTCCCCCTTTGTTTTCCATGCAGGACCATGCAGGTCTTTCCCCCAGAAGTCTTGGCCTGGCACCTGTGTTAGGTGACCTGCACACCTGGGGGCAGTTAGCTCCCCTTTCTCTGAAGTCACATCCTGAACTGCCTGGGACAAGACCATGGGAGGTACCCAGACTCTGAGGTCACAGGTTTGTTGTGGCCTCTCCTTATGTAACCCCAGTCCCACCAGGAGCTTATCCCGTCTCTACATAAACTACACCATGTGTGGGCTGGCGGTTCTGATACCTCTAAAAAACTCCTTTCTGCCTGAATGACCACATGGCAGTTCCTTTCCACAAACCTTAGAGTAAAAACTTGGCTACTTTGTAAAGGTGTGGGATAGTGAGGTGAGAGGCTTAACTTAGAAAAGGAAGTCCTAAGGTTTATCTAAGGTTCCTCTGTTTCAGGTAGGCCCAAAGACATCTCCATATTTTAGAATAACAGGTACCATCTGCATAGGTTACCCAGAACCTTTGCTGAAGGGCTGCAGAGAACTGCCATTTTTAGTCTTTGATTTCCATTTCCTACATGGGGAGCAGAAAATATTTCTTTCTCTCTCCTTTAACCTTGTTAAACTAAAATAAAGCCCTCCTAAAACTTTCACCTTGTGAGAGTCTCATTTTTATGAGACACCCTATGATTTTGTGTGGAAACAGGGAACTCCTGAGCCATTCTTCAAAGGAAAATGTGCATATTTGGAAATAGAGCCAGAAGTTGAGGGGATGGGTGAGGTTGGAAGAGATGGGGGAGACCAATGAAACTGGTGGCATTGATCAAGACACTTCATACCTATAAATTGACATTTTTTTTGAAAGCCCTCTGTATTTTCACTGGATACAGATAAAGGTTAGTGAAGTTTCCTTCTAAGAGTAGAGACTCTTCACTTAGGGTCCTTGGGTTTGCAGAATAAGAATTTCTGGACAAGTCATAATGGTAGAAAAACTTGGCAGAGCTTTATTGAGTAAGTAAGCAAACAGGAAAGTACACATGCAGACAGTCAAGCAGAAATGCAGAGACACACTGTAACAGAATATGAGTGCTCTAAAGGAGAGCCACATAGCAGTTTGGCCTCCAGAGTATTTACATGATAAAGGCTTAAGAAAGGAAAAGACTTAAAGGTGGGCTGGGAATGTGGCCTAGTGGTTGAGTGCTTGCCTAGCTCTGGGTTCAATTCCTCAGCACCACATAAACAGGTGGCTCAAGTGGTAGAGTGCTAGCCTTGAGCAAAAGGAAGCCAGGGACAGTGCTCAGGCCCTGAGTTCAAGCTCCAGGACTGGAAAAAAAAAAAAAAGACTTAAAGATAGGAAAAGATAGGCATTTGTCTTTGCTTTCAACTACTTTTTATGTGTTCCATTTTCTAAGTTCCTGGCTCTTGTTTACTATTCTGGTTCTTTACATTTTGGGTAAGAGGCTGTTTACATTTTAGGGGAGGATTTCTCAGGAAGGGATACTAGCTGGCAAAAAATGTTAATTCTTGGGGTGAGAAATGCATCTGTCAGGAAGGAATCCTGTTGTTTTCCTTTAGAGCACAGATAGTGCTTCTTTTTAAAATTACCTTGTTTTGGAATTGCCTTTACCAGGCCCATTTTCCCTAATTCATCCTGCCTCAGTACAACAACTTAAAGGTAGTAATATTATATCCTAGTACTTGCAAACAGGACCTCCAACTCAGGTAAACAGGGCAAGGAGTCTACTAAGCCATGGCATCTGCACTCCTCTATTGACATAGGAGAGAGCACAGCCCAAGCCTTTGCTCAGCAGAGTTTTTAAAGGGAACAGCCTTACACAGATGTTGATGTGTGACCACAGGCAGATTTACAGAAGTAAAGTCATTAGTGATTCAGATAACAGTCCTCAAGGCTGCAAAATAACTACAGCATAACTAATTACTACAAGGCAATAAAAAATAAGTTGTCAAGCTACATCAAGGCTAATGGCTACAAGACTAACTGCTACTAAGTAACTGTTAGACTATATCAGATGTTTCCAGAAACCATGCAGACATCCAGGAACAGAACAACAAAGGAAAAGTTCATTGCCGGCAGAGGGGCTGGTAAGACCCCTTCTCATCTGGGAAAAGTGAGAAGTGCAGTCTATTGTCTGGGGTGACATACATAACTTAGAAGGTCTTGGAGGTGGGGACCTCGTTGGGGACTTGCAGACCAGGGGCTTCACCATGTAGGGCTATGATTGATGACTGCTGTCAAGGTGGGGGGGCGGGGGTTCTGCAACTGCCATAACCCTGGAGGTCACTTGTAAGGGGATCTTGTTGACTTACATGATCATAAAATGTACTAAAGGATGTCATCTCAGGGAAGTGGAGGTGGAGGCTACATGTTTGCCGCCCTTACTACATGGACCTATTGTTGCCTAGGGAAGGGAGCATGCTAAAGTTATGGGAGAGGGGGCTATCAAGCTTACAGTAATATTCCAGCAAGTTTACCTTTTGGGCTCTCCCATACCTTATCTGGTTTTTGTATTCCAGATTTATTCCTGTTGACTAAATGGGATTTACTGCTGTTGACCAACCCACATCTCAGATCCTCTCCCATTGGTGCCTGCCATAAATCTGTTTGTTTAGAGGACTTACTTCTAAAGGCCCATCTCTGGAATTTTCTTATAATGGCTGGTTTGGAGTTTCCCTCACTAAGGCATTCTGTCTTTGATATTTTTGTCCTATTTCTGATATTCAATATTTTTATCCTGCCTCTGATTTGACAGTAAAAATAACAAATATATTTTTATTTGCAGATCAGGAAGCCAGGCAAGCACTGCTCAGGAAAAGGAGTGTTCTTTAGGGAAGAAAAGCAGGTACAGGCAAAGGTAGTGACTAGAAATTGGATGAACCAGGTAGTCATAAGTTTTTAAGTCCACTGAAATTTCCAAGTTGAGAGAAAAAATGGATAATCTAGTTTGTCTCCAACCCTGCAAAGGAGTTGATGGCAATCTAAAATCCCCAAAATATGAAAGGCTGCTTTCCTACCTCTCCAGGAAACAGGCATCTGAATTCAGGGGCCTGCTCAGTGGGTTTGTACAACAGTCTCCTGGAACCTGACCTGTGTAAATTGCTGAAGGCCAAAACCACAAACTTCCAAAGCACATCCCAAAATTTTTGTTTTTGTTTATTGTTTTTCTGACAACCTTGGGGCTTGAACTTTGAAAGTATAGGTCCCGGCCATCCCAGAGGACCATGCGGAGATAATCACAGGCAGGAGAAGGTTCATAAAGAGGTTTATTAGTGGGGCCATAGTTCCCATGGGAGAGGGAGCTACATGGTGTCTGCACCTTATCCAGGTGGCAGCTTCTCTCTCTCTCTCTGGGAGTAAAGGGGAAGTAGGTAGGTAGTGAGTAGGAGTGGCTCATTAGGTATGGGTGGATCTGGGGGCTAGTGGGAGGAGCTGAGGACCTGAGGCTAGGGAAATGCTAACAAACTCAGGGCCTGGGCACTCTCCCTGAGTTTCTTTTTGCTCGAGGCTATCACTCTACCACTTGAGCCACAGTGCCACTTCTGGCTTTTTCTGTTTATGTGGTGCTGAGGAATTGAACCCAGGGCTTTAGGCATGCTAGGCAGGCACTCTACCACTAAGCCACATTCCCAGCCCCTCAGCCCCAATTTTTTGTTCCCTCCAGTCACCTTTACTCAGGACCCTAATTAAGACCCTTCACTCCTGCCTCCAACATGCCATGCCTCTTGTCTCCTCACTCTTCTCAGGTCACCTTTGGCATCCCTCTTTGCTATATGGGAATTCAATCACAAGATACAGAGAAACCACATTTTGAAAGGTCAAATCAGGAGTCTTTATTAGAAAGTAAGAGACTGTGAGCAGACACAAGTCCCCAAAGCGCTTGTCAGATAAGGAGAGTGAGTCTAAATAACATGGCCTGGGCTGGGAATATGGCCTAGTGGCAAGAGTGCTTGCCTCGTATACATGAAGCTCTGGGTTCGATTCCCCAGCACCACGTATATAGAAAACGGCCAGAAGTGGTGCTGTGGCTCAAGTGGTAATGTTGTGCCAAGTTGCAAGACCACCCCCAAGAAGACCACCGAGATTCAGACACTCCGAAATGCAAAAGCAAGGCAAGGGTTTATTTAACGAGCTGCCAACTCGGGCCTCGTCCTACCCACCGACACAGCGGAGGTTAGGAGGAAGCCCCGAGCTGTGATTACACAGGGCTTATAAAGGCAAAGAACAAGGTTACAACAATCAGCTGTGCAAGCAAGATTAGAACACAGGTACCAATCTGATTGGCTCAGGGTTCGATTCTAAAATGGGGTTCACGTGGTGGGGCCTGACTTCAAAGTCTGGCACCTCATTTCCCCCTTTTTCTTTTTGGTACCTTGGGAGCCAATCATGGCTCCATTCTGTCCATTTCAATGGCTTGCATGTCTAGGGGATGATATAGAGGTAAGGCATGGGCCAGTAGGACCCAATGTAGTAACCAAAGGGCCTGTCACCATTTCTTACAAGAATATTCTCTGTACCTCTGTTCTGCATGTCTCTAGTTTATCCTGCCTCATCTTCCCAAAAACAACTCTGGTCCCTTGATTTTAAAGGGGGGCTGATGGGTGAAGATCATCCATCTTCTGTAATTTCTTCAGGCTGACTCAGGGGCGTTGACCTTACCTAGCCAGGAACCTATAACCTTAGTCTACTTTTCCAAGGGACTGCAGGATTGCTGCAAACTGAAAATTAACTTTCAGCTATACAGACTTACCATTAGCTCTATAGTGTTTAGTATCCAAATGTAAGCAACAAAATAATACATAAACTTCTCAACTGCGCTCTAAGGGTCGGGTGGCTATAGCCGTACTCCTGAGCAAGCCCAAAACTACCTAAAATAAGGGGGTCACCTCACTTTGGAGTGAGCTGCCAAAATGACATCAACACTTATCCAGGGTAGTAAGGAAAGAAGGCAAAAAGAAAATTATAACAATATTCAGTCTAACTTTCTTTTCTTGAGGCAAAGGCGAAGCGGCCCAGCTGGGTGCTTGGAGACCTCCCATGTTCCATCACGGTAGTTGTCATCCAGGGCAAAGGGGTCAGCTGGCCTGGCGTGGGAGCAATGGACCCAAGTGGTGACGCCATCTACTTTAAGGGCCGTGGGAGTAGTCAGTAGCACCACGTAGGGTCCCTTCCATCGTGGTTCTAAGGATTTGGAGTTATGCCTCCGGACGAACACCCAATCTCCTGGCCTGAATAAATGGGGGATAGGGACAGAAGCAGAATCATATAATGCCTTGAGTTGGGGCCACATTTTCTTGTGCACGAGCTGCAAATAATCAAGTTTACACAAAAATTCAATATCATCCAAATCAGTGAGCAATTCAGTCTGAAGGCTAGGGATAATGGGCGGAGGGTACCCGTACATTATTTCAAAAGGAGTAAAGCCAAGTTGATAGGGAGAATTTCTTACCCTAAGTAGAGCAAAAGGAAGGAGTGACACCCAGTCTGCGCCAGTCTCTAAGGCCGATTTAGTTAAGGTCTCTTTTAGAGTCCGATTCATTCTCTCTACCTGTCCTGAACTCTGGGGTCTACAAGCACAATGCAATTTCCAATCTGTCCCCAGTGCAGCGGCTATTCCCTGACTTACTTTTGAAACGAAAGCCGGTCCGTTGTCCGACCCAATGGTGGATGGGAAGCCATACCTGGGTAGGATTTCTTCCAGGATCTTCTTAGCCACTATATTCGCAGTTTCATGCTTTGTTGGATAGGCTTCCACCCATCCTGAAAAGGTGTCTACAAAAACTAGCAAATATTTGTATCCAAATTTTCCAGGTTTGATTTTTGTGAAATCTACTTCCCAATACACGCCTGGCCTATCCCCACGGAAGCGAGCTCCTTTAGTAACTTGTTGATTGGGGGCATTGGTAAGCTGACAGGCCTTGCAATTTTTAACAATATTTTCAATAAGTTGATCTCCTTGTCTAATTTTTACTTTGGAATGTCGGAGCACGTCCTGCATTCTTCGGGTTCCCATGTGAGAAGCTCGGTGGATTCTTTTAAGGATCCCCTTACCTAGCCTTTGTGGCAAGATAAGTTTCCCTTCACCAGTTTTCCACCAGTCATCGTTTCCTTCTCTGTCCAGGGTTTTGTGGGTCATGGGAATTTTTTTTATCCACTCCAAGTCTTCCTGGGAATACTGGGGTACAGGAGGCAAAGCTCGTGGTCCTGGGTCTACTACAGTCAATACTTCTGCTCTGGGATGGAGGGCTGCTTCCTTAGCTGCCTGGTCAGCCAGATTATTCCCTCTAGTCACCGAATCAACTCCCTTTTGATGACTCGGGCAATGCATAATGGCAATCTTTGCTGGTTCCCATAGGGCCCGGATGAGGCTTAAAATCTCCTGTCTGTTTTTAATGGCCTTTCCTTCAGCTGTCAGTAGCCCCCTTTCTTGGTAAATGGCTCCATGGATGTGTACAGTGGCAAAAGCGTACCGGCTGTCTGTATAGATATTTAGTCTCATTCCTTTTCCCATCTGTAAAGCTTTTGTTAGTGCCACTAGTTCTGCTCTTTGTGCAGAAGTCCCCTGAGGGAGTGCCTCTGCCCACACTATCTCAGTGTCCGTAGTAACCGCCGCACCCGCATACCTTTTTCCATCTCGAATGAAGCTGCTGCCATCGGTGAACCAGGTGTGCTCGGCATGTGATAGCGGCAAATCCAGCAAGTCTGGCCGGAGGCTATGTGTTTGGGCCAGGATCTGGTCACAATCATGCAGGGGTGCTTCCAGATCCGGATCCGGCAGCAGAGTTGCTGGGTTTAATGCTGTTGGTACACAGAAGCTGATACGTGCCGGGTTAAGTAACAACGTTTGGTAATGGACCATGCGGGCATTGCTCATCCATCGGTCAGGTGGTTGTTTTAGCACCCCCTCTAGAGCATGTGGAGTGGCTACAGTCAGATTCTGTCCCAGAGTCAACTTATCTGCATCTTTTACCAAGAGGGCTACTGCAGCTATTATTCTTAAGCACGGAAGCCACCCAGCGGCGACAGGATCCAATTTCTTTGACAAATAGGCGACCGGTCGTCTCCAGGGCCCAATTGGCTGGGTGAGCACCCCTTTTGCTATTCCTTTCTTTTCGGCCACAAACAATGTGAATGGTTTATTCACGTCAGGTAGGCCTAAGGCTGGGGCTTCTAGAAGGCTTTTCTTGATTGCCTCAAAGGCTTTTTGCATCTGCTCAGTCCAATGAAATTCTGGGAGGTTTTTGGTGGCTTCATATAAAGGCTTGGCCATCTCAGCGAACCCAGGTATCCACAGCCGGCAAAAACCCGCCGTTCCCAGGAATTCTCTGACTTGTCTCGCTGACTTAGGCACAGGAATTTTTAGCACAGTCTCTTTACGTGCATCTGACAGCCAACGCTTGCCCTCTTTTAATATGAAGCCCAGATAGGTGACTTCAGGTTTACAAATTTGTGCCTTTTTAGTGGAGGCCCTATAGCCCAAATTGCCAAGAGTCTTTAAGAGCCTAGCTGTTCCCTTTAAACAACTATCCTTGTCTGGAGCAGCTATTAACAAATCATCTACATATTGCAATAGACTTATTTCAGTATTTTGGGAGCGGTACTCACTTAGGTCTTCATGTAACGCCTCATCAAAGATTGTAGGCGAATTCTTAAATCCTTGAGGCAGCCTGGTCCAGGTCAATTGACCGCTTATCCCGATTTCAGGATCGTGCCAAGTAAATGCAAAGTAGCTTTGGCTCTGTGAGGCTAAGGGCAGGCTAAAGAAAGCATCCTTTAGATCCAACACAGTATACCACACATGGCTCGGTGACAGGGAGCTCAGCAGGGTATATGGGTTTGGGACTGTTGGATGAATGTCCATTACTCTCTTGTTAACTTCTCTCAAGTCTTGCACTGGTCTATAATCATTGGAATTAGACTTTTTTATAGGCAATAATGGAGTATTCCAGGCTGACTGGGTGGGCTTCAGAACTCCTAAATCTAATAATTTTCTGATGTGAGGAGTGATCCCTTTCTTTGCTTCTAGTGACATAGGGTACTGGCAAACTCTTACTGGGTCAGCTCCGGCTTTAAGTTCCACAAAAATTGGAGGACGATGTTTTGCCAGTCCCATTCCCCCAGTTTCTGCCCATGCTTGGGGAAACGCCCGTAGCCACTCATTTTCTGGAGACTCGGGCTTGAGATGCTGGTATAGCCTATACTCTTCTTCTAACTTGCTAGTTATTAGTATACTAACAGGCTTTTCTCTTGAGTTCGTCACAGAAATCCCACTGTCTGTGAACTGTATCTGAGCTTTCATTTTCGTTAAGAGATCACGTCCAAGCAATGGATAGGGGCAGTCAGGGATGACTAAAAACGAGTGGGTTACCTGGCCCGCTCCCAAGTCCACTGTTCTTTGAGTAGTCCATTTATAGGGTTTAGTGCCCGTTGCACCTTGGACCCATGTTGTTTTAGTGGACATCGGCCCTCTCGGGGCTAGTAATACTGAATTTTCTGCTCCCGTATCTACCATGAACATGACTGGATTCCCCTCCACTTTTAATGTTATCCTGGGCTCAGGGAGGGGATCTGAACCCCGACTCCCTCAGTCACTGTCCTCAGCCATCTCTAAGGTTGACAACACTCTTGATCCTACTTTATGTTTTTCCTCCTTTTTCTGGGCTAGCTCTGGGCAGTTTCTGATCCAATGCCCCTCCTTCTTGCAATAAGCACATTGATTCTTCCCCATCCTTGGTTGGGGTTTGGGCTTTTGCTCCTTACTTGGAGAGGAGGACTGTCTAAAGTTTCCTGCCTGCATAGAGGTCAGGATTTCCCTGAGTTCCTTCTGTTGTTGTTCCAAAATCCTAGCCAGACTCCTTTCCTGTCTTCGTTCTCCTGTTTCTCTCTTATTATAAACCTTTTCCGCCACTGCTACTAGATCCCTAATAGATTTTTCCCCAAGCCTGTCTAGAGCCTGCAATTTCCGCTTTATATCCGGTGCGGCTTGATTTACGTAGGCAAACATAATCATCTGAGCAGATTCCTGGGTCTCAAGATCATATGGGGTGTATTGACTAAAGGCTTCCATAAGACGCTCAAGGTATGCTGCCGGACTTTCACTTTCTCCCTGTCTGATATCATAAACTTTGGCCATATTTGTAGGTCGGCGAGCCGCCGCCTTGAGACCTGCCAGCAGAGCCTGGCGATAGACAAGGAGTCGCTCCCTACCTTCAGCCGTATTGTAGTCCCATACTGGTCGGGTCTGGGGAAAATAGGTATCAATCAAGGCAGGATCCGTGATGGGTGCTCCGTTGGGGCCAGGGATAAGTCTCCGGGCCGCTTCTTGAATACGACCTCTCTCCTCATTGGTGAAAAGTACCTGTAAAAGCTGGCTACAATCATCCCAAGTGGGCTGGTGAGTGAAAAGTATAGTTTCAAACAAGCGAATTAAGTCCCGAGGTTTCTCAGAAAAGGGGGCATTTTGGGCACGCCAATTGTAAAGATCACTAGTAGCAAATGGCCAGTATTGGAATTGTTGTCGACCGTCCGCATCCACAGGACTTATAGGGCGTAGGGGAAGGGTAGTAGATTTGTGAAGAGATGTAATTCTTTGGCGCCGGCGAGTTGATTGAGCGGGGCCCTCCGGGGCGGAGGGCACAGCTGAAACATCTTCCTCAGAGTCCTCCTCTTGGAGAGTTAACTGGGGTGGGGCGTATGGAGGGGGAAGCATTTCCTCCTCTGTGCTTCCTCCCTGGAGGACAGGTGGATATAATTTCTTTTCTCCCCTCTTAGGTTCTCTCTTGGCACCCCGTGTTTTTTGAGTGAATATTGGGGTAGGGGAAGGAGTGGAGGAGGGAGTTGGTAAGAAAGGCCGAACCCAAGCTGGAGTGTCCCTGTCAACTAGTTCTTTCCAGGTGTCTATATAAGGAATCTGGTCTATATAGCCTGAACGAGGGGCTTCGATTAGGCTTTGTAAGGTACTGATCTTAATGATGTCAAAGCTTCCCTCAGGTGGCCAATTAACTCTCTCAAGGGTGGGCCATTCTGACTTGCACAGGGTAATCCACTTTTCCTTCTTAAGGGCCACACCTCGGTTCTGAGCTATCTCCTTGATCTCCTTCCAGTGAACTAGAGTCAAATCTAGGGGGCTAGATGGAGGACCCCAAGATAGAACGTTACCCATAGCTCTGATCAGATGTTTAGTCCAAAAGGCTACAAAAGAAAAGAAACCAAAACAATTAATACAGAAGGAAAAAAACATAGGCAAGATCAAGAACAAGAAAAACTGGAGATTTCCCAAGTTGGCCCACACATCCCCCTGCAAGGATGCAGAAAGAGTGAATTCAAGTTGAAAGCGGGGCTCCAGAGATCCCCCTTTAAGGGTGAAGAGTCTGGGACATCCCCCGGTCTCACCAGGATTGTCAAGTAAGTACATCTGCTTCGACAACCCCTTCAAGAAATAAGCAAAAGCAAGACAAACAAACAGGCACATTACAGGACAAGACAAATGAACAGCGCTGTTTTCTTACCTTCGGAGTCTGGGATCTCAGGGTCTCTGGGGCTATCCCGGACGAGCCCCCAAATGTTGTGCCAAGTTGCAAGACCACCCCCAAGAAGACCACCGAGATTCAGACACTCCGAAATGCAAAAGCAAGGCAAGGGTTTATTTAACGAGCTGCCAACTCGGGCCTCGTCCTACCCACCGACACAGCGGAGGTTAGGAGGAAGCCCCGAGCTGTGATTACACAGGGCTTATAAAGGCAAAGAACAAGGTTACAACAATCAGCTGTGCAAGCAAGATTAGAACACAGGTACCAATCTGATTGGCTCAGGGTTCGATTCTAAAATGGGGTTCACGTGGTGGGGCCTGACTTCAAAGTCTGGCACCTCAGTAGAGTGCTAGCCTTGAGCAAAAAGAAGTCAGGGACAGTGCTCAGGCCCTGAGTCCAAGGCCCAGAACTGGCAAAAAATAAAATAAAAATAAAAATAAATAAATAAATAAATAAATAAATAAATAAATAAATAAATAAATAACATGGCCTGGTCTCACAGCCATCCTGGTGCTTTGCTAGGTGGAGAGGGCTTTCCATCCAGCTCTGAAAAGCCTAGAAGTAAGAGAGGCCATTCATTGAACTAGGAAAGCTCTGCTTCAAAGAATATGAAGGTGTCATGTTTTTTAGCCCTAGCAAAGCTTTTGCTACAGAGAATACTGGTCTTTGATTTCCCCTAAACTGTTTGATTCACTTGCCTCTGGGTAGCTCTGAATATCCCCTGTATACAAAGTTTAAGCTGACCACTGAGCTACTGCCCTATATGGATTTGGATCTCCGCCCTGGCCCCTGACGTAGGCCCTATACAGGCCCAGATGGTTGTGTGGCAAGAAAACAGAGAAGCCACATTCTGAGAGGTCAAATTGGGAATCTTTATTAAAAGGCTGGTGACTGCATGATGGACTCTTGTCTCAAAGACCAGCAGCCCTGAACAGAGCTTGCACCACGTTTTTAAAAACAACAACCACATGATTGGGGTGGAGAGCAAGCCTTAACAAAAGCAGACCTTATATGGACATACTCAGTTTCAAACTCAGGTACCAGCAGAACTTTTCCATCTAGGGAAGATATAACTCAACCTTCCATATAGGGGAAATCTTAAGAGGCAGGTGATTCAAGCCATTTAAGGAGGTAATCAAGCAGAATCAGAAAGCTCTATGTAAAGCTTTCCTAAGGCTATGACATCTGCACTTCCCTGAAGCAAAATTCTTCTCCCTCACCTTGAGCTTGGCATCTGTATTTAATGAATGGCCTCTCTCACCTCTAGCCTTTTTAGCACTGAGTGGTGAAAGGATCTGCCCCAGCCATCCCAGGGGACCATGCTCAATAGTCACAGACAGGAGAAGAAGATTGGTAAGGAAAATCTCCTTGGGTTGGCAAGGAAAGATTGGTAAGAAAAACCTCCATTGGTAAGGAAATCGGTAAGGAGGGAGCAACATAGCAGCTGCATCTTATCCAGGTAGTAGCTTTCTGGGGCTAAAGGGGAAGTAGGTAGGTCTTAATGGTGAGTGGGAGTGGCTCATTATAGTTCTAGGGCAGGGAGTTTAGGTATGGGTGCATCTGGGGGCTAATGGGAGAAGCTGAGGACCTAAGAGGGGGATTCCCCCATTTGTTGTTCATTAATAACTGGGGAGGGGTACCAGGCCACGAGTATGGGCAGAAGTTGCTTCTTCTGGAGCTACTTCCTGCTGTAAAGGGGTGAAGTAGTCAGGGGTCCCTGATTCATCATTTGGCCTGGTACTGTCCAAGAGGTATTTGTTTGACAGTTTGATTGGCAAAGGTCCTCATCATTTCCAGGAGAAGGGTTGTCAGAGCCAATGGGTGTCATGGTTTCTTCTGGCTACCTCCTGCAGTTTGGGCACATCAAGGAGTCACTGGGGATGGGATCTTCAGGATCCAGATCTGTGCTGGGTAGAGTAGTGTAAATGAAGCTTCCAGTTGCCTGAAGTAACAGGATGGCCTTGTACTTCAAGTTCCCAGGTGGCGTCCTAGGTGAGGGATGTTATCCTCTTAAAAGAGACTTTTGAAAAGGTCAGGCAAAAGGCTGACAAGGTCACAGGACCAGTTAACAAACACAACATGGGAGAACACACCCCGGCCACAAGCCAGAAAAGTTCCATTTGGAACATAAAACCCAATTGTGGCCCATTACAAGGAAGGAGGAATAACTGGACTGGGGGCAGGAAGGGAGTGTTTAGGGGTATTGTGGGGGGGCAACTGGATAGTAGACTGGTTCAGAGTAACCAGTCAGAGGTGCATATATATATATATATATATATATATATATATATATATATATATACACACATACATATATATATTTGATATATATATATATACATATATATATATATATATATATATATATATATATATATATATATCAAGTAAGAAAGGCAAGAATGCGAGTTCCTGTCCAGATGGAAAGTGGACTGGTATGGACATTAGGTGGGCAAGAAACTATTCCTCTTGATCTCCTGGCTCTGATTAATTTTGAAAGGGCAGGTTTTAAGTGACTCCATTTAGGATGTGACTTCATCTCCTCTTACTCCTTTCCATGGTTCCTCATTGTCAGGACTGACCTCATCCTGAAGGTCTAATGCTTGTTGTTTGGATAGCTTATCCCAATTTGCATTCACCGAGTTTGAACTCAAGGCCAGGGCACTGTCCCTGAGCACTTTTGCTCAAGGCTAGCACTCTACCACTTTAGCCACAGTGCCACTTCCAGCATTTGAATGGTTACTATGAGTCTCTTGAGCTATGCTCCCAGTCTGCCTTTTTGTTAGTTACTTGGGAGATAAGAGTTTTAGAGAGATTTTTTTTCTGTTCAGGCTAGCTTTGAACTGAAATCAAAGGAGTCTTGGCCACAAAAGCTCTTTTTATTTCCCATTAAGCAACCAGGAGACCAATAGGAATAGGGCTTACCTGTAATTCATTGAGAATTGACCAACAAATACTTGCCAGAGTTCTGCATTGACAAAACTCAGTAGATATGATTGGAGTCTTCAAACAACAACTGATTAGCACTTTAGAGTTCCTTGGGCTATTTTCTGTCATCAGAATTAACTTTCAGACAACATTTGAACTTGAAAAACATTTTCTTAATTTAAGAATTATAACCACTAGCATTGTGCCAAGAATCCAGACTTGGCACTTTTTGCTATTTACCAAAATGCATCTAACTGCAAAATAACATAAAAACCGAATAATATCATTTCTTTGCATATATTGTTGTCTAATTTGTGAGGATTAGCATTACCAGCAGGTGGAAGAGAACACATATAATAATCAAGAGGACAATGTAAAAGTATCAGCTTCAGTGGATCCGATGTGGCTTGTGTCTTCCATCCCAAATCAGCAGGCTTAGGCATGTGTGATGGAGCCAGGCAGGAGATGGGTTGGATCTGGGTGAAGCTGCGGCATCATCTCTCAGCATCCCTTGGATGGATTGTCATACCTCCTGCTGGGTTGCCTGTAAATTTCTACACAGACTGGTTAAAGACATTTGAAATCTCCCAGTATTCCCTGGTTGCCTACTCTGAGTACACTGGCTTTTGAAGGCTGGTGTCCTACTGGTTTAAGCAGGGTGACAACTTAAAAAGAAAAGATTTTAGAAGGCTTGGGCCTGCAACCATCTCTTGCAAGTAGAGTCTAAAATTCACACTTGGTCCTCATGTTCAAACCTTTTCCCAGTCAGAAAATCCATACAGACAAAGGCCAACCAAGTCTGCTCTCTGGAGTGGCCACGACAGTTTCTGAGACATGGAGGAGGAAGATACCAATGCTACCCCAAAGCAAACCTGTGGCCACTAAACACAACTGTGATGCTTTTAACATTGAAGTAAGAGTCACAGACATGTGTCTTAACTTACTGTAAACTTTAAGTCTCAGCTGCAACTCTGCCTTAACAGGCCTGCTATAAACCCAACTCTAATCTTGGAAGTATACACAGTCCTGAGTCTTTGAAAACTGAGTGATTTGAGGCAGGCAGAGCCAGGGTAGGAGTGCTCTAGGCCTGTCAAAATCTTCACAGGAAAACTACCAGTGTTTCCTAGACATGGTTATACTGTACAGGCACGGGGAGACACCCATATTGAAGAGAGTGCGGAATGCTCTTCATTTGTTCCCTGAGCATTCTCCCATGCGTGAGAGACAGAATAAGGAATCACTAGCAGTGAAGCCTGGCAGTTTGGGAACAGACTCTGGAGGCAGCTTCCTGTAGCCACGGACCACCACAGTCCACGCAGCTAGCACACATGTCAACCTGCATCCTGACTCACTACTAATTGCATCCTGTACAACAAACTATCAATCCTGGGTCTGGAAAATCAAGGTCAGCACCCACATTTTCACACTCATTCCAAAATGACTCTGGTCCCTTGATCTTAAAGAGTTTATGAGAGCACAGGAGAGAAAATGGAGAAGCAAAATCTTATCCTATTTTACCAAAGAGTTGCTAGGATCAGATGTACACTTGACTTTTTGCATTGATGGACATAACATGCTGAGTTTAGAGAGGCAGAAAGAGAGAGTTCTGTCTGCCTGAGTACTCACAGAAGTTATGTAAGTCCTGTAAAATATCAGGGGTCCAGTGTCCCATGAAGGGGCCCATGGAGTTCCAAATTTGGGGTCAAATTTGATTGCATGAGGCTTAAGATTGGGCTCAAACTTGAGCAGCTTTCCTGAAGCATTTTAGACTGACCCCCACCCTTGATGAGTGACCAGCACAGCTGAACTAGAGAGACCCACCAGCATCCCAGTGGGGCTGTGTTCAGCTGACTCCAAAATGGAGTTGATAGAGGGAAAAAACAGCAAATGGAGTCGTCACCCACAATTGCTGATTCACTTGACCTAGCCCATGGGCTTATGGTCCCCTGGAGTGGGGCTCAGAACTTGGCCCCAAGGTTTCAGTCAGTGAGGCTTGGTGGCCCAAGCCCCCAGCTAATGGTCACTCACCCAGGTTGGAGGTTGAAATCCATTGTTGTGGTGGTGGATGGACGTAGAGTGCTTGGTCATGAGAAAGTTACCTTGGTGGTCCTCTGAGTGGGCTTAGGACAGCAGAATAAGTCCTGGGGATAGCTTGGACACCCAGAAATGTGGGAGGAAATCCAATGGGGAGCCTATCCTGGGTTTCAGCACCAATGAAAGGATCTGTCCCAGCCATCTCAGGGGACCATATTCAGACAGTCACAGACAGGGGAAGAAGATTGGTAAAGAGGTGTATTAGTGGGGCCATATCTCCCACGAGAGAGAAGGGCAATATGGCAGCTGCACTTTATCCAGGTGATAGCCTCTCTGGGGCTAAAGGGGAAGTAGGTAGGTCTTAATGGTGAGTGGGGGTGGCCCATTATAGTTCTAGGGCAGGGAGTTTAGGTATAGGTGGATCTGGGGGCTAATGGGAGGAGCTGAGGACCTAAGGCGGGGAAGGGGGAAGGGGGGGAGGGAAATGCTAACAGGTGGAGACTTCCCTCCACCCAGCAAGAGGCACCAGGATGGCTGTAAGAAGTTACTTAGACTCAGCCTCCTCAGAATGAGCTCAGGCACAGATGTTTAGCTCGAGTCTCCTGTCTCCTGTCTCTGGATCTCCTCTGGTACCATGGCATTCCACTTCAGCTCTCCGTTGGAGTTGATCTGTTTTTATTTTTTTAATATTGTTTTTCTTTTTTTTCTTTTTTCTTTTTTTCTGTAATATGCCACCATTTTTATTGCCACGTGGCCATTTTTGTGAGCGTGGGGATCTGATCTCAAAACAGTGTTCCATTTAAGGCTCTTTAATACAGAAATTGCCATCACGACTGATATTCAAAATATCCATAGCGTTGCAAGGCTCACTTGGTAAACATAAAACCCTTACACTTAATTCAGTAGTGTACACTCAATGGAAAACAAAAGGCATTAATAACAGCTCTCTCTTAAGAAGCTATGCAGGTAATGGGAACAAACACTGAGGTACTGGGGTAAATTGATGACACAGTTAATGAACTTAATTGGCATTCCTTTTAGGGGACTCAACTCAATACAAAAAAAGTGCTTTTAACGCATAGTGTTATAGCTGTGCTGCCATGTCACAAAAATAGGCTGTCCAAGGGAGGCAAGGTGTATGAATGCTCCAGCGCCTTACAGACCTGCAATCAAGTGCAACTATAAATGATACGGAAAAAAGTTTACCATCTGACCAGTGGATAATACTTTCAAGGCATTTACTTTGCTTACCCTTTGCAGTATTCTAAGCTATTCACATTGACAATCACATTCACCATAGTGCTTGCTGCAAGGGAGGCATAGAACCAGTTGTTTTGGCTAAAATAAGTCAAAGGCATTCCTTGGGTTCTGCATAAAAGTGACTGTATTTAACAGTCTAATGGCAATCACGGACAGGCTGCTTAAATGAATGATCTCTCCTTCATTCATTGTGTTGCAAGGGCCCAGTGGAAAAGGGGAAAAACAAAACACAAAACCTAATACTATTCCAATGGACTGAGCTGGCACTTGACTATCATTTTATAATGGTTTTCCTTCAAGTGAAACTACTACATTGCCTCCCAATTTCTCTCCAAGTGTTGAACAGTCCTTAATATCATCCAAGCCATTTACTTGCCACTCATGTTTAATACCTGTAAATTTCTTTTTAATGGCATCTTTAGAGCTAGCATAAATCATCTTGCTTTTTAATGGTGCACTTTCAGGAGCCCAGAATGTAAATACTAGGTCTTCTTTCTTAGACTCTTTTGTTTCATATGTGGTATCGTACAAAGCATAATGGCAATCATTCAGAGGTAGCAACTTCACAAAGGATGTGTAGGGGTCCTCTACAGTCTCACCAATGTCACCCACCAAGATCTACTTCGCTTCCTCTACAATGATTTGTCTTTTGTCATCACTTAAACAGAAGAGAACTGCTTTCTTTCTTTTTTTGATCTCTTGTGTGGAAGATTTCCTTACTTTCATATCATTAAAAACTTTGATGACTTCGTCATTCACTGTAACTCCAGATGCCATAGTGCCCGCGGCTGTGACTGTGGTGGCTCGGCTGGCACTGGGAGGAGGAGGAGGAAGAGGAGGAGGAGGAAGAGGAGGAGGAGGAGGAGGAGGAGGAGGGCGCGCTGGCGGCCGGCGGCGAGTGCGGGAGTCCACCTGTGGTCATCAGTTTTCCAATAATGACTCCCAATCCAACCTTTCAAAATGTGGCTTCTCTGTTTCTCACAACTGAGTTCACAAACACTAATTAAAGCCTCAAATACATTTAATACTGTTAGAAAACTGAGCCATAGGGGCTGGGGATATAGCCTAGTGGCAGGAGTGCCTGCCTCGGATACACGAGGCCCTAGGTTCGATTCCCCAGCACCACATATACAGAAAACGGCCAGGAGCGGCGCTGTGGCTCAAGTGGCAGAGTGCTAGCCTTGAGCGGGAAGAAGCCAGGGACAGTGCTCGGGCCCTGAGTCCAAGGCCCAGGACTGGCCAAAAAAAAAAAAAAAGAAAACTGAGCCATAAGGGTAGTAAGGAAAGAGCAGAACAACATCTCCACAAACCAGATGAACTCTAGCGGGAAGCTGAGGAGGGACACCATGGTGACCTAAGGAGAGTCAGGAGACATGAGACAGAGTAAAAAATGGCAGCTGAGATGGTCAGGGCCTAAATAGGGTCATGGTCACAGGGCCACAGGGAGCTGCAGAGTTTAGAGGCTTGTGAGTTCATGGTATAGGTCCTAGTCTCTGTCCTTACCTCTAGGAATTCAGGCATGCCAATCACCTGGGGGTCTGACTCTACCAGCAAGAGTTTTGGAAAATTCCCTGTCATCTTCCATGTTGCCAAGATGGCATCAGTTAGGCCCAGTATCCTAATTTCATCTTCAGTTCTCCACTAAAGTTGATCCAGTCTGTTGAATTTTCTGCTCTTTATTTGAATTGAAATGAGGAGGCTGGGTAAAAGAAACCTCTCACAGCCATCCTAGTGCCTTGATGGGTGGAGGATTTCCACCTCGGTTCTGAAAAGCCTAGAGATGAGAGAGGCCATTTATTGAATTGTAGATGCCTATTTAGCTTTAGTAGAGCTTTTGATACAGAGAATGTTGACCTTTTGTTCTCATAAATGGTTTGATTCACTCACCAGAGTAGCCTCCAGGTATCTTCCTATATAGACAATTTGAGTCATATCCCCTATATGGAAAGCTGACCCCTGGGCTACTTCCCTAGATGGAAAGTTCTGCTGGTACCTGAGATGCTTGCCTATATGGTCTGGTCTACTTCTTTTGGTATGGGCCTCCACTCCAAGCATGTGGGTTTTGTCTTTAAAAGCTTTGTTCAAGCTTGATCCAGGGCTGTTAGTCTTTGAGACAGGAGTCCACCTGAGGCCACCAGCTCTCCAATAAAGATTCCCAATTCAACCTCTCAGAATGTGGCTTCTCTGTTTTTGTGTGACAGAGTTCTGGTCCAACAGAATGCTCTCACAACTTAATTTTCTAACACTAGTGTTAGACTCCAGATAATTATTCTGACAAATTATTTCTAGTATGATGGCTTTGACAGGTGACTACAGTCAAAAAAAAACCTCAAATGCCAAGAAAAATCACTTTTGCTCCCATTTTGTGTTGTGAGCACCCATCAGGTTTTGTCTTAGAGTTCCTAGACCGTACTTAACATCATCTTGAGTAGTCAATTCAGAGTCTGTTTATTCACCTTACTATACTAAAATAAACCCTTGCTAAAACTTTCACCTTATGAGACTCTCCTTTTGTGAGACACCCAGAATTCTTTTCATGTGTTGATGTCAAGAACCGGTGGCTTTGTGGAAATACAGGGAAGCAGAGGGAGGCTCTGAGCTATTCCGTGGTGCTGTCACCAGGTCTGGGTGAGGGTTTGTGATGTTTCCCTCTAAAAGTAGGGCTCTTCACTTAGGGTCGTTGGCTTTGGTCACAGATTAAGAATTTCTGGACAAATCATAATAGTAAGAAAACTTGGCAGAGAGGCAAAACCAGAAGCATGTGTGTGCCCTCAAAGGGATAGATACACAAGTATTTGACTTCAGGGGTATTTATATGATAACAACTGGGTCAGACTTAAACTATTCAAAGATAGGTGTTGTTTTTGCTCGTAGTCACTCTTGGTGATACACCTTCTGAATTCATGTTGTTGTTTGGGCATTCCTTCCAGAAATAAAAATGCATCCTGCTACAAAACATGATAATCCTTGAAATGAGGAATGCATCTTAGTCTTTCTCTTAGGAGCAAAGAAGATAGTGTTGTAAGGTGCCTCCATCAGTGAGAAACGGAGAAGCCACATTCTGAGAGGTCGAATTGGGAATCTTTATTAAAAAGCTAGTGTCTGCAGGTGAACTTCTGCTTCAAAGACCAGCAGCACAGGACAGAGCTTACACAAAGCTTTTAAAGACAATAACTACATGCTGGGCTGGAGACCAAACCTTAACAAAACCAGACCTTATATGGACACACTCAGGTTCAAGCTCAGGTACTAGCAGAACTTTTCCATCTAAGGAAGATACCCCTTAACCTTCCATATAGGGGTGTACTTAGAGGCTAACTCAGAAGCAGGAGATTCAAGCTATTTAGGGAGGTAATCAGGGCAGAATCAGAGCTTCTCTATGTAAAGCTTTCCTAAGGCAATGACATCTGCATTTCTCGGAAACAGAGTTCTCCTAGCTCACCTGGAGCTAGGCATCTTTATTTAATGAAAGGCTTCTCTCACCTCTAGGCTTTTCAGAGCTGAGTGGAAAGCACACACACACCCCATACACACACACACACACACACACACACACACACACACACACACACACATCCAGCCAGGCACCAGAATGGCTGTAAGAAGTTACTTAAACGCAGCCTGTTAACGTCAGTAGTGCTTCCGTGTTTCTAAAATCTTTGTTTCTGATTTCCTGGTTGCTTTCCCCTGGCTTCATTTCCTCTATTGTATACTGCCTTATTTTCCCCCAAAATGACTCTGGTCCTGTAAGGGTTGCCAAAAGGAGACTGCCACATGGTTCAGGCAGAAAAGAGTTTATTTGGGAAAACCAAACTGCTGGGCCAGACTCTAGAGTAGGATGTAGCATGTGGCAGCTTGAACCAATGGTGGAGAGATTATATAGGGAAGGGGGAAAAGGGGGTGTGGTCATAGTGGATATGGAAGTGACCTCAGAGGACGAGGAAGTGACCTCAGAGCCTGTGGTCCTTTTGCTGAGTCACAACCAGGTGATTGATAGTTTCAGGTGATAACTGGTTTGGGGCAGGTGATTGCTGGCAAGGCTATGTGCTATCCTTCATGAAGAGGAGAAGGGAGGGGGTGAAGGGGCTGTTCTCCTGGGCAGATCTAACAGATCCCTTAATATGTAAGGCCTAGACAAAATATCAATGCAATCTGAATAATTTAGGTAGCCAGAAGTCAGTGGAGCTAGGACACTTTGAGTCATTACTTAAAACATACCCATTGAAAGGAAAATTATCCCAGAAAACCACAAAACATAGGCAAAGTCACATAGAGCAAAAGAGTTTATTTCCAGTAGGGCCAGCAAGGCCAAGTTCCCACAGAAGAGTAAAGGAATTGGTGCCAGAACTCTCTCTCAGGGGGGTCTTTATACCTTCATGCAACTAAGGTGGGAGATGTTCCGCCTGCCCCTCAGGTATCATCAGCCAAGGGCAGAGTCACATTGCCAAGGGCAGATCTTATGTCTGGGGTCGAGGGACATTCTATAGTCTTACACCTATGGCCTTTCCTAAATAATTGAGCTTGAATAAAACTGTTTCACTTTCCCACCTAGGAAGTTAAAATCAGTACCTCTCAGCCACAGTCAACTATTGAGAGACTAAAAATTGTAACCACCATTTTGTAGATACTGAAAGGTTTCCTCCAGCCAATATAGACCGCAAATATAGATTAGGCATGAACAGCCCCATTTTGTACCTCAACAATCTACAGAGCTGCAGCTGGAAAGAGCCAGAAACAAAATAGGATGCCTGTGGAGGGAGATACCAAATTGTTTATGGCTTGGAAAGATCGTAAAAGGGTCTTTAGGTCAGTTCCTGGCGCCGTTTATGGCTTGAGTACTGGAGAGATCGTAAAGGGGTCTTTAGGTTAGTTCCTGACCCCTTCCTGAACCCTGTTCCTTGCCTTATTCGGGCTGTCCAATCAGAATCCCGTAACTATGCCTTTAGCTTCTGTAAGCCCGCTTCTGCAACCCCATAAAAACCCCTAGAAACCGAGCCCCGGCGCGCACCATCTCCCTGCGAGGACTTGGACGCCCGGGTACCCGTCCCATAATAAACCTCTTGCTTTTGCATCCATCGTGTGTCTCGCTGTTCCTTGGAGGGGTCTCTCTGACTGATCGACTTCCCCAAACTTGGGGGGGGTCTTTCAGTTGGGGGCTCGTCCGGGATAGAGACCCCCACCCAGGGACCACCGACCCACCGACGGGAGGTAAGCTGGCCAGCACTCTGTGTTGCTTCTGTGTTGTCTTTGTGAGGTTTCTGTACTGCGCCTGCGTCTGTACTAGTTGGCTAACTAGCTCTGTATCTGGCGGACCCGTGGAGGAGCTGACGAGCTCGTACTCCCGACCGCAAGCCCTGGGAGACGTCCCAGTGGTGTCTGGGGCCAAGGTGGCCCATCTGTTGTCTGGGGCCAAGTATTTGGCCCACCAGCATTCTGTGAATCCTACCCAAATAGGACTGTTTGGGGCATCTCAGCTGTCCGACGGGTACGTGGTTCTTCTGGGAGACGAGAGTAGCCGGGCTCTCACTAGGTCTCCATCTGAAGTTTTGTTTTCGGTGACCGAAGCCGCGCCGCGAAAGTCTGTCTTGGTCTCGCCTCCCTGCTGTTCGTTTTGTCTGTCCTAGGACTCTGCATATCTCTTTTGTGTCAAACCTGCATAACCTGTTTTGTTACCTTGTCCTGTGTTTGTTGAATTCCTCCTAGGCATGGGGATTAAGCTGAGAATGTGGCAAACAGAAGACTTCCAGGGATGACTCCTTCTCTTTCTCTCTATGTCCCCAGCAGAATTTTCCTCCCTACCTTTTCTTAGCAGCGTTGCTTCTCCAGATTTGTCAAACTGCTTGGTTTTACTCTCGCCACTTTTGTATGTTTGTCTGGTTTATGTAAAATGCTCTGAGAAGTCTAAATGATGTGGTTAATTGGACTTTGATGTAAAAGAGAAAGTGAAATTGAAAGCAGAAGGGCCTAGGATGAGAGTGAGTATAGAGGAGACTAGGAGGTAAATTAGAAAAGAAAGTAATAGTAAATCCAATTACATACTAGAAAAGATTATGTTGTAGAAAAAAAATTGTCTGGTCTGGACTGTTCTTCCCTGTTTTTGTATCTCCTGACTGTGACGGACGTAATAGGACATATTCCCTCTACCCCCTTGGATTTATGTTCAGCTCATTTGAAAGATGTACAGGCGACAGCTCACAATCAGAGTGTGAGTGTCCGCAAAAAGAACTCTGGGTGACCCCCACCCAGCCTTCTTCAGCAGAAAATTATTTGGTATGCTAAAATGTTTTGCTAAAATTATCAAGCCCAGGAAAATGAGGCTGGGAATGCTAAAATCATTTGTTAAAAGCTTTGTCTTAAAATTTGGGAGTTACAGGAGTAAGATTGGCAAAAATACCTCCTGCCACTGGAAAATGTACGGCCGATGTTTATTTTGCGCGCTTTAAGATCTTTTAAATGTGTGTGTGTGTGTGTGTGTGTGCATGTGTGAGTGTGAACATGTACAAGACTGTTAGCATGATGTAAAATTGAGTGAGTTTAAGTTTAAATTCAAATGGTCATTAAGTTTGGGCGTTACCAAATGCTTTAAAGGATTATTGCATTGTTTTAAAGAGGAACTGTAGTTAAAGAAAATGTTTCATTAATTAAAAAAAAATTATTAAGGTTAAGTGTCAGAAATTTTGATGTAAAGGTTTATCACTGTTAAAAAAAGAGAAAACTTGGGTTTCTAAAAAGAAAAAAAATGGGCCTGTATGCCTATCCACAGGAGTGAGGGGTGGTCTGGCAACAGTACAGCTTAGCCAGCCCACGTGGTGGCACAGGCCCTGGAGGGAATCCACGTGGTGGGACAGCCAAAAGGGGGTGTCCTTTCATGGTGGAAGAGAAGTGGGGCCGGCACCAAGACAGTTCATCAAGTTCTGAGGAGTAGGATGAAAAGATGAAAATAGGCTGTTTGGCAGGACAGGCCATGGAGGCCTCTCTTTTGACTCTTTTGTTTTCAGGTGAACTTTGGAAACCTGGTGGTAAAAATGAATGGTTTGGCTGGAATTTTTAAAAAAAAAAACTGCCCCTTGAAGTACTAAGAATTAAAAAAGTTTTTTTAAATGGTTAAAAGGTATATAAAGCAAAGATGCTGAGACTGGATTTCATGTGTTTGTAATTTTGGTGACTGTTTTAACTTTTGTTACAATTGTTTTGGATATCAGTTTAATGATTCAGGTACTGAATTTTATGTGATGTAATAGTAAGACTCGTAACTATCTTAAGTTACATATGATCAGGCAAGTATTTTAAAGTATGTAGACTCTCATTAACTCTCTGTATGTAGAGAAAAAAAAACAAGCTAATGTTTCTCACTAATTTATTGGAAAGCTGAATGGATAAGTATTTCTAATTTTGTAATTGTAATTAATTGTAACTCTGGCATTAAGAAAAATTGTCTTTTGGGTTTAAAGGTCTTCATGTGGTAACTGGGACTAAAGAAAAAAAAAAAAAAAAAAAAAGGCTCTTTTAAACAGGCAGCCAGGAGGCTGGATGCCCCCTGGGTTTCAGAGCTTTTGGGTGCAAATAAGACTGGGGCAAAGGTGTAAAAGCCTTGACTTTAAAGGTTTTAAAATACATTTCCAGATAAAGAATTTGAGCAGCCAGAGTGCTAAAGAGTAAATATTAAAGACTTTAAATTAAAACAAAATGCATTTCTAGATAAGAAATTTGGAAGTAAAATTGTCCTAAATGATTATTGCAAAGTGAGAAAAGGAGAATTATGGCTACCAAAATGTTTAATTGCCATTCCAGTTTCTTTGTAGGTTTTTTGTAACAGTTTCCAGCAGGCCCCACAGAGAAGGACAAATGAGTTCTACAAGTTTGTCAAGATCTAACATTGGCCCTTAATAAGTTCCAGGTAAGAGCATGCTTAAAAACTACTTATTTGTGGACCACCTTGTTGCTTTTAATTGGAGTAAAGTGGCCTCTTGTAAGACTCATTGATCTGAAATCTGCAGTTCGAAGCCAGCCCGGGCAGAGAAAGGTCCCTGTGGGAGTCTTCGTGTCCAGCTGACCAGCAGAAGTGCTGGAAATAGTCATGAGTTGCTTTGAGGCTCAAAATGGTAGGGTGCTAGTCTTGAGCTGGAGAGCTGAGGGACAGCACTCAGGCCCTGAGTCCAAGTCCAGTGATGGACCAAGAGAAATGACAAAGGTGCATTTATACCAGCATGGAAAAGTTACTCCTGGGACAGAGTGATTGCACATCCAGAGGCAGTAAGCCACTGCTTGGATGACAGAGAACGTGTCAGATCCTAGAGTCACTCCTGTTTGGCCTTTCAAAAGTTAATCAGAGCCGGGAGGTCCTAGAAGACTAGTTCGTAAGCATGCCTTTTATTGCCCATGTCTATCTATTTTGTAACTGGACAGGAACTTGCCAGTCATCTGCGGTAGTGGGTAGTAAAGCCAAGTTTGTTAAATAGGGGATAGTTTGAAAATCCCAACCCCCTGCATCTACTCAAAGCCCTGACTGGCAGTGAGAATTTTAAGCTGATACATCTGTTCAGGAAAGAAAGTTTGTGGACCTGAGATTGTGTCCTTATTGAGATCTGTTAAAGGCCTGCAAAGGTAATGTAGGCATTTTTTTAGGTCATCAGAGATCAGTTCCCCAGCAAGTCAGGAAAAAGCTTTTACAAACTAGAATGTTAAAAGGCTACACTGTGGTAGCCCCAAAAGTCTGTATAGTTAAGTTAAAGTTAAATGTTGAATGTAATTTCCACTTTGGAGTAAAGCTCCTACTGGACATCTGACCCTGCAGCCCCTTGGTAAAGTAGACTAAGGTTATAGGTTCCTGGCTAGGTAAGGCCAACGTCCCTGAGTCAGCCTGAAGAAGTTACAGAAGATGAATGATCTTCGCCCATCAGCCCCCCTTTTTAGGGCCAAGGGACCAGAATTGTTTTCGGAAAGATGAGACAGGATAAATTAGGGGCATGGAAAACAGAGTTAACAGTGTACAGAAACTGCACTTGTGAGAAATGGTTACAGGCCAAACCTTCTATGTTGGTTAAAAAAACAAAACCCTAGCCTTATTGGAAATATTTGATTTAAACTTATTGTTCTGGCAAAATGACCCAAGGGCCATTGATTGCCTAAAGCTGTCTTGACATTCAGTGATGTGCCAGCCTACAAAAGCTAGTGTGCTTAAGAAGGAATCAGGAAAATACAAGGAAATTTGACTAAAGTTATGCCTCAGGTTAACTTAGGTTAAGCTTCTCTAACCAGTCTATGGAGAAAGTTGCAGGTAACCCAGAAGGTGTGACATTCTACTGGAACCACTGGAAGCCACTGCTGCCTGATACCACCATGACCCCTGCCCATTGCATTTGAGTGAGGATCAAGGAGAGTCTAACAGTCATCTGGAAGAATCTACATTTTCACCCTGTGTGGCCCTATCTTGGTAAAACAAATGGGACTCTTATCATAAGCAGCTGATTTCTGCTGGAAAGTGCTTTGGATCTGCTGAAACTAAAATTTTGGGGGGATATTCTTGAGTTGACTGGAGATAACTAGCTCTATTAAGAAAATTGGATATTGTAAGAAATTTTCAAGCAGACTGGCCTGCTGCTAAAATCAAAGCATATATGACAGGCTGGAGAGTCACTTCCAGGCAATGCCTGGAGTGGGAGTATTAAAATGTGTCCAGATGAATTAGGGTGTGACCTCAGAAGAAAGGGAGGTAGCTGCCATCAGGTGTGCCAGATACCAAGGTAACTGGACAGAGATTTAAACTGTCTGGGGGCATCTTCATGGAGCCCTCCTGAGGGTGGATCTTACAGATGCCACTGGCCAACCTTAGGCACTTAAAGGCACTGGAATCAGGAGAAATCCACTCTAAAATAGTAACTCATGATAGTTGGCTCTGGTCTGGCTTTTTAGAAGCAGCAGTCCCCATCAGGCTGACCCTTGCCCCACCTTTGTTTTCCCTAACAGCCTGTGGGTAGAGTCACAGTAAATTGCCTTGATGTAGCTGAGATAAACTAGATTCTACAAACCAGAGGAAGAGAAACTCTAGCAGCAAAGAAGCCCCAGAAACTGTAAAGAGGAAAGTTATTATAGTAAGCCTTGGAGAATAAGAAAGGGATTTAAAAAGTCAAGTGTTACAGAATGTTCCAGTAAGTCACTGCTGGCGTGAGGAAGTAAAAGGTGGTGTGAGTAGGGATATGTTAAACTGTATAAAGAAAGACTTTAGAAAGAGAATTAGGGAAGCAAAAACATTTCCTTTAGATGAAACGGTTTTGGCATGCTAAAAGTAAGAATGACAATCCCTAGAAAGTTTGAGTGTGTAGCAAATGATATCAATATGTCTTAAAATTAGAGCTTATGAGTAAAGTTGGTATATAATCAAATTGGCTATAATATAAATAGGTAAATAGGGTCAGAATTGGGGGTTCGATGTGAAACTTCTGTACCTGCATCTGCGGGGTTAAGGGACTTATGTGATGCCATCTAAATGTTAACCAGAAAGATCTCATATCTTTAACTGCTTGATTCCCTCGCTGAGATGGTTTTGTAGGTAAAGCCTGGATTTGTTCATGTGTGGCCTTAGGAACAGCAGGGTTGTTTGAGAGTTGGTTCACCAGGTCCCCCTGGTTTACAACCCTAATCTCCACTCTGTTGGGACCCCTTATCATTGTTCTGTTAATTCTGCTTTTTGGCCCTTGCATTCTCAATAGGCTAGTACAGTTCATGAAAGATAGAATGTCTGTTATACAAGCCTTAGTACTTACCCAACAGTATCACCAACTAAGGCAACAAGAGCTTGAGACCAGCCGGGAAACGGCTCTCCTGGTTGAATAAAAGATTTTATTCAGTTCAAAGAAAAAGGGGGGAATGAAAGGTTTCCTCCAGCCAATATAGACCGCAAATATAGATTAGGCATGAACAGCCCCATTTTGTACCTCAACAATCTACAGAGCTGCAGCTGGAAAGAGCCAGAAACAAAATAGGATGCCTGTGGAGGGAGATACCAAATTGTTTATGGCTTGGAAAGATCGTAAAAGGGTCTTTAGGTCAGTTCCTGGCGCCGTTTATGGCTTGAGTACTGGAGAGATCGTAAAGGGGTCTTTAGGTTAGTTCCTGACCCCTTCCTGAACCCTGTTCCTTGCCTTATTCGGGCTGTCCAATCAGAATCCCGTAACTATGCCTTTAGCTTCTGTAAGCCCGCTTCTGCAACCCCATAAAAACCCCTAGAAACCGAGCCCCGGCGCGCACCATCTCCCTGCGAGGACTTGGACGCCCGGGTACCCGTCCCATAATAAACCTCTTGCTTTTGCATCCATCGTGTGTCTCGCTGTTCCTTGGAGGGGTCTCTCTGACTGATCGACTTCCCCAAACTTGGGGGGGGTCTTTCAATACTAACTGCTAATTTTTGCTTCTGTAAATTGCTTTGCAGCTAAAAACCTGAGACCCCCATTTTGTGCCTGACTGACCTTATTGCAAGCCTTACCCTCTCCCCCACCCCTCGCTTCCAGCAAAGACCATGAAAGACCTTGTATCTGTGCACGCACAAATTTGAGAGTTATCCGAACTCCCCTACTCAGGAGTGGTTTCCAGTATCTAAGACCCTGCAGCTGTTCACGTATTGCATGTATCCCCCTTGCTACACCATTATGGCTTAACCAATCAATTTTAAATGTGTAGGTCCCTTGATCTGACTAATGGCCCTTTCCAGACTCCTTCCCCCACCAAATGCACCAAACATGCTTTATAATTATTTCATAATTTTCCCACGGTGTGTGTTGATTTGTTAAAGGATGCTAAGTCCCTGCCTTTCCCCCAGAAAAATGTATAAAGCAGCTGAAAGCACAAGGCTCAGGGCCTCTTAGCATCACAGGTTACCAGGTGCGTGGAGGACCGAGCTCGAGCTCGAGCTTGCAATAAAGACTCCTTCTGCATTTGCATTGGTGTGGATCTCTGGTGGTCTTTGTGGGGGTCCGGAAACTAGGCTTAACACTATTAACTATTATGTTATGTTATAACACTATTATGTTATTCCCTAGCAGCTATTCTAAGAAAATGCCAAGGACTTAGACTCTAGGAAACATATCTCTAACCCCCTTTTTGCAGTAAACTCCCCAGCTTCAGCCAATCAGCAGGTGGTGGAGAAGGCCTCAAGGTCTAGTTGCTTCTTTAGGCAGCAAGATAAGAGCTAGACAGCCCTGCAGAATGGCAAGTATGTTATGAGGTCCTTGACCATCCAGCTTAAGTGACCACCCCCCATGAGCCAGCCAACCACCTTTTCCAGACCTGTTTCACCAACTAGCTTTTGAAATTGTTTCATTATTTTCCCGTGGCACTATGTAATTTGCTGTATGATACTATGATGCATGAAATGCCCCCTGACAACCCTATAAAAATCCTGCTAGATAGAGGGGCAGGCCTCTCAATCCAGATCTGATGCATTGGTGAAAGTTGTGAGTCCAGGCTCGAGCTTGCAATAAAGACTCTCATGTACTTACATCAAAATTGGCTCCTTGGTGGTCTTTGGGGACCCCTGAAATCTGGGCTTATCAAATCTTTTTTTTTTTGTCTTTTCTTTTTTGGTACTGGGGATCGAACCCAGGACATTGCACTTGCTCGGCAAGCACTTTGCCACTGAGCTACATCCCAGCCCAGATCCCTTAATCTTAAGGGAAGTTGACTAGTGAAGATTCACCTTTGTATTTGCTTTAAGCTGAGTTTTTTAAATTCCCAGCTTCTGTTTACCATGCTTTGTTTTCTGTAATCTATCCTTCCTCAGTGTCACCTTGATACCAAGCAAGGGGAAATGGAGGTGTAGCTCAAGTGGTAAAGATCCAGCCTTGAGCAAAAAAAGCTAAGAAGAGTGCAGACACTAGTTCAAGCCCTAGTATCAACACAAAAAATAATTGCATTAATTAAATAAATTAATGTCTGATGCACATTGAGACCAATGCCATGGTATCATTTTTTTTGTACAAAGAAAATACTTTATTGTGTGGCCAGCAAGAAAGGAGGTAAAAAAACAGTTTTCTTAGGTCTTTTTTTTTTTTGGTTCCCTGACCGGGAATCAAATTCTTAGGTCTTCTTTGATGAAAAAGGACATAAAAACACTCACCTTTGTACCTGATAGCCATATCTTAGAACTGCCCTTGCTGAGAACCTCACAGAATAATCTCCCCTCATTTTTCCCCCTCCCCAAACATCCCCTGGGGCTATAAAAGAGATAACCTGTGAACTGAGGGTCATACCTTTGGTGTCAAGATGCTGTTAAAAAATACCCTGTTCCAAAACTCAAGATAAGTTTCCTTCTCCACACAAAGAGCCTGCTTCCCTTCTCTGATCCTGCCCCTGGCCCTGCCCCCACTCTGGACCTCTGCCCCACCTGACTTTGCTTTTCTGCCTAATAAGAGAGACCTTAGTTGTAAGGGAACTGTGTGCACCATTTCTTCTCCATCTGAGGAATGGTTGCCCATCATTTCTGCTCCAGTCAGGCTGAAGAAGACTTGGATGCCCTTCTGTGGTTTCAAGTCTAATAAGACCTGTTGTCCTGTAGAGATCACCTCACTGCCCTTTTCTTTATTCATACGCCTGGTACTCAATATATTTCCTCAGTAATTCCTAACATTTGGTGCCAAAACCTAGGACTCAAAACCCAGGACTCAAAATATTCCTACATGTCTGTCTATTATTGTTGGTTGTAGGTGACTTATAGAAAAGGAGAGGAGAAGCAAGAAGTGGGAGTCCTGGGGTTGGTTTTCCTTGGCATTGCCACTCACCATTCTCTACATGGGTTTTATGTTTCTTTGGGGTAAAATGATCATAATCTGCTTGGGAGATTTTGAGCTTGTGAAAAGGTCATTGACCAGAACTGGGTTTTATAGATGGTCATTCATGAAAATCCTGTTCTTGAAAAACAACTTAAGCTTATATTAGTTATAAGAGTTATGTCTAGGCCTGTCTAGGCCTTAATGGAATTTTAATCCCACCACAATACTGGCCATAGTTACATAAAAATGATTATTTCAGAATCACAGTGCAAGTATAAACATACCTTCAACGACTCCTAATAAATCCTTTCAGCAAGGAGGGCATGGTAACACATGCCTATAATCCTTCTTAGTGAAAGCATAGGTATTGGCCATCCCAGAGGAACATGCAGAGATAATCACAGACAGGAGAAGAAGGTTGATAAGAAGGTTTATTAGTGGGGCCATAGTTTCCACGGGAGAGGGAGCTACATGGTGTCTGCACCTTACTCAGGTGGCAGCTTCTCTTGGGGGGGGGGGGGGGTAAAGGGGAAGTAGGTAGGTAGTGAGTAGGAGTGGCTCATTAGGTATAGGTGGATCTGGGGGCTAGTGGGAGGAGCTGAGGACCTGAGGCTAGGGAAATGCTAAAATTCCCCCATTTGTTGTTTATTAACAACGGAGGAGGGGTACCAGGCTGGGAGTATGGGCAGAGGTTGTTTCTTCTAGAACTATTTCCTGCTGAAAAGGGGCGAAGTAGTCAGGGGTCCCTGATTTATCAGTTTGGTTGGTAAAAGTCCTCATCATTTCCATGAGAATAGTTATCAGGGGCCAATGGGTGTCATGGTCTCCTCTGGCTACTTCCTGCAGCTTGGGCACATCAAGGAGTCCCTGGGGCTGGGGTCTTCAGGGTCTAGATCTGCGCTGGGCACAGCAGTGTAGTAAGAGGATGGCCTTGAACTGCAAGTTCCCAGGTGGAGACCTAGGTGAGGGATGTTATCCTGTTAAAAGAGACTTGAAAAGTTCAGGCAAAAGGCTGACAAGTTCACAGGACCAGTTAACATGAACAACATGGAAGAACACACCATGGGCATATGCCAGAAAAGTTCCATTTGGAACATAAACCCAATTGTGGCCCACTACAAGGTAGGAGGAATAACTGGACTGGGGACAGGAAGGAAGTGTTTAGGGATAGTGGACTGGTTGAGAGTAACTGGTTAGGAGTACACAAATAGCAAGTAACAAAGGCAAGAATGCAAGTTTCTGTCCAGATGGAAAATGGACAGGTATGGACATTAGGAGGGTAAACAACTATTCCCCTTGATCTGCCAGCTCTGATTAATTTGAAAGGGCAAGTTTAAATTGACTCCATTTAAGATCAGACTTCATCTCCTCTTACTCCTCTCCATGGTTCTTCGTTTTCAGGATTGACCTTGTCCTGAAGGTCTAGGTGCTCATTGCTTGGATACCTTGTCTGAGTTGGCATTCACAGGGTTTGAACTAAAGGCCTGGGCACTGTCTCTGAGCACTTCTGCTCAAGGCTAGTGCTCCACCACTTGAGCCATGGCGCCGCTTTCAGCATTTGGCTGGTTCTCTTGAGCCAAGCTTCCAGTCTGGCTCTTTGCTGGTTAGTTGGGAGATGGAGTTTTAGAGGGATTTTTTTTTCTTTTTCTTTCTGCCCAGGCTGGCTTCGAACTGCAATCCCAGGAGTCTTAGCCATAAAAGCCCTTTTTATTTCCAATTAAAGCAACAAGGAGAACGATAGGAGTAGAGCTTACCTGTAACTTGTTGAGAATTGACCAACAAGTACTTGTCAGAGTTCTGATGTAACACTTAGAGAACAGCAGACTGAATGAGATCCATGTGCAATCAAATCAAATCATCTTTTAACCTTACTGGCAGGTGGAAGAGAACACAAATGAATTAACAATCAAGAGGGCAAAGGGTCAGGACAATGTAAAAGTCTCAGCTTCAGCAGATCCAAAGTGGCTGTGTCTTCCATCCTGAATCAGCAGGCTTCATTAGTCATGTGTGATGGAGGCAGGTAGGAGATATGGGTTGGATCTGGGTGAGGCTGTAGTGGCATCTCAGAGTCCCCTGGATAGATTGTCACACCTCCTTCTGGGTTGCCTGCAAAATTCTACACAGACTGGTTAAAGATATTTAAAATCTCTCAGTATTCCCTGGTTGCTTACTCTTAAGTACTCTGGCTTTTGTAGGCTGGTGCCCTACTGGTTTTAGCACAGTGACAACTTTAAACAGATTTTAGAAGTCTTGGGCATTTAACCATGTTCCACACAGACATGTGGCAAGGTGTAATGGTGGCAGAGCTGGTCGAGCCTTAGCAGGCTCACAGCAAAACACATTCACCTTACAGCATTTGAATTGCAAGGTACATTTGAATTGCAAGGCCACAGTTACAGAGTTTGGTGGGGGGGGGGGGGGGGGCGGTGGCAGGGTTACCAGGAGCTTGAGTCTCCCAAGTCCCTGCCCTGCCTCAAGGAATTCGAGGAATTTTGCATGCCCATTACCTGGGGGATGGGCTCCACCTCCAAGAGTTTTTGGAACTTTGATGGAACCAAGATCGCTCTTGCTAAAATTAATTCTATTGTCCACGTGGTCAATGCTAGAGAAAACAGGATTTAGCCAACAACGAGCAGAACTTAACCAAATCTCCAAGCTTAACAAACATCAATCAAAGCAGATGTTAAACAAATATTGGTACCTTTGGAAGCTAGTACCAGCTCATCACAGGCAGGCAGGCAGAGTTTAGAGAGAGACAGAAAGAGAGAGGGAGAGAACTCCATTTGCCCGAGTGCTCATAGAAGTTATGTAAGTCCTGTAAAATATTCCAAATTTGTAAGATTGGGCTCAAACTTGAGCAGCTTTAGACTGTTCCCCACTTGATGAGTGACCAGCGGAGCTGAACTAGAGATCAGTTGACTCCAAACATCCACAATTGCTGATCCCTTTGACCTAGCCCAGTGGCCTAAGGTCGGCGGCCCAGTGGCCTTCCCTCTGAGTGGGGCACATAACTTGGAGCCAAGATTTATGGTGGCCCAGTGGCCTTATGGAAAATCCAAGCTCCCAACTACAATTGCTGATCCCCTTGACCTAGCCCAGTGGCTTACTGAGGACCCAGAGGATCCCATAGCAGATGAATAACACCTCTATGGCCTCAGCCAACTTGGACAGTACCAGGTCTCCTTTTTTCCCCTTCCTGACTACTTTGCCCCTTTTCAGCAGGAAGTAGATCCAGAAGAAAAGACTTTCGCCCATACCCCCTTGCCTGGTACTTCCCATAATAAACAACAGAGGGGGGAATGTAAGCTTATAGAATGTCCCCCGGCCCATAAGCTTTGCCCTTGGCAATGCAACTCCACCCCTGGCTACCTGAGGGGCAGGCAGAGCACTTCCCACCTTAGTTGCATGAGGGTATAAAGACCCCCCAAAAGAGAGTTCAGGTGCCATTTTCCTCTCCTCTGTGGGAACTTGACCTTGCCGGTCCGGCTGGCAATAAACTCTTTTGCTCTACGTGACTTTGTCCATGGTCTGTGGTTCTTCTGGGACAATTTTCCATTCACTTAGGAGCTTAGAAAGGAAGACTATGAGTTCAAGGCAAGCCTTGGGCACATAGTGAGACTGTCTCAAAAAAAAAAAAAAGGAAGCCCTTGAAGTTTCATTTCAACTTCATGGGGAATCATCAAAAACTTGCTAACCTAAAAGGCAGTTGAGGCACACTGATTATGAGAACCAAATGATTGTCATAACGGATTTGAGCCAAGAGTTGGAGAGCCATCTGAAAGAAAACAAGAATTCTGTTTGCTCAAAAATAAGTCCTCTACATATGGCATCTGAGGGGAGGTGGGGCTTAATTTTAATAGGTTTTTAAACAGATAAGGTAAGAAAAAGGTTGTATGCACATACTTGAAGTAGAGGTTGGAATGTATCACAGTAGCTGATCTGGAGGGGGAAAGGAAGGAGAAGAGGAAGGGAAGGAAGGATTAGGAAGGAAAAGGGAAGAGAAAGAGAGAGAGAGAGAAACCTAATTGTTTTTATTGCATTGGTTTGTAGGAACAGTATAGAGGATTCATGCATGGTCACTTGTACTATACCTTCAGGTAAGAACCATAATAAGCATAAAAGGAATTGTTTATTTTCTACTGGAATTGTTTATTTTCTTTATGGCATGATTGGAGGGCTAAAAGATCTTGCTTTGTGAAGTCAGCATGACCTCAGGCCAAAACTATTGTGACCTAATTTTTGTGACTTTTAGATCTTTTCTCAACTTAGCCTTTAAAAAGAATTGTTTTCACTATCTTTTCCCATGTCCCTTTTGCAAAGCTTTCTAATCTCAGAGCAGTAGTTGCTACTGTTATGCCCAAGTCACGAGAAGACCACCAAGAAGACCACCAAGAGCCAGACATTCCAAAATGCAAAAGCAAGGCTTTATTCAGGCGGGCTGCAGCTCGGGCCTTGTCCTACACTCTGATACAGCGGAGGTTAGGAGGAAGGCCCCGAGCTGAAATTTCACAGTGCCGGGCTCGGGTCGCCTCCCCTGGCACAGGGATCAAGGCTCTGCTATGCTTCTAATAGCTCCCTTTCTCACCCTCTCCCCTGGTCATCCGACCCGCAGGCAAGGCCAGGGTGGAGTGGGGAGCCCAGGAAAGACCACAGGTGCACGCGGTCATACGAGATCGCTTTACCTCCCTCCTTACCAGTGAAGAAAGCCAGGCGTACTCGGACCTCGGAGATGCTTCGTAAGCAATCTGATTTATTAGGGCGGGGCAAAGACTAATATGGTAGGAGGGGACAAGAGAGGGCGATCGGCCAGGGTGCTGATGATAGGTTACAAGCTTGCCATATGACCCCCCATGAGCTAACGTCACTCGGAAAGCGCCAGGCCAAAGGGAGACTGGGGGCACATGGGCTGGCGAGAAAGTTTGGGGGCTGTTCGCAAAGCCGGTTCTTCTGGTTCCGGACCCAGAGAATTGTGGCCTGCTTCCGCATTCCCCAGGGCTGGGGGAAGGGTGGCGTCTTGGGAGCGCTCCCAATGCCCATCCCCCGTCAAGTCCAAAGGCTGGACCCCAACATGTTTTCACTATCTTTTCCCATGTCCCTTTTGCAAAGCTATCTAATCTCAGAGCAGTAGTTGCTACTGTTATGCCCAAGTCTCGAGAAGACCACCAAGAAGACCACCAAGAAGACCACCGAGAGCCAGACATTCCAAAATGCAAAAGCAAGGCTTTATTCAGGCGGGCTGCAGCTCGGGCCTCGTCCTACACTCTGACGCAGCGGAGGTTAGGAGGAAGGCCCCAAGCTGAAATTTCACAGGGCTTATAAAGGCAAAAAGCCACAAAGTTACAGCAACCAGGTGTTCAAGCAAGATTAGGATATGGGTACAAATCTGATTGGCTCAGGGCTAGAGACATTTGGGGTGGTTAGAGATAAGCAGGGAGTTTCCTAAATGGCTGGGCCCTAATAAGCTTGTTCTGCTAGCCGGGATAATTGGTGGCCTGGGTTACTCATAGTTTGAACAAACAGCAAAAATGGGGGCTGCCTCAAAATGGAGTCATTCTGGCTCCACACTACTGCAACACTTTTCAAAGCTTTTGCTGAACTAGTATCATACCCTCTGTGGACCTCCTGTTCCTGCATGCAGAGTAGACACCTAACAGACTCTAAGCATCTGACTTCTAAGATTCTATCATGCTCTCTACATTACTGTTTTCAGCTGTCACCGCTTGAGTCTGCTACTCTTCTTTCCCTACCAAGAGAAAGGGATCCTTGTGATGATCTTACCTGAGTGAGGAGACATTCCATCTCTCATTCAGGTTTATTAGTAACTCTGAGAATCCTGTCCCAATATTACTTGGCAGTGATCCCACCTCAAAACTGAAACTTGAAGCTGGATGAGATGTGGGATGCCTGTAATCCCAGAACTCTGAAAGCTGAGTCAGGAGAGTTAAGAGTTAGAGAGCAGCCTGGACTACTAACAAAAACAAGGAGTAGGATGTAGATTGGAGTCCATAGGTTCAATTTCCAAACCCAATTGGACACTGATGGCTCATAACTATAATTCTAAGTACTCAGGAAGTTGAGATCTGATGATAATGATTGAAGCCAGCTCAGACAGGAAAGTTGGTGAGATGATTATCTCTAATTAACCACCCCCAAAAAAGCTGAAAGTGGAGCTGTGGCTCAAGTGGTAGAGTGCTAGCCTTGAGCAAAAAAGACAAAAGGATAATGGCCAGGCCTTGAGTTCAAGCCCCAGTACTAACACAAATAAAACAAGACGTAAACAGATCTAAGGAAAGAAAAAAAACCCTAAGAGAAGTGAAAAAAAAAAACAACAAAAATAAGCAAATCAAAGAAAATTTCTTCTCTATTCTCTCATATTCTAGAGCTGGAGCCCTGAAAATTGAGAAGAGACTGATTTAACAGGGGACTGGCTATACAAACTTTGCTTACTAATTTTTTACATAAACCTAGGTGTCTTCACAAGACCTGCAGAGGCTATTAAGCTGGGAAGTTATATACTTTTTCTGGTGCCTGTACTGGGGCTTGAACCCAGACAGACACTGAAAACCTGATGGTAAAATAGGTGATGTGGTGATATGATTGATAGTTCTAAAACTGTCCCTTGGAATTGGAAAAGTCCTTAAAAAGAAGGATAAAACATTTATCTGTATCATGAAAATTGATTTCTATGCAATTTGGATGAATTGGTTTTTACAAAAAAAAAAAAGCGAAGATGCTAAGTCTGGATTCTTGACACGGTGCTGGTGCTTGTAATTCTTGCATTAAGGAAAAACTGTCATTTGAATTCAAAGGTGTTCTAGGCAGTAACTCGGAATACAGGGGGAAATGGCCCTTTAAAAACAGGCAGCCCAAGGCAATGGGCTGTGCCTAGTGCCTCAGGGTTTCAAAGGGTTCGCCAAATGAAAATGAAAGCTGAACTATAAAGTGTTAAAACAGAGGCTAGTAAAAGACCAAAAAATCAGGCCTAGATTTGTGGATATAAAATTGGGAAATAAAGTCCTAAATTTTGTTTCAAAGGAGAAAAGGAAATTGGAAAAAAGGACTACCAAAATGATTGTTTAATTGCTATTCCTTTGCCTTGCAGGTTTTGTAAGTTTCCAGCAGGCCCACAGAGAAGGACAGATGATTCCTATAAATCTGTCAGATGTAACTTTGGCCCTTAATAAGTTCCAGGTACAATCATGCTTAAAAACTACTGTGTTGACTACTTGGTTGCTTTTAATTGGAGTAAAGTGGCCTTTTGTAAGACTCATTGATCTGAAAACTGCAGTTTGAAGCCATCCTGGGTAGGGAAAGGTCCCTGTGAAACTATTAATACTAATCAGCCAGCAGAGTGCTGAGAAGCAAAGTTGCTTTGGGGCTCAAAGGGGCAGAGTGCTAGCCTTGAGCTGGAGAGCTGAGGGACAGCACTCAGGCCCTGAGTTTCAGTCCAGCCTCTGACCAAACATGCCAAAGGTGCATTTATACAAGCCTGGAAAAGTCACTCCTGGGACAAAAGTGGTAGGGCATCCACAGGCAGTTACAAGCCACTGCTTAGATGGCAGAGATGGTGTCAGATCCTGGAGCCACTTGTGCTTGACCCTTCAAAAAATTAATTAGAGCCAGGATGACATTCTAATGCCCATGTCTACTAAATCCAGTTGTCTGTGACAGTGGGTAGTCAAAAGCTAAGTTTGTCAAATGGGAGGATAGTTTAAAATCCCAACCACTGCATCTGCTCAAAGCCCTAACTGGCAGCAAATTTTGGGCTGGCACATCTTTTCAGGAAAGGAAGTTTGAGGACCTGAGATTGTGTCCCTATTGAGATCTGTCTAAAGGCCTGGACAGGTAACATAAGTATTGTTAGGGTCACCAGAGATCAGTTTCCTCAGCAAACCAGAGTGCTAAAGAGGCTGCACTGCTGTAGCACAAGAAAAAAATCTGTTCAGTTGTTAAAAGTTAATTTCCAGTTGGGATTAAAACTAGTAACATCTGATCTCAATAGGCTAGGAATGTTTATTGACAGCTAGGGACCCCGACCTTCCCATGGGTGTGGAGGTTTGTGTAAGGAGATGGGCTCAGGAATGGGGTTTTATGGGGCCTAGCGGGGAAGCAGAGGTTAGTGAAGTGCCGCTAGGTCAAGGGAAGTGGAGGGCTTTTCCTTTGGGCCCAGGACAACAGAATATTTACAGCCAGGCTTAGATAGATTGCCCTGCAGGCATTAGGCTGTCTGCACTCATGGCCTGCCTGTTATCTGTATGCACCTGGGAAAACAGGGTGGGGGCCATCCTTCTATTCCATCTTTGGATACCTAGGAAGAATGGGCCAAGAAGGGAGAGACAAGTCCTTCAACACCTATGCTGCCACTGTGCCGTGCCTCCTGTCTCCTGACTCTCCTCAGGTCACCATGGTATCCCTCTTCAACTCCCCATTAGAGTTTATCTGGTTTGTATAGATGGTTTTTCTGCTTTTTTTTTGCCAGTCCTGGTGCTTGAACTCAGGGCCTGGGCACTGTCCCTGAATTTCTTTTACTCAAGGCTAGCTCTCTACCACTTGAGCCACAGTGCCATTTCTGGCCTTTTCTGTGTATGTGGTGCTGAGGAATCGAACCCAGGGTTTCATGTATGCTAGACACTCTACCACTAAGCCACATTCCCAGCCCTTTCTGGTCTTTCTTTACTATCCTTGTGGCTCAGTTTCCTAACAGTATTAAATGCATTCGTGCTGCAAGTTTGGGGGGGTGGGCATCAATATGCACACAGTTGCTGGCATTCCAGTAAGACTCCTCATGCAAGCTCTCAGAATGTGGCTTCTATGTGTCTTAAGATCCCATTTTCATAGAACAATTGCAGATAAGAGGCTCTTGATTTTTTTCCTTGGTTGACTTTAAATTGCCATTCTTAGATCATGGTCTCTTGTGGCTAGGATTTTAGGCATGGGCCACCAGAGACCAACTAGTGGGTTGTTTTTGGGGGGAGGGGCAGATGAAAAGAATTTTATTGAGTGAGAAAGTACTGATGTGCCAGGAGTGCACCCGGGGTTGGGATCTCAAGATGCAGCCCACTAGTGTTCTGGTTTTTTTAAGTGTGAATTTCTTTGCTCTGGAAAGTCATTTTTGGACAAGACTTTCTTTGGGGTTCAGAGAGAGGTGATCAGGGAGAGAAAGGTGCTGACCAGGAGTGGGCAGTAGCCCTCCTGTCTGCTGAACCCTATTATGGCTTTCTTTCAATTCTCTTAAACCTTTTAAATCATGTCTGGCTCCTTGGGGAGCCTCAATAGGCACCCAAAAACTTCTCTAATTGTCGGGGATGGCTATACCTTTAAGACCTGGGGTTGCTTGGCTGTTATCCACTCCTACCTTCTCCCTGGGTCTGGAACCTACCCCAGAAGAGGAAGCTAAGCCAGCTACGACCTCCATCTGTAAGCACGTGTGCCACCATGGTGCCAGCCTGAGCCCAGGGGACCGGTCCTGGGGGGACTGTGATCTCCGCCTCTGCGGGAAGTTCCGTGACATCACTGTGATGGACAGTTCATCAGCCAATCGTTAATACCCAGCTAGTCCCTCCTCTTCCTGCCTCCATTACTGTTATATAAACCCCTCCCCTGAATAAAACTTCAGGAAGCTCCTGAAGCTTACTCCAAGATGTCCACGTGTACCTGGCCTCCTTAGCGAGTATAGGGGTGGGGAGGGCATTCTCGAGGCCACACCCAGTCCAGAGCTTACCCATGGCCCTCACTCCAGCATTACTTCCTACTGGCCAGATGATATGCGTGAGAGCAAAAGGGGAACACACGGAGGGGGAAAATAGGCCTGGGATCTCCATGGAAGGAGGTATAGAGTTAGCCTGGCACCTAATGGGCTGGGAACTTCCCTAATGTGCTGGGAATATGGCCTAGTGGCAAGAGTGCTTGCCTCGTATGCATGAGGCCCTGGGTTCAATTCCTCCACACCACATATATAGGAAAGGCCAGAAGTGGCACTGTAGTTCAAGTGGTAGAGTGCTAGCCTTGAGCAAAAGTGGCCAGTGCTCAGACCCCGAGTCCAAGCCCCAGGACTGGCAAAAAAAAACAAAAAAAAACACAAAACTTCCCTAATGTTCTTGGATACCAGAAAAACAGCAATGGAATGTCTGATTTGGAGCCAGACCAGTTCCTGCAGCTGTCCTTCTGATTTTCCTAAGTTACAAAATAATCATTTGCTTAAGTTCTTAGTAAACAATGGGGTATTTGTTTAACATTTCTAAGCAGCTGCTGATTTCTCAAGTTACAAGTAATGTTCTCTTCCAGAGAAAAAGTACTTAAAATTGGATTAGGAGCTGCAGAATACAGGCAATATTGCTGATGGGAGCCTGGGTTGTGACGGGAAAATTATCCCAGAAAACCACAGAACATAGACGAAGTCACGAAGTCACGTAGAGCAAGAGTTTATTGCCAGCAGGGCTGGCAAGGCCAAGTTCCCACAGAGGAGTAAAAGAAAATGGCCGGAAACTCTCTCTCAGGGGGTCTTTATACCTTCATGCAACTAAGGTGGGAGGTGCTCTGCATGCCCCTCAGGTATCATCAGCCAAGGGCAGAGTCACATTGCCAAAGGGCAGATCTTATGTCTGGGGCCAGGGGCATTTTATATGCTTACAGGTTGTGTGTTGAATTTTCACTGAACTTCTCAGAGGTGAGAACCTGTTTCTTTGGCATCAACAGCATATCAATGGCTAACCTAAAGAAAGAAAAGAGAGCTGTCTCCACCATGGCCCAATGTACCTACCTGCTTGTGTATGTTTTCACATTAGTCTCTGGACCCTTCCTGCTAATCCTTTTTGTTGTTATTGTTTTTAGTGGTGTGTGTGTGTGTGTGTGTGTGTGTGTGTGTGTGTGTGTGTGTGTGTGTGTGTGCCAGTACTGGAGCTTAAACTCAAGGCATCATACTCTCATTTTGCTTTTTTACTCAAGGCTGACACTATACTACTTGAGCCACGCCCCTACTTCCATTTTTCCCTAGTCAAATGAAGATAAGAGTCCTGAGGATTTATCTGCACAGGCTGGCATCAAACTTGAAACCTCAGATCTCAACCTTGGATTACAGGCAGCAGGCCTTGAAATAAAAGTAACCAGCCCAGAAGACCATAGGGACACAGTCACATCAAGTAAAGGGGGTTTATTGTCAGCAGAACTGACAAGGCCAAATGTTTCATGGGAGAGGGGAAAATGGCACCTATTTATTTCCCAGGGCGACCTTTATACAGTCAAGAGACCAAAGGTGGGTACTCCACCCATACAGCTGGTCACCGAAAACAGCCAGTGAGTAAGCAGGGAGGAGTTTGGGTAAGATAGGGAGGAGTTTAGATAAGGTAGGTAGCTTATGAAAGAGAACAACACGTGGTATTCATGCAGAAAAGAAAAGTTTATTCCTGAACTGCTGACCTGTGGCTCAGATCACAGGTGACCAGGGAAGGGTGGAACCACCTCTGGGCCATGCCTTATCTAGGGCAGGTAGATTGGGATGAGTCCTCAGAATGGGGGAGGTAACTGCCTCAAGGTGTGCCAGTTACCTATGTAACACAGGTACTGGGTGGAGACTTGGGACAGGGAGGCATCCCCACAGCATTCCTGGGTAGATGGACCTTACAGTAACCAGGGAACCTCAGGGTAAGACCCATCAGGAACTGAAACAAGAGCAGGTACAAGTGAAGTCAGAACATATTGTTATGCTAGAAAATACTGAAATGCTAAGAAAGTGGAAAAGATACAGAAGTGATCATGAAGGAGACTACAGGGCCCTATTTGAGCACCAAAATAGTTAAGTACAGCAGTGAGTTATAAGCCATCAAGAAAAAGAATGAGTAATCTTTATTGGTAATAAATATAAATGTAAATAGGACTGGGGATATGGCCTAGTGGCAAGAGTGCTTGCCTCTTATACATGAGGTCCTGGGTTCAATTCCCCAGAACCACATATACAGAAAATGGCCAGAAGTGGCACTGTGGCTCAAGTGGCAGAGTGCTAGCCTTGAGCAAAAAGAAGCCATGGACAGCGCTCAGGCCCTGAGTCCAAGCCCCAGGACTGGCAAAAAAAATATATATATATATATATATATATATATATATATATATATATGTGTGTGTGTGTGTGTGTGTGTGTGTGTGTGTGTGTGTGTGTGTAAATAAATAAACTTCAATAAACAGTTGTGTGAACAGTTATGTGCTAAGAGCTGACAGTTAAATGTGGAATGCAAGAACTGAAAATGGTCATCTTGGCCAGGCATCAGTGGTTCACACCTGTAATCCTAGCTACTCAGGAGGCTGTAATCTGAGGATTGTGGTTCAAAGTCAGCCCAGCAGGAAAGTCCATCATACTCTTTTTTTTTTTTCACTACTCCTGGGGCCTGAACTCAGGGCCTGAGCACTGCCCTGGCTTCTTTTTGCTCAAGGCTAGCACTTTACCACTTGAGCCACAGCACCACTTCTGGCTTTTTCTATATATGTGGTGCTGAGTAATCGAACCCAGGGCTTCACATATACGAGGCAAGCACTCTGCCACTGGGCCATATTTCCAGCCCCCTGAGACTCTTATCTCCAGTTAACCACCAGAAAACTGAAAATGGTGCTTTGGTTCAAAATGGTAGAGTACTAGCCTTGAGTGAAAAAAAAAGCTCAGGAACAGTGTCCAGGCCCTAAGTACTAGCTCCACAACTGACAAACTAAAAAACAGAAAATGGTCATCATCGTTTTAATGCAGGCAGGATCAAAAAGAGCTGCCAATAAAGGCCAAATCTGGAAGGTGTTGGGGGGCTCCTATCCCCCTATCTCCCGGGGGAAATGCCTGATCCCAAACTATGAAAGAACACTCGGCTTTTATTCCTCCCGCTGGCAGAAGGAACAATGCATGTTCTTGTGGATTGTGCTAAGCCGAGGAAAGGTTGCCGAAGCCTACCCCCCGCCCCCCATCCCCTCACGTGTCAGGAAAGGCGGCGGAGAGAGAGAGGCATCGGGGAGACATATTCGATGGTCCATGAGTCTCACCCATCCAGAGGGCGGGCAGAAGAATTTATTACGGTGACAAAGGCAGAAGGAGAGGGACCCGAGGTGATGAGCTGATTGGCTGAGATGGGCTGCCCATCAGGTGATGTCATGAAACTTCCTCTGTGGGCGGAGATCACAATCCCCCAAGGGCCAGGCCTCCCCCATTAGACACGTGGCCGAGCAGAGAGGCGGGATGGTAGGAGGGGCTCCCTCCCGCACTGCCCCAGGGCTGGGGGAAGGGCAGCATGAATCCCCAACATCTGCTCTTTTTTTTTTTTTAATTAGCAGGGGATGCTGTAAACATATAGCACATGGCATAGGGCAGTCCAAGTCCAGAAAAGTTGGAGTCTTTAGTCTGTTTCTGCGCCAAGCGCAGACATCATCCCTCTTTTGGCGGTGAGGTAGAAGCAGGCTGAAGCTCTGGCATCTCTGGTAGTTCACAGTAGCTGATAACTTAAACATAAGTGGTTAGTAAAACATTCCTTCTTTCATAAACATTGAAGCGAAGGTGCTAAACCTTTGCGCTTACTTATTTTTTTCAAAACATTTCTATCATGAAACATTGGGGTTGAGTGTCAAAACCCTCAGCTCCTATTTCATAAACATTATCACAAATGTCAAGATAAGGTGTCAGAACCCTCAGCTCTGATTTCCTTTCCAACGGGACTCCCCAAGTCTAGCAGCAGGGGGAGAGGAAAGGAAGAAACACGGTGCAAAATTTCTTTAGTTTTTGTGCAACACTGTATTGCCATGGCAAAACATTGCGCCATGAGACGCTCAAGAAAGAATCTAGAAAGCAGACAAGGAAAGGAAGCTTGGTTGCATCCTACCAGCCTCCTGCCTTATGCTTTCCATATTTCCATGGAAGAGCAGAAGAAGTCCAACATGGTTCTTGTTTTCCTAGAGAAAGCAACAAGACATTTCTCCAGAGCAAGTGCTCTGGGTTTAGTTTTCCAATCTGGAAAAACACATACAGTGCTCCATCCCACACTGATTTGGGATGATTTTTAAATTTTTTTTAACGTATTTAATATAAGTATAACTAACCTTAATTAATCCTGGGGACTACCCCCCCTTTTGTTTTTTTAAAATTATGACACCGGCAGGCACCAGGCAGGGAGTATGGGTGATGGTCTTGTCTTCTGTAGCTACTTCCTGCTGAAAGGGGGCGATGTAATCAAGGGCCCTTGATCAGCCTGGCACCGTCCAGTGTGGCTGGCAAAAGTTCCCATCATTACCACGAGAATGGTCACTAGGGCCAGAGAGTGCTATGGTTTCCTCTGGCTAAATCCTGCATCTTGGGCATACCCAGAAGTTTCCAGGGCTGGGGCCTCCAGGGTTCAGGTCTGTGTTAGGGTGATGGCTGTGAACGGCAAATTCCCAGGTGGTGATCTCAGCAAGATATTTTATTCTGTTACAATAATCCTGGGCATAAGCCAGAAAAGTTCCATTTGGAGCATAAACCCAATTGTAAAATGAACAGGTAAGGAGGAATGACTGAAAGAAGTGTTTAGTGATAGAAAACCGGTTTGGCATAGCCAGTCAGAGGCAAAATACATATATATACACACATATATACAACTGGCAGAAAAAAAAAAGAGGAAAATGGACAGGTATTACCTCTCTCCATTTCCCGGCTCTGATCTGCTTTGAAAGGGCGAGACAAGGCAACTCCGTTTAGGATATGACACCATTCTCCTCTCACCCCATTCCACATTCCCGTCTCCTGGACTGGCTAAGTCCCAGGACTTCCAGCGTTTGTTGCTGGGATGGCATGTTCCCATCCACATTTACTGGTTTCGAACTCAGGGCCTGAGCACTGTCTCTGAGCACTTTTGCTCGAGGCTAGTGCTCTACCACTTGAGCCATGGTGCTGCTTTCAGCATTTTGCTGGTTCTCTTGAGCCAACCTCTCAATCTGGATCTTTGCTGGTTAACTAGGAGGTGGAGTTTTAGAGAGATTTTTCTTTTGCCCGGGCTGGCTTTGAACTGTATCCAGGGAGTCTTAGTCATACAAGCCCTTTTTATCTCCAATTGAGCAACAAGGAAAATAACAGAGATAATCCATTTGTAACTTGTTGAGAGCTGACCAAAAACTGCTTGTTAAGGTTTTGCTGTAACACTTAGAGAACATGAGATCTATATGCCATCAACCTGAATCACGCCATTTAATCTTACCGGCAAGTGAAAGAGAACACAGATAAATGACAACTGGGGGTAAAGGGTTAAAGCGGTGTGGAATTTTCAGTTTTAGCAGTGGCTGCATCTTTCATCCCAAATTAGCAGGTTCCATGCCATACGATGGAGAGATCTGGGCAAGGCTGCAGTGGCATCTCTGGATAGACTGTCACATCCCGTTTTGGGTTGCCTGCAAAATTTCTATACAGACTGGTTGATATTTAAAATCACAAGGCTCATAGATCACTCGAGCAGCTTCCAATGCAAGAGAAAGAGAGAGACCAAGGAATCATTAGTAGTGAAACCAGGCAGCTTGGGAACAGACAGCTAGCACACACGTTGGACCTGCATCCTAGGAAGTAAAACGTTTAATTTTGGGTTAGGAAAATTTAGGTTGATAGTCACATTTGTATGAAACAATTCCAATTTCTTGATCTTGAGAGTTTATGAGAACACAGGAGAGAAAAATGGGAGAGTAAAATCTTAATTTATGCCAAAGAATTGTCAGGACTAGATGTACACTTGACTTTTAACACACTGAATACAAAAAAATAACACACTGGTTTTACATCATTGTACTTATACCACATGCTATATTATTTGAACCTTTTGGAGTTTTTCTTAGACATATTTGCTTGCACCCGAACATTGGGCTGAAAACCTATTTTGTTCTGCTTTTAAATTTTACCAGACAAACATACAGCACACAGAAACACAGATGAACCCTGAGCACTCTTAAAAATGCTTTTTTTTTTTTGATTGGCCATTTAAGTTTTCTGGAATTCCAGTGGCAAATGGTATTAATTTGCCCAGAATAGAACCACGTGGTTGAATAAAAAACAAAAAGGAAACCTCTCCTAGTCACCCAATCCCAAGACAAATCTGTGACTCCCAACATGACAATTTTTTTTTCAAATCACACCAGATAAGCAAACTTTCCATCCATCCAGAAAAACTCCTCCAGTTTTTGGTATTTTTGAACTGGTAATTATAGGAAATCCAACCAAATTACTTATTGCTGCAACAAAACTCTTTGTTTCCCTTTTTTTTAACCCTGCCTGCAGCTGCGAGTTTAACAGACAGAAAGCGTGCAGGTACTAGCCCCACCCAGCTGCAGCACGACCGTCAGTCTCTTGAGTCCCCACCCATCTGCGGCGGTGGCGGGAAAATTTGGAATCTCTTTCATCTGTTAACCAAGCTTAGGATTTATCCCACAAACTCAGAGTTAATGAATCTCCGACTAGCGAACAACCCTTTTGTTTCCTTTAGAGCAGATTATCCAGCCTTCCCAGGCCTCAGAGGTGGTGGGGGGGGGAGGGAGCCAGCATAAACCTGTTTCCGCCCGCCGCCGCGCACTTTGGGGGTGGATGGGGCGCACTATGCTCTGTGCCGAGGGAGGCTGCTGCTTTAAGCGCTGCCCACAGCTGTCGGAGCCCCATGTACCGCCAGCCCAGAAATTCTCGCTCCGGGCGCTCATGTGCTTCCGGGCAAGGGCGCAAAGCCTCCCGCTGTGCTCTGGCGGCAATCAAGCACTTCTGCCGCGCTGTGCTTGGCAAGCCTCCGCCACACTCAGTGGCCCAAAGATTTTCGCACTAGGTGCTCGGCACCACATGAGGCCACGCAGGCCCCAGTGCCCGCTGCCAGAGCCCCCAGCCCGTGGCCGTGAGAAGCCCAATTGCTCTCGGTGCATACCCCGCGACCCGTTCGCAGATAAGGACCTGGAAACGCCAGGTGTGTGAGGGCTCCCGCCGCCATCCCCAGCGCTCCCCTGCCGCACCTCAGCAGGACGTGCAAAGCTGCACGAGCCCATTCCCCCGAGGGCTGCAGAAAATCCGCCTCTCTCTCTATGCTTCTGCCCCATCTGGATGGGCATGACCCTCCTCTGAAAACCCACTTAGCGCAATCTGGGGGTTACCGGACCCCGAAATTCCCAGCCGTGCATTCCCGCCCCGTGTGGGCACCATATGTTGGGGGGCTCTGGACCCCCTTTTCCCCCTATCTCCCGGGGGAATGCCTGATCTCAAACTATGAAAGAACACTTGGCTTTTATTCCTCCTGCAAGCAGAAGGAACAAAGTGTGTTCTCATGGATTACTCTTGAAGTAGAGTGGGGGTTCGCTACAATGAAACAGGGTTCCCCCCAAGGGAAGGGATTCCTGGTTCTCCCAAGAGTCCACCACACAGTCTCCAGCTACAAGGTGACAAAAAGACAGTTTTATTGGGGAAGTAAAAAGTGAACAAAAAGTGAACCGACCGGCCTTGGTCGCAGCCCGGACTCGGGAGCCAAAACTGCCAACCACGTGTAGAGCCCAGACTCGGGAGCTGGGCTTGTACACACCTGGGCGGCCCAGACTCGGGAGCTGGGACCGCCCCCGTGTGGCCTTCCAGCCTGGTTATAAGGCAAACATCACAGACAAACTTGTCACACGCAGGTGACCAATGAAGATACAACACTTACAGAGCATGCTAGGCAGCACGCAGGTGGCCAATAGAGTTACAGTCTGTCTCATAATATTCATTTGAACTTAACCTATCATTCTAGTTAGAATTGACGCATGGATTTGGCGGGGCTCACATGATGCAGGCGGATATGCCTACTCACAGCCTGTTCCCTTGAAGCTCCCAGGCCTCAGGTGGTTAATCTACATAACTTATCATAATAAAGAGGAGGACACAGGTTCCCTTGAAGCTCCCAGGCCTCAGGTAGTCAATCTACATAGTAAAGGGAGCTTCCCTGAATAGGGTGGGGGAGGGCTTAGTGGAGATGGAGTTGGCTTCTGCTCTAATCTGAGCTGGAGTCAACCTGAAGTCCCTCCACAGCTATTGATGGCACTGGGCAGATCTGGCCTCCCCATTACAACTCTAAGCCGAGGAAAGGTTGCCGAGACCTCCCCCCCCCCTCCCCTCACATGTCAGAAACTGCGGCAGAGAGAGAGGTATCAGGGAGACAATTCAATGGTCCATGAGTCTCACCCATCCAGAGGGCGGGCAGAAGAATTTATTATGGTGACAAAGGCAGAAGAAGAGGGACCTGGGGTGACAAGCTGATTGGCTGAGATGGGCTGCCCATCAGGTGATGTCATGAAACTTCCTCTGTGGGCAGAGATCACAATCCCCCAAGGGCCAGGCCTCCGCCATTAGACAGGTGGCCGAGGTGAGAGGCAGGGACCGCTTCCTTCTCTTCCGGTTGAGGCCAGAAGGTGGGAGGGGCTCCCTCCCTCACTGCCCCAGAGCTGGGGGAAGAGCAGCATGAATCCCCAACAGGAAGGAAGTTTAGAGAACAAATATTTGCATAATCTTACTATGTCTCCCCACAACTGTTTGTTAATTGAAATGGAGAAAACAGCAGTCCTATAATGACTCAGTGACCACAGTACTGTCAGCAGTGAGGGACATAGGATGCTGCCTGTCTCCACAGTGTGCCCTGAGTGGACACTCCACCCCATGCAGTAGATGACACAGATGGCAAGACTTGAATCTAATAACCAGGAAAACATCAAGCTCAAATGAAAACGTTCTATTTTGAAAGAAGAAGAAAGATGGCTGAGATGTACCTCAGTGACAAAGCTCTTGCCTGGGTTCAATCCCTAGTACTAAAAAAGAAAAAAGAAACATCCTCTTTAGCTCATGCCAGAGGCTCACTCCTGTAATCCTACCTACTCAGGGGGCTGAGATCTGAAGATCACGGTTTGAAGACAGCCCAGGCAGGAAAGTCCATGAGACTCTTAGCTCCAATAAACTACTCAGAAAAATCCAGAAGTGATGCTGTGGCTCAAGTCATAGAGAGCTAGCCTTGAGCACCAAGAGGCTCAGGGACAGTGCCTAGGCCTTGAGTTCAAGTCCAGGACCCCAGGAGGGAAAAGGGGGGAAAGACTTGGCACTGGTGGCTCAGACCTGGCACTTAATCCTAGCACTTAAAAGGCTGAGATCTGAGAATCATAATTCAAAGCTAGCCTGGGAAAATTCTCCAGATTATTTTCAAATAACCAGCAAAAAGCTGGAAGTGATGGCATGCTTGAACTGTTAGAGTACCAGCCTTTAACAATGAGACTCTTGAGTTCAAGCCCCAGTACCAGCACAAAAATAAGTAAATACACATAATTAATGTAAATATAAAAACAAAAAAATGGATACCACATGTTCCCTCTCATACATAAAAGCTAAATAGTAACCTATTTACATGCTGGATGATGATAATTAGAGGCTGGGAAATAGGGGAGGTATATAAAAGAAAATGTACAGCAGGTATCCAAGCATAGTCAGACAGAAGGTGTTAATTTAAATGTTGTACAGCAAGAGGCAAAGTTCACAGAAAACTTAAGTGTTTGGGGGAGATATAGAAGAGTGGAGCTTGAATTCCCAAACATAAAGAAAGGATCAGGAGAAGAAAGTGCTGTTACCCTGCCTTGGTCAATGTACACTATGCATATGTTCAAAGATCACACTGTACTTTTATTAATATATATAATTAATACATATTGAGAACAACTTCATAAAATCAAAAGGGAGATAGCTTACAAAACTAAACAGATCCAGCGATCATCCTCCTTGGCATTTACACAGATGAATGGAAAACTTTTGTTTACTCAGTAACTTACACGTGGATGTTTACAGCCACTTATTTAGAACTGCATAAGTTTGGAAGCAGGGCTGGGAATATGGCCTAGGGGTAGAGTGCTCACCTTGCATGCATGAAGCCCTGGGTTCGATTCCTCAGCACCACATAAACAGAAAAAGCCAGAAGTGGCACTGTGGTTCAAGTGGTAGAGCACTAGCTTTGAGCAAAAAGAAGCCAGGGACAGTGTTCAGGTGCTGAGTTCAAGCCCCAATACTGGCAAAAAATAAAAAGTGGCTAAAGAAACACAATAGTTTAATCTGAACTTAGTTTCAACCTGAATCAGAGGATGTTAGAAAGGATACTAGTGGGTCCAACGATAAATGTGAACAAACAAACACTATTTTTTTTTTTTTTGGCCAGTCCTGGGCTTGGACTCAGGGCCTGAGCACTGTCCCTGGCTTCTTTTTGCTCAAGGCTAGCTCTCTGCCACTTGAGCCACAGCGCCACTTCTGGCTGTTTTCTATATAAGTGGTGCTGGGGAATCAAACCCAGGGCTTCATGTATATGAGGCAAGCACTGTTGCCACTAGGCCATATTCCCAGCCCTAACAAACACTATTGCATCCATGCTAAATTTACAGTTCCAGCCAATTCTGTTGGCTCACCATTATCTGAATTTTCTTTTGAATCACTTCATCCATTCCTGCTGCCTAGAGTGCCTCTCCCCTCCAAGTCCTGTTCCTCCCTAGACTCCCCCCACCCCGAACCATGGCACACCTTTATGCTCTGTGTGTCTCTGTATAAGTAGCTCACATCCTCCACCAAAACAGAAAGGAAGCTTTAAAAGCCAACAGCAATTATCTTTGTGGCTGGAACAGGCATGGCAAAGAATTAGTGGGGAGATGCCTGAGCACAAGAAAGAGGAGCCTGTGCTGAAGACAGAGGGAACCAGAGCAGGACAGGAAAGTTTCAAGGATCACCAAGGATAAGGAAAGCCTTATTTGAAATCCTCAGTATTGCTGGGTGCCAGTGGCTCATGCCTGTAATCCTAGCTACTCAGAAGGCTGAGATCTGAGCATAGAGATTTGAATCAAGCTTGAGCAGGAAAGTCTATGAGACTCTTATCTCTAAAAATCCAGATGTGAAGCTGTGGCTCAAGTGGTAAGAGTGTCAACCTTGAGCACAAAATCCAAAAGACAGTGCTAAGGCCCAGAATTGAAGCCCAGTACTGGTACAAAAACATAAATATAATAAATTTGGGAGGAACGAGTGCAATCTGAGGTTGAGAGAACTCAAGAAACCTTCCTACCCTGGGAACAAGCTGCCCTGTGCCTGGGAGGCTTTGCTTAATAGCTGTGGGGCTAGTGAGGGTAGACTATGTGTTCTCTGTGGCACAGGCTGAGCAGATCACAACCACCCCACCTCCTATCAACCTCCATTTCAAATGAAGCACAGAGAAATTTATTGTGAAAACTGCACTTTCATGCTGATCCTTGGAAAATAGCTGGATGAACTTGTTTCTCGTCCTTTCTGTGAGTCTTTGTCCACCTTACTAGTGTGAATCAGTTTATTTGTTTTTTTGTTTTTGTTGCCAGTCCTGGGGCTTGAGCTCAGGGCCTGAGCACTGCCCCTGGCTTCTTTTTGCTCAAGGCTAGCACTCTACCTCTTGAGCCACAGTGCCACTTCTGGCTTTTTTTCTGTATATGTGGTGCTGAGGAATCGAACCCAGGGCTTCATGTATACGAGGCAAGCACTTTACCACTTAGGCCATATTCCCAGCCCCTGAATCAGTAACTTATTTGATCTTTCTCTCCCTTTAGGAACATAGGTCTTGCAGTATTGTTTTTCTAAGATATAGAGAAATTGAAGAACTTTGAAATGCATGGTATAAGAAATGCAAACCAAAAGAGAGATAATGATTCCAATTGAACTTCCTGGGTTGGTCCTAGTGATTTTTCAGATCATTCTTGGCAAACTCCTCTTAACTATAGGTAGCTACACATTCGTGTGCACTTGAATCCATTATTCCACCCACCCATCCATTTTCAGAAAATGTATGAGGATATCTAAGGTGCACACGCATACATTTTACAGCACTCCTGTTGCAGCCCCTCTTGACTTTTGGTAACATGGAAACCCTGAGACTGACCCCTGAGCAGAAGAAGCCAGTTGTGGGGTAGGATTCACTCGATTGGCTAAAAGTTCACTTTCAAGGGGGATGGCAGCCAGGATTCCAAGGTGAGTTGGTTTAAGCTGGTGTCAGAATTCTAGAAACAACCTGTCAGTGAATTCAGGGAAGGTTTGAAGTGGAAGTGCCAGGCCATGGACGCCCCCTCTCCCCCAAAGACCACCAAGGAGCCGATTCCATTGCAAGAACACGAGAGTCGTTTATTGCAGCTCGAGCTGGACTCACAACCCTTCCTGGCGCAGCAGGTCCGTGATTGTGAGTCCCGACCTTTTGTTTGGCTAGGGTAGGGGGAGGGACAATCATAGCAGTGGCTTTGCGATTTGGTAGCAGTTCGCAGGCTTACACTTGACTGGTCAGCAGTTCGCGGGCTAGCGCACGATAGGACAGTATTTCATGGGCAAGCTCTGTCTCTGACTCATTGGCTAGGGGTGTGCTCATTTCCCATAAGGGCAGGGACTTAGCAGTTAGCTTAGCAGTTGCAGGATAGGGTAAATCATACATAGCGAGTAAATCATAGGTTGGGGAGATGGAGCTACGTGAGGTCACCAGGGCATCTGGGCAGGATGTATGTTTCTTTCTGATTGGTTGTTCAACCCCCTTTCACAGTTTCCAGGAAACCAACACTCAGGCCTAGCTCTACTTGTTTCCCAGTCACATCGGGAGGGAACGGCTTCCTCCTAGGGGCTAGCTGTAGAGTTAAATCCTATGACCTCATAAAAAGGTGGTCTTAAGTCATAAAATAACCAACATTCCCCCATTGCATTAGGGTTTGGTCACAGAGAGCTCCCAGTTCCAAGCACTTGACAGACAGACCTATAGGCCATATGCCCACCCTGTCTCTTGGGATTCAGGAACTCCCATTACCTGGACATGGGGCTTCCCTTCCTGTAGGAATCCAGGCATCCTATCAAGAATTGGCATGCTGATCCAGGGGGCATGGGGCACTGTTGTTTACAGGGAGAGGGAATCTTTTGGGGCCTCTGAGCTGGGGGGCTGGGGAGATAGTGGAGATGGAGTCAGCTTCTGCCCTCTTTCGCTGGCCAGATCTGACCTCCATATTACACTGGCTGCTCAGGTTCTTCAAAGTTTCCCTCTAAAAGTTGGGATTTGGGGCTGGGAATATGGCCTAGTGGCAAGACTCCTGCCTGCCTTGTGTACATGAAGCCGTGAGTTTGATTCCTCAGCACCACATATATAGAAATGGCCAGAAGTGGCGCTGTGGCTCAAATGGCAGAGTGCTAACCTTGAACAAAAAGAAGCCAGGGACAGTGCTCAGGCCCTGAGTCCAAGGCCCAGGACTGGCAAAAAAAAAAAAAAAAAAAAAAAAAAAGTTGGGATTCTTTATTTAGGGCCCTTGACTTTGATTGCAGAATAAGAATTTCTAGACAAGTCATAATGGTAAGATAACTTGGCAGTGCTTTATTGAGTAAGAAAGCAAGCAGGCAAGCAAAAAAAAAAGCAGAGAAACAAATAAGTAGAAAAACAGGACACACTCTAACAGAGCGTTAGGGAGAGACACTGAGTTCTTAAAAGTCAAGGTTTGACTTATAGTTATGCAAAGATAAATATCATTTCCCACTCCTGGTGTTACACTTTTACCACTTGAGCTCTGGGTCTCTGAGACTGACCTGTACTTTAAATATATGACCACTATGTTCAGACATCCCTTTTAGAAAATAACTCATTCTGACATATATTTAAAACTGGTATTTATTCTTGAGATAAAGAATGCATCCTACCACAAATATTTATCCTTTGAGATAAGCACTTTGTGCTAGGAGGACATTTTCCCAAATATTTGCTTTTCCAGGATTCATGTCTTTTTCTTTTCAACTTTAAACAGACCTTTAATGACTGATTTAGAATTGAAACGTTCATTGGTCTAGGCCACAAGGAGAGTAGAGAGTTCAGTAGGATTCTTTTTTAAAATGATGTCTATTAGGGTAAATTAGACTTTGCCAGAAAACCAGGCAGACATCCAGGTACAAAGAACAAAGGAAAGTTTTATTGCCAGGAAAGGGACTGGCAAGACTCCTTCTCACAAAAGAGAAGTGAGAAGAAGTGCCAGCTACTGTGTTAGGTGACTTTATAACCTCCGAGGTTGAGGGGATCTTGCTGGGGGCTATAGCTTCCCCAAAGGAGTGCCATAGCAGGTGACCTATATGGCCGGTGAGGTTGAGGGGATCTTGCTGTCTTGTGTGGCTATAGCTGCTCCAAAGGAGTGCCATCTCAAGGTAAAGGGAGGTAGAGGCTAATCATTTACTAAATGGGCCTAGTGTTGCCTATGGAAAAAGCATGCTAGCTATGAGAGAGGAGGCTATTGGGCTAACAACATCCTTTCTGTTTTAGAGCACACTAATTGCATGAGGCCAGTAGGCAGTCAGATGGAGAAAGCTGCTCTTGCTCTTTTTTGTTCTTGTGTTAATACTGCAGAGTATGAGGGAATGCAATGGTTAAAACAAAGAACATAGGGCTGGGGATATGGCCTAGTGGCAAGAGAGCTTGCCTCGTATACATGAGGCCCTGGGTTCGATTCCCCAGAACCGCATATACAGAAAACGGCCAGAAGTGGCACTGTGGCTCAAGTGGCAGAGTGCTAGCCTTGAGCAAAAAGAAGCCAGGGACAGTGCTCAGGCCCTGAGTCCAAGGCCCAGGACTGGCCAAAACAAAAACAAAGAACATAGTGTGCTTCTATGTTTCTAAATATACTGTTTCTAAATCCCTAGCTGTCATTCAACACATCTCATTTTCCTTGTCTAGGGTGCCTCAAACCCAGGGGGAGAGTAGCTACCACAGGACCATGTGATAAATCCTGAGAGAAGGGCTGGAAATGTGGCTTAGTGGTAGAGTGCTTGCCTAGCATACACAAAGCCCTAGGTTTGAGTCCTCAGGACCACATACAGAGAAAAAGCCAGAAGTGGGCACTGTGGCTCAAGTGGTAGAGTGCAGCCTTGAGCAAAAAAAAAAAAAAGGAGCCCAGGAGTCCTGAGTTCAAGCCCCAGGACTGGAAAAAAAAAATCCTGAGAGGGGAGGAAAAGTGTAACATTCCAGTGAGCAGTGCATGAAGAGAGAGCCCCCATCAGCAGTTGCAGGATGTGAACAACAGTTCCAGCTGTGCAGGAGAGCACAGTGAGACACTGGCATTTCTAGCATTCTGGTTATAAGGCGGTCCCAAAAGTAGAGTTCAAAGCAAGAAATCTTATCAGATGACCACTGATCTATATTATAGAAGGCGGGAAGTAGAGGTATGGTTCAAGTGGTAGAACACCAGCCAAGCAAGAGTGAAAAAGCCAAGCAAAAATGCAAGGTCCTGAGTTCAAGCACAAACTAACACAAAAGCATTTTTAAGCACAGAAGGCAGTGAGTGTAATGTATCATTAGTAGAATACTCTGACTTACATATTTAATGATTTTTAAAATGTATTGTTATTGTAAAGGTAGGGTTACAGTTACATAAGTCAAGTAAACAGTACATTTCTTCTTGGGCAGTGTCACCCCTCCTGCACCCTCACCCAGTTTTTCCCATCCTCACCCTCAAGTTGATTAGTTCATTTTCAGCATAGTGTCTAGTGAGTACCATTGCTGTATTTGCTCACCCTTTGTCCCTTCATTTCTGTGCCTCTTACCCTCCCAAAGATGGATAAACAAACAAGACAAAAGGAAAAGAAAAAAACAACAACAAAGAAAAAAAACTATTTCTTGGAGTTCATTTTAATAAATATTTTACATGATCAGAGGCTTTCCCAATATTTTAAACATGGTGTAGTATTTCTGTCCTCTATTTACCAGTAAACTGGCCATGCCTGGACTTTGACAAGTTGAGGGCTAGGTATTGGGGAGCAAGGACACACTCCCCTTTGGAGTTCCCAGCCCAGTGGATTCACTGGACAAGACTGCTCATCCTCCTCCACATCCCACCTCATCCCAGAAGGAGGGGAAGCGGTGAGGAGCTACCATTTTGGAAGCTTCCTGTATTCATGAGGCCAAGTCTCATGACTTGTCTTCCGTCATTTTTTGTTTGGTTTGGTTATATTTTTTTCTTATTTTCTTGTCTTCTTTCTTTCTCTCCAGGTTCCATATCCTCTGGCCTAGTTCATTATGCAGTTCACATTTCATTGCAGGAGAAGCTTATGTCTGTCTTCCACAGTGCACGCTAACCTGGTCATCCCAGAGAGCCCACTCTTGAGTTAGTCTGGGTTGGCTAATACTGGTGGGCTTTCACATATGTTTACACCTTTACCTGACCATTTTCCAGATTATCAGAAATAAGCTGATAATGTTGACCCAAAAGAATTTGTGTGAGTTTACTGACTTCTACTTAGAGGTTTGGGCACTCGTGATTATGTGCTGGGGCTTGAACTCTGAGCCTTGGCACTGGCCCTGAGCTTTTGTGTTCAAGACTAGTGTTCTACCACCTGAGCTACAGCTCCACTTCTGGGTTTTTGTGTTACTTGGAGATAGGAATCTCATGGTGCTTTTTGTTCCACTGGCTTCGAACTGCAATCCTCAGATCTCAGCCTCCTGAGTATCTAGGATTATAGGCAAGATCCACCAGTGCCTGGCATTTGAAAATTATTCTAATGAAACAATACATATATTCATAAAATTATCTTGCTTCCAAACTAATAAATTCCTGCTTCCCAGTAACTTTTGGCAGTGAGTAGAGGGGCAGCTATCAGCAATGTCACTGCAAACATCCCATCCCCAGGTCTTGGAGATGGATGATTATACTCAAGTATTACCCAGTATTACCCTGCCTGCGTGGCTTTATTTCTCACATCAGCATGGAACCTGTGTTGCAAAACACTCTGGGCTTGGTCTCTGCTCTTCTGCTTTTTAGTAGCAGCTTAACACATCCCAGTTCCTTTTCTCATAGGAGAGGACATCATCTGCAAGGTCTTTTTGTGTTTAACACTGATATTGCCCCTGGTGGCTGAGCGGGAAGAAGCATTTTGCTTGAGGTACTGCAGCTTAAATGTTATTAGAGCTTTTTCATGATAGCTATATATTTTCATACAAAGCTTATGCTTTCTTTAAATTTAAATTCTTTTGGGGGGTAGGCTGAGCTAAGGGTCTTGAACTACCTCTTGAACCACAACCCCGGCCCTTTTTGCTTTCCTTATTTTCAGATAGGGTCTCATGTTTATATTCAGGCTGCCTAGACCGAGGCTTTTGTTTTTATCCCTCTTGTCTAGCTGGGATGACAGGTATGCCCACATTTTTTTTTTTTTTTGCCAGTTCTGAGGCTTGCACTTGGGCTTTGGAGGCTGTCCCTGAGCTTTTTTCATTCAATGCTAGTGCTCTACCACTTGAGCAATGCTGAACTTCTGGCTTTTTTTTTTTTAACTTAGTCTCAAAGACTTTCCTGCCCAGGCTGGCTTCAAATTGTGCTCCTTAAGTCTCAGATTTTCTGAGTAGATAAGATTATAGGCATGAGCCACCAACACCTGGCTTGTGCCCAACATTTTATTGATTAAAGGAATGTTTAGTCCTAATGTAAATCCAGTCAGTGAGATACAAAGAAGCCACATTTTAAGAGGTGGGATCTTTATTAGCAAGCTGGTGTCTGCAGGGGGACTCCTGTCATAAAGACCTGTAGCCCCACAAATGCACTTAACACTTCAGAAAACTGAGCTATGAAAGCATGAGGAGGAAAGAACAAGAAATGCAATACCAACAAACCAGATCAACCCCAACAGAGAGCTGAATTGGGATGCCATGTTGACCAGAGGAGTGCCAGGAGATAAGACACAGCACACAAGGCCTAGTGTAGTGGCATCTGAGCAACTCTGGGCCTAAAATAAGGTCGGGTCAGGAAGGAGGGTCACAGGAAACTCAAGAGTCTCCCAAGTTCAAGGCATAGGACTAACAGATCTAGTAACCTATCATCAAATTCCTGCCCCTGCATCTAGGAATTAGGCATGCCCATCAATGGGAGGTGGGACTTCCCCTTCCTCCACCATGAAGACAAGATGGTACCAGTTGAACCTAGTTCCCTATGCACTGCATAGACAAGATGGCAACTGTCAGACCCAGCACCCCACTTCAGTTTCACAAACTTTTACCTAGACTGGTCCCAAACTGTGACATACACATTCCCCTTTGCTGACTCTCCAATAGCTAAGATTACAGGTATAAATCCTCAGGTCTAGGCAAAACTCATGTCTTATTCCTAACAGCCAGGTTTGTTTCCTTAAGAAGGAATGGTAGGAGCCTAAGGGAGAAGTCAGTGATGAAGATTCTTGAAGAAAAAATGTTGCATCAAAAGTAGAGGCTCCCTAGATATTATGTGTTAATCAATTTTTTAAAAGACAGTAAAAAGAAAATCTAGTTATCCAATGTAAGCATCAGCCCAGAAACCACAGTAAAAAGAAAAGCTAGTTATCCAATGTAAGCACCTGCCCAGAAACCACACAGACACATAGGCACATAGAAGAAAGCAAGCATTTTAATATGTCAGCCAAAACTGACAGGCTAGCTCTCCTGGGGTAGAGAGTAGCAGCTGGCTCTCAGGCAGGGGAGGTAGTTATATAGTATCAAAGAGTCTGAAGACACTCCCAGGCTGGGCGAGCAGGCAGGCTGTTGGAGTGCCTCTTCTTCCTAAAGTGGCAAGGTACAGAGGAGTGCCAGCCGCCATGGCTCACCAAGCCATATATTCAGGAAGAGGAGCAGCCGCCAAATCGGGGGCTGGTGGCCGAGCTACCCCTGTAGGAGGAGCCAGCCTGAGCCCAAGACTACCACTACAGAATCAGTGCCAAGGAGCCTCATCTCCATGGCCCACTCACCGGTGGCTGTTCAAGTGCCCTGGATGCAGAGTAATATAGCTGATCCAGAAAAACTGTTCACAAAATTAGAACACAGTGGGAAAGGCTCATTTGGAGAGGTTTTTCAAAGGCATTGATAACCTTACTTAGCAAGTGGTTGCCATTAAAATCATAGATCTTGAGGAAGCCGAGGATGAAATAGAAGACATTCAGCAAGAAATTACTGTTCTGAGTCAGTGCGACAGCTCCTATGTAACCAAATACTGTGGATCATATTTAAAGGGTTCAAAATTATGGATAACAATGGAATACCTAGGTGGAGGCTCAACACTGGATCTTCTGCGAGCTGGTCCATTTGATGAGTTCCAGATTGCTACCATGCTAAAAGAGATTTAGAAGGGTCTGGACTATCTGCATTCTGAAAAGAAAATTCATCATGATATAAAAGCCGCCAAGGGCTGGGAATGTGTCTTAGAGGTAGAGCGCTTGGCTTGCATGCATGAAGGCCTGGGTTCAATTCCTCAGCACCACATAAACAGAAAAGGCTGGAAGTGGCTCAGTGACTCAAATGGTAGAGTGCTAGCCTTGAGAAGAAAAAAAAAGGAGAAGAAGAAAAAGCAGGGGACAGTGCTGAGGCCTTGAGTCCAAGCCCTAGGACTGGCAAAAAAAAAAAAAAGAAAGAAAGAAAAAAAAGAAAGCTGACAATGTCTTGCTCTCAGAACAAGGAGATGTTAAACTTGCTGACTTTGGAGTTGCTGGCCAGCTGACTGATACACAAATTAAAAGAAACACCTTGGTGGGAATTCCATTTTGGGTGGCTCCTGAAGTTATTCAACAGGTTATGATTCAAAAGCTGACATTTGGTAGTTGGGAATTACTACTATTGAGCTTGCCAAAGGAGAGCCACTGAACTCTGATATGCATCCAATGAGAGTCCTGTTTCTTAACCCCAAAAACAATTCTCCAACTCTTGTTGGAGACTTTACTAAGTCCTTTAAGGAGTTCATTGATGCTTGCTTGAATAAAGATCCATCATTTCGTCTTACAGTAAAGAAATTTTGAAACACAAATTCATTGTCAAAAATTCCAAGAAGACTTCTTGTATGAGGTCTTTTTATTTTTTTTTTCCAGTCCTGGGGCTTGGACTCAGGGCCTGAGCACTGTCCCTGCCTTCTTTTTGCTCAAGCCTAGCACTCTGCCACTTGAGCCACAGTGCCACTTCTGGCTGTCTTCTATATATGTGGTGCTGAGGAATCGAACCCAGGGCTTCATGTATACGAGGCAAGCACTCTTGCCACTAGGCCATACTCCCAGCCCCCAAGAAGACTTCTTATCTGACTGAACTGATAGATCGATTTAAGAGATGGAAGGCAGAAGGACACAGTGATGATGAATCTGATTCGGAGGGCTCTAATACGGAATCTACCAGCAAAGAAAGTAATCTTCATCCTAAATGGAGTTTCACCACTGTGTGAAAGAAGCCAGATCCAAAGAAACTGCAGAATGGGGCAGAGCAAGATTTTGTGCAAACGCTGAGCTATTTGTCCATGATCATCACATCTGTGTTTGCCGAACTTAAACAGCAGGATGAGAACAATGCAAGCAGGAATCAGGCAATTGAAGAACTGGAGAAAAGTATTGCTGTGGCTGAGGCCACCTGTCCTGGCATCACAGATAAAATGGTGAAGAAATTAATTGAAAAATTTCAAAAGTGCTCTGCAGAAGAGTCCTCCTAAGAAATGTCTTATTGCTTCACTTCTGTTTCATATGAAATCAGAGAATCCCACCAAAATTACTTCTAGCTTAATGGTGCTTAACTGATGAGTTCTATATGCCTTTTGGATCTTTGCAACATGAGAGATTCAGAAGTAATTCAACTATTTTGTGTGTATTATTTTATATTTTAAAGAGATCATTTTGTAAGAAATACATTTTAATACTGTATTTTCATCTGTATTGTAGTAAATTTCAAGGTACAGTTTGGCTTTTAGGTATCATTTCCTCAGTTACTAGGATAAATACCTTTTGTGCTTTAAACTTCAGTTAACTGTACACTTATAATGCATACAGGTCTTTCAAAGTCATCATTAATGATCATCTTTTATAAACCATAAAACTTCAAACAGCATTTTTTACACAGGCATATTCTTAATGTGACTATTTGTAGGGAGGTATAAATAAGTCATAACTTCTAAAAAGCAGAAGCTTTACTAAATTCATAGAAATTAAATCTAGAAAAGTGTTGACATCTACCAAGTTATTTTGAATCCCAGGTAGACCATCTCAGTGAGTATCACATCAAAAGAAGTACTTCTTTGTGCACAGTATTTATCTTCTCTTTTAGATGGAAGAGATAACTTGTATTTAATATGCTGTGTGACACTTAAAGCAATATCACTTAGCCAGGGATGGATATTCAGTAATACTAAAAGAGTTTGGCTTCATTTTTTAAATCTTCAACTCAACAGACTGGAGCCCCATAGTTTTTGAAGAAGCCATAACATTTATTATGTTCTGGGATTCTCAGAGCTTCAGATTGTCATGTAATTAGATACCTGCTCAATGGATATGAATATAATTTCAGCACCAGCATCTTTTTCCCCCTGGTCTTGAGGCTTAACCTCAGGGCCTGGATGCTGTCCCTGAACTTACTGTGCTCAAGGTTAGCACTCTACCACTTGAGCCACAGAGCCATTTCTGGCCTTATTGGAGATGAGAGTCTCAGGGACTTTCCTGACTGGGTTGGCTTCGAACCACAATCCTCAGATCTCAGCTTCCTGAATAGCTAGGATTGCAGGTAGGAACCATCAGCGCCTGGCTCACCAGCATCTGTTTGACATGGCAATTAATTATCCAATGAGCTGTTTATACATTTTTTGTTCTTCATAATTATCAGCACATAAACATTGCTTTTAACCTTTGAAAAGGTATTTAAATGAGCATTGTCCAGTACATATGAGAATAACCATAGTACAGGAGGATTTCTGTCCACACAAAAATAAGTTAGACTGTACAGTTAATTTTCAGTTATATTTATGCTACTGTTAAGTGGGCAATACTGTTTCTTTAAGCGCGGTACATATATTAAGCCTGCCTAAGTGCTCAGCTGGGGTTATATTTTAGTAGATGTAGAATTATTGATATTAATTAGTTTTGATAGTTGATGTTTTATCATTTGGATCTGCGCATTTGGTTTTTGCACAAGCTATTTTTAAGAGATCTGAGTAGTTGGCAATATTAGAAGATGTTCTACAAACATAATTTTTAGTCAAAGTGGCCATTGCATTTTCTTGAGAAAGTTGTAGTGTCATATGCTAAGATTTTTTTCATTGGTGCCTTTACTGTAACAATTACTTATAATGTGTTCTATTTTGAATTAACAGCTCATTTAAAAGTTTTCACCTTCTAGGTAGTTGAATCTCAATAGTAGTTATCTGTAGAGCTCTGGAAATAATTTTGCAACTCATATCATGGATTATACACTATTTTTGTAGAAGTAAGAGCAACAAGTTTATAAATTGATTACATAAAACTTTACAACATAACTGTATTACAAATACAAATTGTAATGTTTATTTGTTACAGTTATTAATCCTGTAAACTGTTTTTAGGTGAAGCACATTCTACTGTTTTTCAGTATTTACATATTTAAATGTTTTGGGAAAAAAAAAAAAAGAGGCTGAAGGAGCCGGGAATATGGCCTAGTGGCAAGTGTGCTTGCCTCGTATACATGAAGCCCTGGATTCAATTCCCCAGGACCACATATATAGAAAATGACCAGAAGTGGCACTATGGCTCAAATGGCAGAGTGCTAGCCTTGAGCAAAAATGAAGCCAGGGACAGTGCTCAGGCCCTGAGTCCAAGGCCCAGGACTGGCAAAAAAAAAAAAAAAAAAAAAATAGAGGCTGAAGAAAGAAGGGGCTGGGAGCCGGAAATCTTTTGTAGTCACAGATGGACACTGGAGAATATCAGACAACCAGGGCAGGACATTCTATGGCTGATTTGTAGCCAGGGAAAACATCCTATATTTGGCACATAGCTGGGACAATATCTTTTGTAGCTGGGCACTAGAAATAGCCATAGGACCAGGAATGGGCATCCTGATTGTGGCAGCAACATATTGTTGATGCCCTTGAGTTGCGGGTACATGCAGTTTGGGTGGGAAGGAGCAACTGTGGCCAGGCCTGGCTTGTGGGTGACCCAAGATGAAAGCTGTCAACCCAAAATAGGGGAGAATGTGCTAACACTCAAAATTTGAAACATTGTTTTGACAGGTTCTTGATGAGAAAGCAGTGTTTTTCCCATAGATATTAGGCCAGGGTTCTCTGAGCAAACCTTGGAATTCCTAATATCCTTAAAGGAGGAATTCAAAACTGTACATTGTAACCAGAAAAGGGGGGCGGGAGGGGGAGTGCTAGATAAGTCCTCAGAATGTCTTATTTAAGAATCAGTACTTTAGGGCTGGGAATATGGCCTAGTGGCAAAGTGCTCGCCCCCTCGTATACATGAAGCCCTGGGTTCGATTCCTCAGCACCATGTATATAGAAAAAGCCAGAAGTGGCACCGTGGCTCAAGTGATAGAGTGCTAGCCTTGAGCAAAAAGAAGCCAGGGACAGTGCTCAGGTCCTGAGTTCAAGCCCCAGGACTGGCAAAAAAACAAAACAAACAAACAAGAAAAGAACCAGTACTTTAAATAGCATTATTAATTTTATCTCTGACTAGAGTAATAACATATTTAATATAAAAATGTTATGATATTTGGGGAAAATTACAAATCTAAAAAAAAACACAGCCAAAAAAAAAACTAGCCTGGTATATTCAACAAAGAAAGATAAACACTTAATATTTACAAATACCTTACTGGGACTTTTCTAGTATGACTACAATATGTTCTGTTGAGTTAGTGTTCTTGTTGGTGTCACAGAATGCCTGATATAGCAAATTAAGAGAGGAAAGGTTTATTTTCAAATTCTCAAATTTCAGAGGTTTCAGTTTATTGGGCATAAAAGTTGTGGGAGAGCTGTTTATATCATGGCAGACGTGAAGCAGAGTGGAGCTGTAATAGGAAGGAGCAGGGCAAGACATAGGTCCCAAAGGCACAGCTGAGTTACCTACTTTCTCCACCCACAATTCTACCAGTTTCCAATAGTCTATTCAAATATATATAATCATCTCTGGAATATATATAATCATCAATATAATCATATAATAATCTCCGGAAACTCCCTGAAAACACATTCAGAGGTGTGTGTTTACTAATTTCCTAAATAAACATTTCTCAATTAAGTCAAGTAGACAACAGGATTAATTATTAGAGGCATTATTTGATCACTTGCCTTGTGTGTGTGCGCACATTTTTGAATGTATGTGTGTACATCTGCACCTGTTTGTGTGTGTGTGTGTGTGTGTGTGTGTGTTGGCACTTGGGCTTGAACTCCAGACCTTGGATTCTTGCTCAGATTTTCCTGCTTATGACTGGTGCTCTGCCACTCTTAGAACCACTCCTCCACTTCCACTTTTTGCTGGTTAGTTATAGATAAGGATTCATTTGCCCAGGCTGGTTTCAAACCATGATCCTTGGATTTCATTCTTCTGAGTAGCTAGGATCACAGCATGAGCCACCAAATGCCAGACTTTTTTTATACTTCACAATATAAAGCAAATGCCAGACTTTTTTTATACTTCACAATATAAAGCAAAGTTTCCCAGTTCCACACATTCTTCAAGAGTAAAACTTATACTGGCAGCACAGTTTTTCCATCCTAGACAGATTTTTTTTTTTTTTTTTTTTTTTTTTTTTGTCAGTCATGGAGCTTGAACCTAGGGCCTGGGCACTGTCCCTGAGCTCTTTTCTTCAAGGCTAGTGCTCTACCACTTTTGTTTTTTTTGTTTTTTTGGTTTTTTTTGCCAGTCCTGGGCCTTGGACTCAGGGCCTGAGCACTGTCCCTGGCTTCTTCCCGCTCAAGGCTAGCACTCTGCCACTTGAGCCACAGCGCCGCTTCTGGCCGTTTTCTGTATATGTGGTGCTGGGGAATCGAACCTAGGGCCTCGTGTATCCGAGGCTGGCACTCTTGCCGCTAGGCTATATCCCCAGCCCTGCTCTACCACTTTGAACCACAGCTCCACTTCTGGTCTTCTGATGATTAATTGGAGATAAGAGTCTCACAGACTTTCCTGCCTGGGCTGACTTTTAACTGTGATCCTCATATCTCAGCTTCCTGAATAGCGAGGTTACAGACATGAGCCACCAAGCCACCAGTACCCCACTTCTTCCATCTTTTTTTTATTATACCATTTTCTCATTGCTGAGTAGAGTACGGTTGTTTTCCTTATCTAGCACAATAGCCTGAGAGTTTTGAAATCTTGCCCCTGCCATAGAGGTGTTCTGAAAATGTGTGATTATCAGGGCGGGAACTTCTTCATGTTCTTGCTCCTTGCTTCTGCCTAGCATGCTAGACTCATACATTTATATTCCATAGAACGTTAAAACTGTCATGTCTACTGGAAAACAGCTAAGGCTAAATGGCTGACATTGAACAGGTGGCAAAGTCATAGGCAGGATAAGATGACAATTTCATTGGCTTCATCCACTTAAATTTTTGTTTTTAAGATCTTCCTCACAGTAACTATATAACAAAATGGATATACAATTCCAGATTTCTTTCTTCCCTGATTTCTTTTTTTTTTAACTTGTTTTTTTAAAAATGTTATTGTACTTTTCTTGCAGGTTTCAAAGATGCCATGGAGCTTTCCTGTGTAAGTGGCACCCTCTAGTGTAGAAGTGTTGCAAGTCTTTGTGAAGGGAATATAGCCCATTAGCAATGCTGCTTTAAGCTTTGGCCATTGTAGGTTTCCTATAAGCTGATGACAGAGTCAGGGATGGAACCACAATTGAGCTCAAAGAAGTCTGGCAGGCCCAGGCTTTAGTGCTATATCCATGGAAAACTTCAGTTAAGACAGGAGAGTGCACATATATTGTTCTGTGGGTTATTCATTTATACAATTATAAAGTAGTTTTTAATTCTCACAAACAGGAAATATTTCTAAAAGAATTCTTTGATTCCACTTTGTCAAACTATGTTTATCAAAGAACATGTAAAATGTTTTCAAGCAGTTTTGAGAGGAGTTTTTTAAAACTGGAAATTATGTTTATATAAGTATTGACTAACATTAACATGTTGGTTGCCTTTGAGAGAAATTGTGGTAGAGCTGGGTACCAGTGGTTCATACCTATAATCCTACCAAACTATGGATACTGGGTCTAAACGCTGGTGCCATCTTGGCACCTTGGTCAATGATGGGAACTTCCCAAAAACTCTTAAAGGTGAAATCCCACCTGAACCTAGGTGATAGGCATGCCTGAATTCCTGGAAGCAGAGTCGGGGACTTGGAAAATAGGTTTCTGGACCTACCAGACCTTTACCACGAACTCTCAAGACTCTTTTTCCTTCAAGACTCTTTGAACCCTGAGACTCCCTGTGATCCTGCCCCCTGACCATGACCCTGTTTAGATCCCACCACTTCTACCACCATTACACCATGCCTCATGTCTCCTGACTCTCCTCGGGTGACAATTGAAATAAAGATACTGGGTCCAACAGGCCACATGATAGATGATAGGGAATTAGATTTAACTGGCACCATTTTGTCTTCATGGTGGAGAAAGGTGAATGTAATATGGAGCTCAGATCTGGCCAGCACCATCATTGGCTATTGAGGGGTGTCAGATTGACTCCATCTCAGATTAGTTAAAGAGAGCAGAAGCTGACTCCATCTTCACTAAGATCTCCCCCACCCTACACAGGGAAGTTCCCCTTTGCTGTGATAAGATTGTGTAAACTGCTTGACTACCTGAGTAGTAGAATGCTCAAGGTTAAACCTGTGCCCTCCCATGAGTAGGAGTATCCACCTGCATCATGTGAACCCTGCCAAATCCATGCACCAAGCCTAACTAAAATGGTTCAAACAGTTGCTATGAGGCAGACTGTAACCTCATTGGCCCACCTGAGTATGGCAGGCTTGACCATGTGGTATTTGCCTTTATAACCTGACCCTGAGCATGGCCCGGGGTGCGTGGTCCCAGCTCCCAAGTCTTGGCCGTGACCCTGGCCAGTCAGCATACTTTTCACTCCCCCAATAAATCCATCTTTTTACTTGAGACTGTCTCTGAGTGGTGGACTCTTGGAGGGATGGGGGATTTCCCCCACCCCCTCGCCGACCCCATTACATTGTGGTCCCTTCCCTTGGGGGGACCCCATTACAGTGAAGTCCCATCCTTAGGTGATGGAGTTCCTAGAGGCAGGGGCTGGGACTTGGACAATAGGTTATTGGACCTGCCAGTCCTGTGCCATGTTTCCCCCTGACCATGAACCTATTTAGGCCTTAACCAGCTCAGGTGCCATTTTGAACCATGCCTCATGTCTGCTAACTCTCCTCAGGTCATCATGGTGTCCCACTTCAGCTCTCCATTGGAGTTAATCTGGTTTGTTGGTATTGTTTTCCTGTTCTTTCTTTCTTCTCCTACCCTCAAGGCTCAGTTTTCAAAGTCTTCAGTGTATTTGAGGCTGCAGCTTTTCTGAGGACATGTGTCCACCTGTAGTCACTGGCTTTCTAATAAAAACCCCTGATTCAACCTCTCAAAATATGGCTTCTCTGTTTCTCACAAATGAATTCCTGTATAACACCTCTTTTTTTTATGGTACCTCTTTTCAGCTCTCCATTAGAGTTGATCTAGTTTGTTGGTTGTTTTTCTGTTCTTTCTTTACTACTCTCATGGTTCATTTTCCTAACAGCATTAAGTGTATTTGAGGCTGAATGGTTTGTTGTTGTTGTTGTTGGGTTTTTTTTGGGGGGTACATAAGTCTGCTTGCAGTCACTGGCTTTTTAATAAAGATTTCCAATTCAACCTCTTAGAATGTGGCTTCTCTGTATCTCAGGATCAAATTCCCATATAATTTATCTCAGGAAACTGAGATCTAAGGATCAAAGTTAATAACAGTCTAATCAGAAAAATCTGTGAGACTCATCTCTAATTAACCACCAAAGTGTTGGAAGTAGAACTGTGTTTCAAGTAGTAGAATACCAGCCTGATGTGGAAAAACTCAGGGGACAAGTCCCCAAGTTCAAGCCCCAGTACTGGTACAAGAAAAGGGTGGTAGAACTCATGGGGATCCAGGTGGAGGCTCCTTTAGCCTTCATAGAAGAGTATTGGCAGAAAAGCCTGGGCACCCACATGGCTACTGAGCATCAGGCGTCAGCACCACATCCCTGCAATTCTACAGGGGATAACTGAGTGGAGTCCTTGGCAGACTGTGACTCAACCCTAGGTGACTTCAGCTACCTTGAGAAAAATTGAGGAAGAAAATCTTGCAGGAAGCTGGGAGCCGGTGCCTCATGCTGTAATCCTAGCTACTCAGGAAGCTGAGAGCTGAGGATCAAGGCTCAAAGCCAGCCCAGGCAGGAAAGTCTGTGAGACTCTTATCTCCAATTAACCACCAGAAAACCAGAAGTGGCGCTGTGACTCTAGTGGTAGAGCGCTAACCTTGAGCTGAAGTGCTCAGGGACAGCACTCATGCCCAGAGTCCAAGCCCTATTGAGGTGCCAGACTTTGAAGTCAGGCACCACCAGGTGAACCCCATTTTAGAATCGAACCCTGAGCCAATCAGATTTGTACCCGTGTTCTAATCTTGCTTGCACAGCTGATTGTTGTAACCTTGTTCTTTGCCTTTATAAGTCCTGTATAATCACAGCTCGGGGCTTCCTCCTAACCTCCGCTGTGTCTGTGGGTAGGACGAGGCCCGAGTTGGCAGCTCGTTAAATAAAACCTTGCCTTGCTTTTACATTTCGGAGTGTCTGAATCTCGGTGGTCTTCTTGGGGGTGGTCTTGCGACTTGGCACAACACTATGACCAATAATAACAAAAATAACCTTGTAAGAAGAGGGTGCTAATGTACCAGCTGAATATCAGTAGCCACATGGCACAGAGATGTTGATGGACCCTTGTAAGTTGATACATATGAGCTTACATATGAGCTCACTCCCTGGTTAGGTCATTGATAAAATCAAATGTGAATGTGTGTTCATCAATAATACGTGTCATGGCCACCAGCGCCGCAGCCGTGCAAGACCCGCGAGGAGATCAGCCGCCTGCCCTTTTCTTCTCGCCTGCCACCCACGTCCTCAGACTTGTTCCAACAATCTGTTAAAACATGGTGGATTACTATGAAGTCCTAGGCGAGCAGAGGCAGGCCTCAGCCGAGGACATCAAAAAGGCATACTGGAAACTGGCATTAAAGTGGCATCCAGATAAAAACCATGAGAATAAAGAAGAAGCAGAGAGAAAATTCAAACAGGTAGCTGAGGCATACGAGGTGTTGTCAGATGCTAAAAAACGGGACCTCTATGACAAATATGGCAAAGATGGATTAAATGGTGGAGGAGGAGGTGGAAGTCATTTTGACAGTCCATTTGAGTTTGGCTTTACATTCCAGAACCCAGATGATGTCTTCAGGGAATTTTTTGGTGGAAGGGACCCATTTTCATTTGACTTTTTTGAAGACCCGTTTGATGACTTTTTTGGGAGCCGAAGGGGTCCTCCAGGAAGCAGAAACCGAGGTGCAGGCTCGTTTTTCTCTGCCTTCAGTGTATTTCCATCCTTTGGAGGGGGATTTCCTTCATTTGATGCAGGATTTACTTCCTTTGGGTCCATGGGTCATGGAGGCCTCACTTCTTCCTTCTCTTCCACATCATTTGGCGGTAGTGGATGGGCAACTTCAAGTCTATATCAACTTCCACTAAAATAGTGAATGGCAGGAAAATAACTACAAAGAGAATTGTTGAGAATGGTCAGGAAAGAGTAGAAGTTGAAGAAGACAGCCAGTTAAAGTCCTTGACAATAAATGGTAAGGAGCAGCTGCTATGATTGGATAACAAGTAACTCAACGCACGCATTTAACAGAAATGTTAAACAATAACAAGCACCATTTGAGGATTAACAGGAACATTTTTTTGAAGATTTCAAACGAACTCGACTTTCAGTATAACTGCACCTAATCTAAAGTATTTATAAGCAGCTCATCAGAGCCTCTATTTGTCATAGACTTTTGAGTTTATTGTTGGGACCACACAATAGGACCATTTTTTTTGTCTTTAAAATTGTTGTAATGTCTGTGTGCACTTTGCTTTTTTATTAAACGTAATCCAAGGTGAGACCCGTGACTCTTGCATAGAGCTAGGACAAGCTTGTACTCTAACACCAGCATGGATCTGCTTTCGTTGTGTTTGGAATGTGAGCCACCTAGTTCAGCCTGCGGTGAAGTTGACATTGCCAGGAGGAACCTGCTACAGAAACAATTCCAGTTTTTTTTTTTTTGTTTTCAGTCATGAAAGATTTAATACATTAATGGTAATACATTTCTGGTTTATTATAAATTAAGGATGTTTTCTAGTTGTGCATGAATGCTGGCAACTTAGTAAGTTTTGACAACTGTTTAAATAATGTAATGTTAGGCTTAGGTTAAGAAAAAAACAAGTTGGTAAACTGGCTCTTTGTCATTGCTTTAAAAAAAGAAAATAAATGTGACTGTGTTTGGTGCAAAAAAAAAGAATATGTGTCATAAATATTTTCTTTTTCTTTTTTTTCTTTTGGTTGGTCTGGGCCTGGGCGCTGTCCCTGAGCTCTTCAAGAGCTCAAGGCTAGCTCTCTAGCACTTGAGCCAAAGCACCACCTCTGGCTTTCTGGTGCTTAATTGGAGATAAGAGTCTCACAGACTTTGCTACATGGGCTGGTTTTGAACTTTGATCCTCAGATCTCATTCTCCTAAATAGCTAGGATTACAAGTACGAGCTACCGGTGCCCTACTGTCATAAATATTTTCTTTTACTACTGCCTGTAATTTGAAGTCCTGAATTATTATCGTGTGTATGTGTGTGTGTGTGTGTGTGTGTGTGTGTGTGTGTGTGTGTGTATGCTAATATTGGAGCTTGAATTCAGGCACTGGGCACTGACCCTGAGCTTTTTTGCTCAAGACTAGTACCCTACCACTCGAGCCACAGCTCCACTTTCAGCTTTTGGTAGTTAATTGGAAATAAGAGTCTCAAGGACTTTCCTGCCCAGGCTGGTCTTGAGCTGTGATGCTCAGATCTCAACCTCCTGGATTGCTAGGATTGTAGGCTTTGGGCAGCAGGAGCTACAGATGCCTGGTTTCCAGCTTGGTTTTTCTGCTGGTAATATGGCCTAGTGGTAAAATACTCGCCTCATATACATGAAGCCCTGGGTTTGATTCCTCAGCACCACATATATAGTGAGGTGCCAGACTTTGAAGTCAGGCCCCACCACGTGAACCCCATTTTAGAATCGAACCCTGAGCCAATCAGATTTGTACCTGTGTTCTAATCTTGCTTGCACAGCTGATTGTTGTAACCTTGTTCTTTGCCTTTATAAGCCCTGTGTAATCACAGCTCGAGGCTCCCTCCTAACCTCCGCTGTGTCGGTGGGTAGGACGAGGCCCGAGTTGGCAGCTCATTAAATAAAGCCTTGCCTTGCTTTTGCATTTCGGAGTGTCTGAATCTCGGTGGTCTTCTTGGGGGTGGTCTTGCGACTTGGCACAACATAGAGAAAAGCTGGAAGTGACACTGTAGCTCAAGAGGTAGAGTGCTAGCCTTGAGCAAAAAGAAGCCAGGGACAGTGCTCAGGCCCTGAGTCTACATCCCAGGACTGGCAACAAAAACAAACAACCAGCTTGGTTTTGCTAATGTTGGCCGCTTAAGCCAAGGCTGCAACCATTAAAAAACTATATAATTTTATTGTTATTATGAAGGTATTGTACCATTTCACAATTCAGGTAATGCATACATTTCTCTTTCCTTCACTTTCCTACAATTTCTTTCTCCTGTCCCTGCCCACAAGTTGCATAGACAGCCGTGTGTATGTGTGTGTGTATGTGTGTGTGTGTGTGTGTGTGTGTATGTGTGTGTCTGTCTGTCTGTTTGAGCTCAAGGCCTGGGTGCTGTCCCTAAGCTTTTTTTTTTTTTTTTTTTTGGCCAGTCCTGGGCCTTGGACTCAGGGCCTGAGCACTGTCCCTGGCTTCTTTTTGCTCAAGGCTAGCACTCTGACACTTGAGCCACAGCGCCGCTTCTGGCCGTTTTCTGTATATGTGGTGCTGGGGAATCGAACCTAGGGCCTCGTGTATCCGAGGCAGGCACTCTTGCCACTAGGCTATATCCCCAGCCCCCTAAGCTTTTTTTTAAGGTTAGTGTTCTACCATTTGAGCCACAGATCCTCTTCTGGCTTTTTGTGGTTAATTGGAGAGGAGTCTCACAGACTTTCCTACAGGGCTGGCTTTGGACCATGAGCCTTAAATCTCAGCCTCCTGAGTAGCTAGGATTATAGTTGAGGGCTACTGGCACTGGGCTTTAGACAGCCATTTTGGAGGGAGGGGTCATTTGTAGGGCTTGAATTCAAGCCCTGGCACTTTCGCTGAACTCTTTTTGAGCCACAGTGCCACTTTTGGTTTTCTAGTGGTTAATTGGAGATCAGACTCTCACAGACTTTTCTGCCCAGGCTGGCTTTGAACAGTGATCCTCATATATCAACCTTCTGAGTAGCTGGAATTACAGACGTGAGCCACTAGCATCCAAATAGATAGCCATTTTTAATGCCTACTTAAAAAAGGCTTGTCTGCTCATGGATTTGCCAGGTTGCTAGCAACAGTCACACTGGGTTCTCTCTCTCTCTCTCTCTCTCTCTCTCTCATGCTGGTACTGGATTTTGAACTTAGAACTTGAGCCTGGTCCCCTAGTGATTTTGCTCAAGGCTGGCACTTTACCACTTCGGCCATGCTTTCACTTCTGGCTTCTTTTGGTGATTAACTGGAGATAAGCTTTTCCTACATGGGCTGGCTTCAAACCATGACTCTCTGCTATCAATCTTCTGAGAAGCTACGATTATAAGTGGGAGCTACTGGCATCCAGCTTCACTCTGTTTTCTAACATAAAAAGATTAATAAGAAAAACATCACTGGTATAATTTATTCTTTAATGGCTGACTCTGTATGGACATAAGATTTCCCACATTTGCTGTGCATTCAGTCACACAAAGCTGATTTCCTGAAGTACATTTAAAAAAAGACTGATTTTACATACACAGTTGAAGAAATATGCATTTCACAGCTACCATAAAAGATTGGGAGGTGCTGGAGACCAATGGCCTTCACCTGTAATCCTAGCTACTTAGGAGACTGATATCTAGGATTAGGGTTCAAAGCTAATTGCGACACTTCTCTCAAATTAAGCACCCAAAAGCCAGAAGTGGAATTATGGCTCAAGTGGTAGAGTGCTAGCCTTGAGAAGAAAAAAAATTTTAAGGTCAGAGACAGTGCCCAGCACTGAGTTCAAACCCCAAGACACCCCCCCCCCTCTCTCTCTCTCTCTCTCTCTCTCTCTGGCTCTCTCTCCTTGTCTCTGTCTCTGTCTGGCTCTCTCTCTCTCTCTCATACATACATACACACATACATATACACACAAAACAATGGAGGACACCTATGTTTCTAGGTTCACATTTGACTATAGGCAACAAGTCCTCTCATCCCTCATTTCCCAGTGGTGGGTTCTGAGAAAGACCCTCAACACAGAAACATTGGCTAGGGATGTTGGAGAAGGAAGTGAAGCCTCTTCCTGCTCTAGAAATTAATGAGACAAGGTAAGGCTTGGAGTAGCAGCCACCAAATCACTAATAAGTGAGCAACATTTACCTAAGAAGAGATCTAGGAGAGGAGAAAGAAGAATGGACCCAGAGAGAAACTGAGTTTTGTTTTCATCAAATGAGCTCTGATAGGCTACTTGTTAGACCATAACAATACCTTGTTGCTTAGGACAGTTTAAGTAAAACTCGGGTTGTAAGCACATCAGAGAGATCACATACTTGGAGAGGTGCTCAAAAGCAGGTGGGAAACTACTATAATGCATCTAAAATGAGATATCTGTGCAGTATAACTTATTCATTTTCAGATGAGTACTGTTGTAGACAGCAGATTGAGATAGGTCTCAATGACAATGTACTTCTGAGAACCCTTGGATTGAGAAAATTTACCATGCATATTCAGGCAGGTGGCATGGGGCCAAGATACTTAAAAGGCCGGAATATGTCTGACATCTTCAAAGACCAGCAAAGATTTATAAATAAATAAATAAATAAATAAATAAAAGAGGGCTGGGAATGTGGCCTAGTGGTAGAGGGCTGTGAAGCCCTGGGTTTGATTCCTCAGCACCACATATACAATAAAAGCCAGAAGTGGTGCTGTGGCTCAAGTGGCAGCGTGCTAGCCTTGAGTAAAAAGAAGCCAGAGGGCTGGGAATATGACCTAGTGGCAGAATACTCGCCTTGCATACATGAAGCTCTGGGTTCCTCAGCACCACATAGATAGAAAAGGCCAGAAATGGTGTTGTGACTCAAGTGGTAGAGTGCTAGCCTTGAGCAAAAAAGAAGCCAGGGACAATGCTCAGGCCCTGAGTTCAAGCCTCAGGACTGGCAAAAAAAAAAAAAAAGAGAGAGAGAGAAGAGACCAAGCATGGTGGTCATACCTGTAAACCTAGCTACTTGGGAGACTGATCAAGTCCATAAGAAGAAATTACTAAGTAGACCCCCACCCAACAAACAAGTCAAGTTGAGTGGTCTAGGCATGTCATTCTAGTCTTGCAGGAGACCTTAAGGAGATGTGTTCTGAGGCTCCTTGGGGGAAGAATGCAACACCAACCTGAAAATAAGTGGAAAGGGCTGCCCATGTCATTGTATTGCTATTATTTAGATGCATGAGCAGACACAGATTGTGCAGTATACTAATATCCTCTATGCCCTTCACGTTTGTCTTCCTGTTCTCCCTGCCCTCCAGGCCTTACTGATTTCCCTTCCCTTTCTCCCTGGGAAATATTTGCTTCTACTTGCTGACAGGATTATAGTACAGAGATAAATATATGGCAGGAAGGACTGTGGGGGTGGATCTACAGCCCCCATGACAGGATCCAGTGGTGGCAGCCTCTGCGCTGTCCCCATGGAAGAAGACAGGATGGGCAGGTTATGCACGCATATTCTCTTCAGTTCCTACTGAGGAGTGATGCTGAACAGTACTGCCCACCATAGTGCTGGACACCATGGCAGAGCGCCCAGCACCCAAGGCTACAAAGGTCCTGACCTCCTTTCTTTCTCCATCACACTAAATCAGCTGTACCTAAGTTCTGTGGGTACACAGTAGGTGCTCAGTAATGTGTATGTCCCTACATCCCTTACTCCAAAAAGAACAAATCCTAAAAAGAAGAGTAGAGTAAACAATGCAAAGCCAGTGGATTGATAACTAAGTCTTCTGTGTTTAAGTCTTATGACTCAGTAGCAGTGGGGTGAACTCAGCCAACAGCAGAGCAAATGCTCTGGCCTTGGCAGCACCCTATGCTGACCATGGCCACAAAACCCAAACACAACCAACCACAGGTCTAACTGACTGGTTGTTTTTGTTTTTTTGGTTTGTTGGGGTTTTTTTCTGAGTACTGGGTTTGAGTCAGTGACTCCCCCTTGCTAGTCAGGTTCTGCACCACTTAAGCTTCCTCTCCAGTCTTGCTTCCACTCTGATTCCACATTCAAAAGTGAGAGAGGATCATTCTGAAAGCTATCAGCTCATGTAACTCTGCTGAGAATCCTCCCTTGTGTGTTTATTTCACACTATGTAAAAGCTGAATTCCCTACAAGAATCCACATGCTCACTGTGATCTACCTCTGACTGTCCTCTCTCCACTCTAGGGTCTAGCTACACTTCTCTTAGACCACAGAACCATCTCGCTTTGGGATAGATCTCCCTAGCTAGCTATGTGCATGGGTAACTATCATGCTATCATATAGTGTTTGCTAGAATGTCACTATATATGATGGCTTCGATGGGGATTGATGGTCTATCAAAGCTTCCTATGACCCAGGAATGGTGGCACAAGCCTGTACTTGCTACTTGGAACACAGTGATCAGGAGATTCCAGTTCAAGGCCAGCCCAGGAACAAAGTTTGTGAGACTTGTCTCAAACAATGACTATGCATAGTGACTTGAAAAGCATAATACCTGGTCACAGTGGTTCATAGCTGTCTCTAGTGATACCAGGAAGCTCAAGTAGAAGGATAGTAGCCCAGGCTGGACTGAGTATAAAGCAAGACCCTATCTCAAAAGATCACCAACCCAGAAGAAGCTGGGAGCCTGGTTTGGCTCAAGTGGTAGAATGGCAGCCTCACAAGTGAAAGGCCCTGAGTTCAAGTTCTAGAATCATCCACTTCCCATAAGCTTCAGGGGGCCCAGTATGAAGTGTTAAGAGGTTGAAAATTTAATGGCTGTGGTTTTTAGAGGCTTTTGGAGGAAGTTAGTAGTAGATAGGGACACTAATTATGATCATGTCCCATGATTAGATCCTGATAGTCCTTTCAGAAAAGAGAAGAAGAGACAGATACTTGTCCACACTCATACTCCCTCTCTCTTAGAACTTGGGGCTCATCTGGGAAGAAAGCCTTTAGCAAAAAAAGAAGAGTGAATAGTTTCAAAACACGTTGCAACTATATATGAAGGCCTTTGTAGGAAACAGGAAGAGCAAATAATTTCCAAATTCACTGAATGTACGAAGATGGCATAAGAGTGTTAATGAAAGCTATTATCCAAAAGGGGGTTGAGGAGACATTAAAAGAGAAAGGACAAGAGAAATTTGTTCTGAGCAAAATATGTATGCACCTCTGAAACGGCTCTCTTCATGGGGGCCAACTGGAGTGGGGAGCACTCCAGAGGATCAATCAGGATGGATACTTGAAGTAGCTGAAGTAGTTTGTTGACTTGTATGAAAATTGAACAATGAAACCTGTGAAAATTGATTTAAGAAGGAGGACTAGGGTAAGAGAGTGATAACTATATTGTGTGCATCTGTGGAAATGTCACAATGCATCTCTCCTTGTACAATGAATGCTTGCTCATTTTAAATATTGTAAAAGAGGAGGGAGGAAGATGAGACCAACACCCAGAGATACACACCTGCACTCCTTGTCTCTTGCATCTTGGGACTCTCCCAGAAAGTCATTACCAGATGCAACCCTTTGTCCTTGAATGAGAGCTGTGAGCCAACAAAATCTGCTTCCTTTTCTATCTCATTTTTACTCTCCTTTTCATTTTTTGAGATAGGATCTTTCTTTGTAGCTCAGGCTGGCCCAAACTTCCAGTCCTCATGCCGCAGCATGTCTGGGATTATAGATGTGAGCCAGCAATGGCCATCTAAACCTCCAGCTATAATTTACCTAGTCTATAGTATATTGTTATTATCAACAGAAAATGCTTCAGCACAGATTATCGATGAGGCTTACTTTAATTGCCCTGTTTAAAAAGTTACATATAGGCTGGGAAGGTGGCTTAGTGGTAGTGCTTGCATAGCATACATGAAGCCCTAAGTTTGATTCCTCAGTACCACACATACAGAAAAGTCCAGAAGTGGTGCTGTGGCTCAAATGGTAGAGTGCTAGCCTAAGAAGCCTAAGGACAGTGCCCAGGCCCTGAGTTCAAGCCTCAGGACTGGCAAAAAAAAAAAAAAAATGACACATACCTTCCTCTGATCTTGTATTATTCTTGAAGAGCTTGTAACCTTGCCTGTATTTGCATGGCACTCATTGGAATTTGCACCTATAAACATTTTATAAAAAGAGTTAATTTCTTTTTTTAGATGTTTTCTGCTTTGGGGGTCTTGGGTATTTTCGACACCTCTAAAGGTAACTGGTTGATACAGGTACTTGAGAAATATTCGATGACTTAGAGGCTCCAGTCAAGGCCAGTGTGGCCATGAGGCTGCGGATGGACTATAGGGACTAGACTATAGGATAATCACAATGCTGAAACCGCTCACATGAGGGGAGTCTGAATACTATGAAACACTTGTGTCTTGCTATGGAGAACCTTCATGAAGAAAAACATGCTAGTACAATATTCTTGGAATTGTCTCCTCACTCACTCTGCCCACCACCCAAGCACTCCAGCTCAGTTGAAAATTATGTTTCTTTTTGTTTTGTTTTGTTTTTTTAGTTCAAGGTAAGTGGTTTGAAGTAATCCTTGATGTCTCTCTTCCTCTCACACTCTCCAGTTGATCTATCTTGAAAAGCTATTGTTACTCTCAAAGCATGTGGGGACATCTGCCCACTGCTCCTGAATGTTTGAAAACACCACCTCTCACTAGTGAGTGCTTAGAAGCTCAGCTCTGTGTCCTCTGCCCACTCCTCCATACCTGCAGCAGGCTGGAGATCTTTTCTCAGGATGTGGTCGTGTGATTCTTCTCAGAACCCTGGAGAGCTCTTTATTTCACTGTGCTAAGCTAGAATCCTTGTGAAAGAGCTTATGAAACTCTTCCAGTGCTATCCTTGAGCTTTTTTCCCTAAGGTTAGTGCTCTCCTACTTGCACCACAACTCTACTTCCAGCTTTCGGTCAATTAGAAATAAGAGTCTCATGGACTTTCCTGCCTGACCTGCCTTTTAACCACCATCCTCAGATCTAGCTTCCTGAGTAGTGAGGATTATAGATTTGAGCCACAACACTAGCTCTTAGCCTTTGAATAGTAGCACAGGGGAGCCATGTGGATTGTGCTAATCACAGTTTAATACCTGTCTTACTATTTTCTTCTTCAATACTTTGAAAACAGTCTTGCTACTCATTGAAATAAATAAAGCTTTATTCTACACCAAGAAAGAAAGAAAGAAAGAAAACTCTTCAAGGAGCTCTCTCCTACAACCCCTACTATTCTCCTGAACTCTCTCTCTCTCTTCTCCACTCTCTATTTCTCTTTCTTTTTTTCTTTCTTTCTCTCTTTCTTTCTTCCTCTTTTTATTTGTTTTTAATTTTTGGTAGTATTAGGGTTTGAGCTCAAGACTTTGCCCTCTCTAGGAAGGCCCTCTACCACAGGTTCCATAAACAGCTTTTTTTCTCTTTAGTTATTCTTCAAGTTGAGTCTGTCATTCTTGCCCACTATGGGCTGACCATAATCCTACCTAAGGCCTGCTGTGTGGCTGGGAAGAGATGTGAGCCAACAAGCTTGGCTTGTTTGTTGAAGTGGGGTCTCAGTAGTATTTTCTCCTGGCTGATCCTCTTGATTTCAGAATTACAGACATGAACTACCACACTCAGCTTCTCTTCTTCCCTTCTGTCTTCTTTGCTGTTCCTTTAAGATGCCAGGCACGTTTCTCCTTTATGACCACCTTGACACTGGCCACCATTTGCATGCCTCTGGCTAATTTTCTCATACCTTGTAAATATGCTGAAAATTTACTTTCTCTACCTTAACGTACTGCAGCTCATTTGAAAATGAGTAAGTTGCACAAGATGGATTTCAAATATTAAATTCATTATGATCATTTCCTCCCTACATTTTAGCACCACAAGAAAACTTTCCTCTAAGTCCATAGTCTCTCTGATGTTCTGAGAACCTGAGTTTCATTGGACTCTCCAGAGCAACAAGATAATAGAATGGAGGAACAAACAGTTTATCAGTACTCAGATGATGAAAACAGAATTCAGTTCTCTCTTTCTCCATTCCCCTCTCTCCTCTCTTGGTTATCTCTTTAGACAAATGTTGCTCACCTATTGGTAACTGGTGGTTGTATTCTAAGCTTTATAGTGACTCAGTAATATCTAGAGCAGAAGAAAGACTCACCTCCATCCCCAACATCCCCAGCCAATGTTTCTGATTGTGAGGGTTTGTCTCAAAAGCCACCAGCGGGAGCTGGCAGATGAGGGTCTGTCACTATCAGATCAAGTGTGGTCCTGAAAACATGAGGACCACCCCAAGGTGGCTGTGAGGTGCTTACCCCTTCACCATATGTGTTGAAGGCCAGAATCTTTTTATGCAATTCAGCAAATGAGCCTTGTATTGCTGAATGAACGCCTAGCAGGTAGGGGAGGTCTGATGTCCATATAGAGGGAACAATGAAATAGACTGTGAAACAGTGTCATTTTCCTCATTAATATTTTTCTATTAGAAAACAAGATTATTGGAAGTGGTGCTGTGGCTCAAAGTGGTAGTCTTGAGCTGAAGAGCTCAGGAAGAGTGGCCAGGCCCAGAGTTCAAGCCCCACAATTGACAAAAAATAAAAATAAAAGAAAAAAGGTTACTTTTTTAAATGATGGTATTTGCTTGGCATAAAACCTATTCTGCATTATTATTAAATGGTTTCTGAATGAATGATATTTAAAATATGTTAGTGCCAGTGTCCAAGAAAGTTCAACAAAAATAGACCCAAGGAGTTTGAGCCAAAGTTATTTGTGGTTCTTGGTAATTTTCTGGGTTCACAGTGGTGGTGAGAGCCACATATGTGGCTCCTATGGTAGAACATATTGGGTGGGGGCTGAGCTGACTGGGGTACACTGTGAAGGTGCTCTCCCACTCTGGTATTTCCTGACATCAAAGACACGCAATGCTTCCCCGGCATGAGGCTGCGGTCCTCAGGGACTATGACAGGATTTGGAAATGATCTGTCATGTGAACACATCTGTATTAGATCACCTGGTCTATGACTTCATCTCCTAAAAAGGCACATGTCATTGGATTCCGTGAGGATTTTCTATTATGACTGCTAAGATGCCTTAGAAGAAAGTAAGCTGTGTGATGGTCACTGATGTGTAACCCTGGTGTTCAGTCCATTGAGCATGTGAAAACATGAATCTTGTCCATACTATAACATATAGAAGGCTTCAGAATTTGAGGCCTAGAGAAGGTTGCTTTTTGTCTCTCCATTTTTTCAGACAATAAAAAAATGAAATAATTAGAAACAAAACAATTACTATAAATAACTAAATTTTAAACAAACAAATAAATAATCTTTATTGAAGACCTGAATCAGAGTTGTAAGATGTTGACCACTCCTGTTACCAGTGGGTAGTCATAGAGGTAAAGATCCCAGATTTTTGGCATCTCAAAGAATGGAGAGTAAGGTAGCCACATGAAAGTAAAGTGATGACACAAGAAGTCCAATATATAGAGAGAAAAAGTACAACTGGACTGGGGATATGGCCTAGTGGCAAGAGTGCTTGCCTCTTCTACATGAGGCCCTGGGTTCAATTCCCCCAGCACCACATACACAGAAAATGGCCAGAAGTGGTGCTGTGGCTCAAGTGGCAGAGTGCTAGCCTTGAACAAACAGAAGCCAAAGTACAGTGCTCAGGCTGTGAGTTCAAGCCCAGGACTGGCCAAAAAAAAAAAAAAAAGTACAACTTTAAGGAAATGGCAGGGTTGAGCAAGTGGCTCAAGAATAAGCATGTGGTTGAAATGTTCAGTTTTCTAGGGCTGGGAGAGTATGGGAGGAACTTGTAGTAATAATAGTGGGTTGACCTTAGGGAGATGAGGGGTCATGACCTGGCAGGTCTTTGGAAAGAATCTGTGAGTGTGCAGGTGACTATCCCACAGTGTTAACTATATGTATGACATAAACACATGTGTTTGAAGCCTCAGGTAAGAGCTGATGTGCACAAGTCAGGCTAAGGATGCCTATGTTTCTACTTGCAGGTAACTAACTGCATTTGGTTAGAGCTAGCCTGAATTTCTATCTGTAGGGAAAAGACCTAACCTTAAATCAATCATTATGTACCCCAGGAGTGTGTCTGGAAGATACTAGAGAGGAGACAGGACTCATGGGTGTCTGCTAAAGTATGACTAGGAGATGGGGTCAGATTTTAGCAGTTGTTCTTTATTGCTAATCTGCCTCACTGCTGCTGCAGGAAATGGGGGCTCCAGGGAGAATGACAGAAAGCAGGGGCAGAATGGCTCATAGAAGGTTCGCATCTCAGAGCTCCCATTGGGTACTTTTGGATCCTCCACAAAAATATCTCAGCTGGAAGGGCTCATAGGAGCTCCTCAATGGGAATAGGATGTCACAGTCCTGGGACTGCTGCTATGTGGGAGGTGGGATTAGGGATATGCTCACACAGAGAAACTGAGAGGTCATTGTCCTTCCATCTACACCCTGTGTAGTGCTTCTCATAGGGACTCCTTGGAGTCCATTAACCTCATAAATACTCCAGAATTCTGAAGACTTATCAGCATATGCAAATATTTCCCAGTGCCTAAGAGGGAGAAGCTAGGCAATTGCTATTGACATATCACAATCCTTCACTCTTGGAGCCACTTCATTCACTGTTGTTGCAGAAAATGCAATTTCCTCTCTCTCCGGGGTTTAAGTGGGCTGAGGATTTCCGATTTCTGTTTTTGGTTTTTTCTTCCCTCCTATGATTTCTGGCTGTTTCTGGAATGTTGGGCTTGAAGTGCCAGTTTTCCCATTTTTACTCCTATGGTCCTCATGTGGTAGACACAGGGCCTCTTCTAAGTTGGCACAGAACTGGCACTTATTACCCTAACACAACCCAGGGGATGCAGGAGGCACACGAGTGTGGTGTGTGATGTCTCCTGCCTCTTCTGATAGTCTCCACAATGTGTCCTGTTTGTAGCCTGCTACAATGCACCAGGACTTCCCTTATGGGGTCCATTCCTTCTGGTGGTATGGGCTTCAAACTTTTGTATATGTGGCCTGTAAATGCTGTGCACCTCAAAAGGGCAAGTGGTGATCTGCAGCTGCCACTAGCATATGGGAGCCCTGCTCAATTTGGATTCAGAAAAGTGAGGGAGGTTTTCCCTCTATTGGTATTTTCGTTTTCTTTTTGTCTTGTTTGTTTGTGTGTATGTGTTTGGGAAGACAAGTGGGGCACAGAAATGGTGAGACAAAGGGTAAAGAAATGCAGCAGTGGTACTCACTAGATACTATGTTGAAAATGAACTTTGCAACTTGTGGGTAGAGATGGGAGGGAAAATTTAGGAGAGAGTAACAGAAGGGGAAACATTGTCCAAAAGAAATGTACTAATTACCTGACTCATATAACTGTAACCTCTCTGTACATCACCTTTGTAATAAAAATAAAATGAAAACTCAATCTTTTAAAAAGGGGAGAGCTGAAAATGTGGCTTAGTGGTAGAATGCTTGCCTAGCAAGCATGAAGCCCTGGGTTTGACTGGCAAAGAAAGAAAGAAAGAAAGAAAGAAAGAAAGAAAGAAAGAAAGAAAGAAAGAAAGAAAGAAAGAAAGAAAGAAAGGAAGGAAGGAAGGAAGGAAGGAAGGAAGGAAGGAAGGAAGGAAGGAAGGAAGGAAGGAAGAAAGAAAGAAAGGAAGGAAGGAAGGAAGGAAGGAAGGAAGGAAGGAAGGAAGGAAGGAAGGAAGGAAGAAAGGAAGGAAGGAAACGTGAAGTGAAGGTGGAGCTTCAGGCCACTGACCTCAGGCCAGTTCTTAGCACAGCCAATGGGGAAGAGAACATGTGCTGGAATGACAGGACAAGGTTGAGCGAGAAACAGCAAGGAATAGGCTATAGCCACATGAAAGGAACAGAGAAATAGAATGTGAAGGAAAAGGTTAAGGTTCTGTTGAGTGAAAGTCATGCTTCTCTCTTTCTCAACTTCCAGTGCCTCAGTAAGGCTTGTTGCTTGGGTCTAGAAAGCCTACTATATCTGTGCACCAGAGGCTCATGCCTATAACCCTACCTACTCAGAAGGATGAGATCTGAGAATAGTGGATGGAAGCCAGTCTGGACAGGGAAGGCAACTTCAAGAGACTCATCTCCAGTTAACCACAAAAAAGCTACAAATGGAGGTATGGATCAACTAGTAGGACACCCACTATGACTGAAAAAGCTAAGCAAGAGTGTGAGCCCTGAGTTCAATGCCCAATGTGCATTTGTGTGTGTGTGCACAAGCTCACATATGTGCACATATCCACAAACATAAACACACACGTGTGTGCGCGCAGACACACACACACATACACAGAGCTAATATGAAGCTCCACCTGTGAAGGTGTACTAGTACTGCAGAGTTCCATGCCTTATTACTTGTTCTGGAAAGTGAAGTTTGTATTATTTTGTTTAAAGTACTTTTTTTAGGGCTGGGAATGTGTCCTAGTGGTAGAGTGCTTACCTAGCACACATGAAGTCCTGAGTTCGATTCCTAAGCACCACATACACAGAAAAGGCCAGAAGTGGCACTGTGGCTTAAGTGGTAAAGTGCTAGCTTTGAGCACAAAGAGATTCAGTGTGGGGCACGCCCACCCAGATGCCTTGCATCATTAAGAGGCGGTTCTAGCTGGCACTGCCTATTTTCCCAGCCCTGGGGCCACACCTGCCTTCCGGGTCCAGAACCAGAAAGGCGGCTCTCACTGGCCCTGCCTCCCAGCCTCGGGGCCACGTGTAGCCAAGATGGCCACTGGGGGTGAACCCGGAGGCTGTCCTGTGGGCTGTGGCGTAGATTTAGGCCATCCCTTAGGGAGGTCCCTTGGCCCGCCACCCCTGACAGACAGCTCAGGCCACCAATCATAGCCCCTAGCTAGGTGCGCTACACCCCTCCCCTTCCTGCTGCTCTCTGACCTTTAAAAGTGTGATTTCTCTCTGAATAAAGCTGAGACTGCGTGACATCTCCCAAATCGTCTGATTGTCCTTCCGCCGAAGGGGGGCTGGGTGCAGGCGTTTCACGACTCTTTACCTTCTCATGGCTCGCCCCATTGGGGGACGCTCCCCACCTGTCCCGCTGGCCAGGAGAGCGCTGGGGATGAAGGATCCCCGCAACTGTCACCCAGAGGTGGGGCTTGAGAAAGCGTAGGTTTAGAAATTCCACTGGCGAGCCAAGCAAGCGGGTTCCTAGAGGTAAGGGTATCGCCGGAAAGGATGGGGCAATCTCAAAGTCAGCAGAGTGATCCAGCCTTCTGGGTGCTCAGATTCACACTCCAAAATACAGGACAGAACATTTCAGACTCCCAAGCTGAAAAGGCCTGGGATACTTTGAAGCACACTGCACCCTGGGTGGCAGCTGCCGGGCTTTTCAGCCTGGCTACTTAGGAGGGAAACAGCCTCCCCACTGCCCAGAAGGAGAGGGGCTCAATTCCTCACTCCAATGAGCCCTTAGACGAGCCTTGGCCTAATCCCCCGGATCCTGGGCCAAGCCCCTCGGACCCAGGACGCGCGCAGACTAGAGAGGTGGGGGGAGGGGCGGCCTCTACCGCCTCGTTACCCCTCCTCCACAGGAGGCTTCCTACCATCTTTTGCGGACCTGCCCCTGGGGACAGTAAAGGTCCCTTTAAGTCTCTCACTCCTCCGGCTTCTGAGGCCTGGAAAGCATTTGCTAAGGAATGTCTTGGATGGAGGGGAGACAGCCCCCTGGCTGCCCAGGAGGAAAAGGGCTTATTTACTTAACATCTGCTTCAAAAGAGACCAAAAAAAAAAAAAAAAGGCTTTCAGTTCTTGCTGTTGATGTTTGCTAAGTTGGAGATTCGGTTAAATTCAGATTGTTGTTGTCTAAATCCTAAATTTTCTCTAGCATTGAGCACATGGTGGACAATAGAATTGGTTGGAGGTGGAGCCCACCCATCCCCCAGGTGATGGGTGTGCCAAATTCCTGGGCAGGGACTTGGAGACTCCGGCTCGCGTTAACCCTGCCACCCACCCTGAACTCTGTAACTGTGGCCTTGCAATAAAGGTGTCTTGCTGTAAGCCTGCTAAGTCTCTGACCAGCTCTGCCACCATTAAGACATGCCACGTGTCTGTTCTGCTCGTGTCCTGTCTCCCATCTCCTGGACCTTCTCTGGTCATAGCATTCCACTTCAGCTCCCCATTGGAGCTGAACTGGTTTTTCAAAATGTGGCTTCTTCATTTCCTTGCCAGATTATCTGTGAAAATTTTTGTTTCCTAGGAAGAGTTTTGTTTTCTAACTGACCATGTGGTTCTAAAATATGGGCAAAATAACATCATGTTGCCACTGGGATTCCAGGAAACTTACATGGCCAATTCAGAAAAAGAAAAGTTTTTTCTAAGCACGCTCAGAGCATGTGCACAACTGTCTGTATGTCTGTCTGTCTGTCTGTCTGTTGGTAAAACATGTAAAAACTAGCATCATGGTTTAAAAATTACTTGCCTTTTTAACTATTATTTTAACTTGCTTTTTAAGTTTTATGTTAAACGGATCCTTACAGCCTGTAGGTGGAGTCACAGTAAACAGCCTGGAGGCACCCTGACTCCAAAAGGTTCAAATATGCAGCATGTGGTATACAATGATGTAAAATCAGTGTGTTATTTTTTATGTCTATCTATGCTAAAAGTCAAATGTACATCTGATCCTGACAATTCTTTGGTATAGACTAAGATTTTGCTTCTCCATTTTTCTCTCCTGTGCTCTCATAAACTCTTTAAGATCAAGGGACCAAAGTCATTTTAAAACAAGTGTACAAATGTGGCTGCTAACCTAGATTTTCCTGACCCAGGATTAATATTTTGCTTCATAGGATACAGGTCAACATGTGTGCTAGCTGTGTGGACTATGGCGGTTCATGAAGCAGCCTCCACAGTCTGCTCCCAAACTGCCTGGTTTCACTGATTCCTTATTTTTTCTCTCTCTTTCTTGGAAAACTGCTCAGGGAATCTAGGAGTCCTGTGAAGATTTTGACAAGCCCAGAGTGCTCCTGCCCTGGCTCTGCCCCACCCCCTCCCAAGATTAGAGTTGGGTTCATAGCAGGCCTATCATGACAGAGTTGCAACTGAGACTTACTCCAAGGTTAAAAGTGTTAGGTTTTTAAGTAGGTAGCCGGTAAAGGAGAACACCACGCGGTATTCAGGCAGGAAAGAAAGTTTATTACCGAACTGCTGGCCTGTGGCCAAGATGATCCATGGCCGGAGAGAAGGGAGAGAGAGAGAGAGATGGGAGAGAAGGGAGAGAGAGAGAGAGCGACCCCCACCCAGCCCTGCTTTATTTAGGGCAGGGGCAAGGGGTGTGGCCAGGTGGATTAGGAGGTGACCTCAGGGAAAGGGGAGGTAACTGCCTCCAGGTCTGCAGGTTACCCAGGTAACTGGGTGGAGACTTAATGAGGTGGGGACATCTGCATGTAGCCCTCAGGGAGAGGACCTAACAAAAAGCATCAGGGTTGTGTTTGGTGGCCACAGGGTTGCCTTGGGGTAGCATTGGTCTTCCCCCTCCATGTCTCAGAAACTGACATGGCTGCTGCAAAGAGCAGACTTGGTTGGCCTTTGGTCTGTGTGGATTTTGTGACTAGGAAGATGGTTAAAGGCCCAAGCCTTCTAAAATCTGTTTAAAGTTGTCACCCTTCTTAGACCACTAGGGCACCAGCCTACAAAAGCCAGAGTACTCAGAGTAAGCTGAAGGGTTAAATGAAAAGTACTCTGTTCTGAGGTGTTTGTAATAGGTAGGCCAGATCTGCCCAGTGTAATGGGGAGGCCAGATCTGCCCAGTGCCATCAATAGCTGTGGAGGGACTTCAGGTTGACTCCAGCTCAGATTAGAGCAGAAGCCAACTCCATCTCCACTAAGCCCTCCCCCACCCTATTCAGGGAAGCTCCCTTTACTATGTAGATTGACTACCTGAGGCCTGGGAGCTTCAAGGGAACCTGTGTCCTCCTCTTTATTATGATAAGTTATGTAGATTGACCACCTGAGGCCTGGGAGCTTCAAGGGAACCGGCTCTGAGTAGGCATATCCGCCTGCATCATGTGAGCCCCATCAAACCCATGCATCAATTCTAACTAGAATGATAGGTTAGTTCAAATAAATATTATGAGACAGACTGTAACTCTATTGGCCACCTGCATGCGGCCTAGCATGCTCTGTAAGTATTGTATCTTCATTGGTCACCTGCGTGTGACAAGTTTGTCTGTGATGTTTGCCTTATAACCAGGCTGGAAGGCCACACGGACACACGGGGTCCCAGCTCCCGAGTCTGGGCTGCACAGGTGTGCACAGTCCCAGCTCCCGAGTCTGGGCTGCACACGTGTGGGTGGTCCCAGCTCCCGAGTCTGGGCCCTGATCCTGCACTCGTGGTTAGCAGTTTCGGCTCCCGAGTCTGGGCTGCGACCAAGGCCAGTCGGTTCACTTTTTGTTCACTTTTTACTTCCCCAATAAAACTGTCTTTTTGTCACCTTGTAGCTGGAAACTGTGTGGTGGACTCTTGGGGGAACCAGGAATCCCCTCCCTTGGGGGAGGACCCTGTTTCATTGTAGCGAACCCCCACTCTACTTCAGTGTTAACCCCTTTGTTGTCTACATCAAAATCTAAATGACCCTGAGCATGCTTAAGTTTCAGGAACTGGTTTGTTTGTGCTAAAGCTGTTAAGCTGCAAATTCTTTAACAACCTAAAAGCCAGACTCCCTACAGCACTTGTAAATTCCTAGAACAAAGCTATCTACAAGTTAAAGAAGCTACTGTGTGCTGTGCCTGGCCTTGGGAAGGACTGCACAAAGTACAAGATAAAAGGACAGCTAGGAAACTCCTTTGATAACCTTTGACCGTCCTAGAATGCCCCTAGCCCCGAGCCAATCAGCCTTCGGTCCATACCCAAATTCTGCCCAAACACCTGCTTGCTGTAAATTTCGTAGTTTTTGCCTTTATAAGCCCTGTAAAAATCCAGCTCAGGGCTTCCTCCCTATCTCCGCTGCATTGGTGTAAGGGACAAGGCCCGAGTTGCAACTCGCCTGATTAAAGCCTTGCTTTTGCATTTCGGAACGTCTGGCTCTCGGTGGTCTTCTTGGTGGCTTTCTCTCGACTTGGGCATTACAAAGCAACCAGGAAATACAGGGAGATTTCAAATGTCTTTAACCAGTCTGTGTAGAATTTTGCAGGCAACCCAGCAAGAGGTATGACAATCTACCCAGGGGAGTCTAAGAGATTCCACTACAGCCTTGCCCAAATCCAACCCATCTCTCCTGCCTGCCTCCATCACACATGACTAATGAAGCTTGCTGATTCAGGATGGAAGACACAGCCACTTCAGATCTGCTGAAGCTGAGACTTTTACATTGTCCTGACCTTTTGCCCTCTTGATTGTTAATTCATTTGTGTTCTCTTCCACCTGCCAGTAAGGTTAAATGATTATTTGATTTGATGGCACATGGATCTCATTCAGTCTGCTGTTCTCTAAGTGTTATATCAGAACTCTGACAAGTACTTGTTGGTCAATTCTTGACAAGGTTCAGGTAAGCTCTAGTCCCCTTGGTCTCCTTGTTTTAATTGGAAATAAAAAGGGCTTTTATGGCTAAGACTCCTTGGATTGCAGTTCAAAGCCAGCCCGGGCAGAGAAAAAAAAAAAAAAAAAAAAAACTCCATCTCCCAACTAACCAGCAAAGAGCCAGACTGGAAGCTTGGCTCAAGAGAACCAGCAAAATGCTGAAAGCGGCATCGTGGCTCAAGTGGTAGAGCACTAGCCTCGAGCAGAAGTGCTCAGGGATAGTGCCCAGGCCTTGAGTTCAAACCTTGTGAATGCCAACTGGGACCAGCTATCAAGCAAAGAGCACCTAGACCTTCAGGACAAGGTCAATCCTGACAACAAGGAACCATGGAGAGGAGTAAGGGGAGATGAAGTTTCATCTTAAATGGAGTCAATTTAAACTTCCCTTTCAAAATTAATCAGAGCCGGGAAATCAAGGGGAATAGTTGTTTACCCACCTAATGTCCATACCTGTCCATTTTCCATCTGGAAAGAAACTTGCATTTCTGCCCTTGTTACTTGCTATTTGTATTTAGATAGATAGATAAATAGAGCGATAGATAGATAGATAGATAGATAGATAGATAGATAGATAGATAGATAGACAGATAGATAGATATTTTAGCCTCTGACTGTTACTCCAAACCAGTCCATTATCCCTAAACACTTCCTTCCTGTCCCCAGTCCAGTTATTCCTCCTTCCTTGTAATGGGCCACAATTGGGTTTATGTTCCAAATGGAACTTTTCTGGCTTATGCCTAGGGTGTCTTCTCCCATGTTATTCATGTTAACTGGTCCTGTGAACTTGTCAGCCTTTTGCCTGACCTTTTCAAAAGTCTCTTTTAACAGGATAACATCCCTCACCAAGGTCGCCACCTGGGAACTTGCAGTTCAAGGGCATCCTCTTACTACACTGCTGTGCCCAGAGCAGACCTGGACCCTGAAGACCCCAGCCTTGATGTACCCAAGCTGCAGGAGGTAGCCAGAGGAGACCATGACACCCATTGGCCCTGATAACCATTCTCATGGAAATGATGAGGACTTTTACCAACCAAACTGGACGGTACCAGGCCAAATGATGAATCAGGGACCCCTGACTACTTCGCCCCTTTTCAGCAGGAAGTAGTTCCAGAAGAAACAACCTCTGCCCATACTCCCAGCCTGGTACCCCCGCCTCTGTTATTAATTAAAAAAAAAGGGGGGGGGGGAGATGTGGGGCATGCTCACCTAGATGCCTTGCATCATTAAGAGGCAGTTCTAGCTGGCCCTGCCTATTTTCCCATCCCTGGGGCCGTGCATGCCTTCTGGGTCCAGAACTGGAAAGGCGGCTCTCACTGGCCCTGCCTCCCAGCCTGGGGACCACATGTAGCCAAGATGGCTACTGGGGTGAACCCGGAGGCTGTCCTGTGGGCTGTGGCGTAGATTTAGGCCATCCCTTAGGGAGGTCCCTTGGCCCGCCACCCCTGACAGACAGCTCAGGCCACCAATCATAACCTCTAGCTAGGTGCACTACACCCCTCCCCTTCCTGCTGCTCTCTGACCTTTAAAAGTGTGATTTCTCTCTGAATAAAGCTGAGACTGCGTGACATCTCCCGAATCATCTGATTGTCCTTCCGCCGAAGGGGATCTGGGTGCAGGCGGTTCGCAACTCTTTACCTTCTCTTGACTCGCCCCGTTGGGGTACGCTCCCCGCCTGTCCCACTGGCCAGGAGAGCGCTGGGGGAAAAGGACCCCGCCAACTCAGGAACAGTGGCCAGGTCCTGAGTTCAAGCCCCAGGACTGGCAAAATAAAATAAAATAAGTACTTCTTTACACTTGCTTCTCTTATAAAACTAAGAGACCCTTTTATTACATGAAGTTATATACAGTGTTAAACCAGAACCATATTATTTTGTGCAGTGTTAAATAGTGCCCTGAATATCCTCCTATCCTCATGAAAAAAGTCACACCACTTGAGAATATCTAGGAGAAAGTCAAGCTCTTACATTTATTGAGCAAGGACATGTGGTGTGACCAGAGATTACAGTGGGGCTTTTAGTATCAGGATTCTTGTCAATTTCTTTTCTTCAGAGAATAATCAGCAGAGACCTGCCTGGGTTGAAGAAGGGACAGCATTGTAGGGAGAGGTTGGTGTGGGAAATAGTACGAGAGGAAGTACCTTCAGGGTACTGCTAAGAGATGCTGAAATCTCTCCACTTAGATCATTCAGTGGTGTCACAGAGGAATCCCACAAAATTATTCCACATAATTTTCAACTTTTCCATCTTGTCATCTGCAAATCAATTACTTTATTATTGATATGGAAATAGGGAGACAATAGTACCCTGAGCAGACAAAACTTATTTCAAATACCTGTGGCAGTTGCCTGATGGTCCCAGCAACATAGGAACAGAAGGAGGATCTCAACCCAGACATAAATGAGGTTCAATAGCCAAAATAACTGATGGGCAAGGAGCTGGTGACATAGCTCAAGTGGTAGAGTGCCTACATAGCAAATGGAAAGCCCACATTCAACCCCAAGTACCACCACAAAGTATAATAGCCTTCACCTTGCTCATATTGTCCACAGAAATGAAATCTAGCTTGGGTCAATTCAGGGAAATGGTAGTAGTTAGAAAGAAAATCAACCTTTGCCAATGTTAAGTAGCCAACTCTCCTATCATCACGTGACTAAGATATTTCCTTAAATTCAAGCCAGAAAAGGAAATTTTGGAACCAATCCAGCAATTTCTTATTCACCCCCACCTTGTCCTAGTCATTATTTTCTCAGAGCATTGGACTTCGTAGCTGGGTGTTTCACACTTTATGAAGTAGTTCTTTCTTTTTTTTCTTGCCAGTCCTGGGGCTTGAACTCAAGGCCTGAGCACTGTCACTAGCTTCTTTTTGCTCAAGGCTAGCACTCTGCCAACTTGAGCCACAGCACCACTTCTGGCTTTTTTTTATATATGTGTTGCTGAGGGATTGAACCTAGGGCTTCATGTATATGAGGCAAGCACTCTTGCCACTAGGCCATATTCCCAGCCCTTTTGAAGTTCTTCTTACTCAAACAAGCTGTTTAAAATTTTTTGTTTTGTAGTTTAACATGTTGGTTCCTTTTGTGTGTTTTTTGGTATGTTTTGTCTTCATTTGCTTGGAATAGAACTCAGGGCTATGTGCATGCTGGGTGAACATTCTTCCACAGAGCTGATTCCTCTAGCTCCCTTCCTTTTTGTCCTGTTATTGAGGCTTAAATTCAGGACCTGGGTACTTTCCCTTAGCTTTTTCACTCAGGATGGTGCTAGACTACTTGAATCATAGCTCTACTTACAGCTTCTTGGAGGTTAATTGAAGATAAGACTCTCAAGAACCTAGTCAAGCAGGATTTGAACCACAATCCTCAGATCCTAGATTCTGCAGAGGTAGGATTATAGGCTTGAGCCATAGGCACCCAGTCCTGATTTTACCTTGAAATCCTCCTATATTTTCATCCTGAGTGCTAGGATTACATGTCTGCTCCAAATAACCACCGATTTTAATTATTTGATATCAGACTGAAGGGGATTCCAGATCCTTCTTATCTACTTAGACTAAGTCCTACACAGCAGAGAAATCAGCAGTACAAACAAGTAGTCTCAGGATGTAAGAAAATAATTGCAAACTATTCATTTCACAAGAGATTGATGCCTCACCAAAGGAAAACAGGCAATAGTACTAAACAATAGGTTAATGATTTGGAATATGTACAAATTCCTGCTAAACATGTAAAATAACAACTAAGCATCACTATCATAAAGACATTCAAGTGACAACTAGAGTGAGAGATCACCTCCCCAAGTTACAATATCTGCCATCAGATAGGAAAAAAAAATAGATGCTGGTGAAGATGCAGTGAAAGACAGCATTGTCCACTGTTTTTGGTAGAAATACAAATTAGTGCAACCTTGGTCACAAACAGCATAGAGGTTTCTGAAAATACTAAACCTAGAGCTTTGTGTGATCCACCAGTTCCACTTTGGTGTCTACCCAAGGCAAAGTGAAGTCAGTGTGTCAGAGAGTTGTCTGTCCTCCATGTTCTCTACAGTGTTATTCCCATGGAAACCACCTGAGTGTCAGATACATGATGAATGGACAAAAAATACAGAGGACTATACTCACACTGTAATACTATTTAGACATTAAGAGAATGAAATCTTATTATTTGTAACAACATGGATGAAACTAGACCTGATGTCAAATGAAAGAACCCAGGTAGAAAAAAACAAATTTCCCATAATTTAACTGATAAAGGAAGTAGAAGAGTTGATCACTGGGAAATACGGGAGAAGGAAATTGCAACTCGAGATGTACTGGGCTGAGGTTTTCAAAACTTAGCTAAACACAATGCTATGTTCTGCTGTTCACAGCACAGTTGGATGAGTAGAGTGAGGGAAAACTTATTGTATGCTTCAAAATAACTACAATAGAGACTCACTGGTTTTGGTGGAAAACAGAGCTCTGGACTCCACGGTGGCTAGCCTAAAGCAGCCACATGGAAAAGCCTCCACTCCTTCCCTACAAACAGCCTTCCATTCTTACCTCTCTACTCCCCAAAGGCTCAGGCAATGTCTCCAGGACAGATAGTGACTGAGGAGAGTAGGGCAGTAAACAGGCACACTGGATCTAGATGCTTCTGCAAAGGTGTTTATTGCACAGGTCACGGAAGCATGAGGTCAGCTAGGCAGGAAGGGGCTGGGGATGAGTTTGGGGAGAGGATCCGACATGCAGGGTGGTCGAGGAGTTGGATCTTCAGTCTGACCGTGGAGCTGGAGGTGAGCCATGGCAGGAAATGCTGGCACCAGGAACTAAAATATCTAATCCAGATGAACTGGAACCACAGGAAACTGTCCTGTGGAAATCTGGGGTTACAAGCAACCCTGTAGACCTTCATTGCTTGTGTCTGACGATACTTGCAGTTCGGGTAAATTGCTGGTGGTCCAAGGAGGTCACAGACTGTTACACCCACCGGATAGTGACTACTATGACAGTTGTGTTGTTGAGGATCACGACATGGTACAATTCTGGTGCCACAAACATGGACAATGGCAGCATAAGCAGTGTGAAGAAAAGTATTCCTGTTTTTGCAAACCCCAGTCTGACTGTTAATCACTTGCATAGCAGCATTACATTGGGGGTAGACCATATTTGTGTGCTGGGTGTAAAAACACTGAGTAGGGGTGAAACCAGGTGGTAGTGCCTCACATGAGGTGCAGCATTTCCACGAGCACCACCACCAACAGCAGGAGCCCAGCCCCAGAGCTGTGCCGCCGTGGACCCATGTTTCCTGTGAGAAAGAAGAGAAATCAGCGCCTGTCCATCCTGGCTCAGCTGTGACAGGTGTTTGTTGGTTTGTTTTGCGTCAGTTTACATGCTGTCTGCTGTCCTGTGGGGTCCTATAAGAATTCTCTTTCCATTCCTCTCAAAGTGCAAAGCCACTGGGCACAGACTGCAGCTCAGCCCCCCTCAAGCGCTGCCCCATCATTGCCCTCTAGTCTCAGCTCTAAGGCTCTATGTCCTACCTGTTGCTGTGTGCTAGCTCCGGTGAGAACACAACAGCTGGTTGTCTGGGTGATCAGGGCCACAAGTGCCTCCCACTTGGTCCAGTAGATATAGAGCAGGCCCTGTGGGTGGAGTTGGCAGGGCCAAGTGGGTTCTGGGTGTAGAATGTGCAAAACCACAGATTAGCACATGGAGCTCTTGGGCAAGAAACCCACTTCTGTTCCCTTGCCTCCCAACCAGGACAGTGCTGCTTGCTGCGTGTTCTGAAGAGGAGATCTCAAGTCATCCTGTGCAGAGCAGGGTATGAAGGGTGGGCTTGGGCTCTGTGGATGAGCACCCACCCTACACGGCCCATGCATCGCTGCGGTTCTTGTCAGCTGTGCTTCCTCAGGTCACTGGAAGACCAAGTCCATAAAGGCAGATCTGTGTCAGAGAGAACAGAGCCCATTTCACAGGAGAGTTTCCACTCTGGTGTCCTCTGAAATCCAATGCTATGGGTGGGTGCATCAAGTCTCCCTCACTGCAGCTACATGGGCCCTGGCCCAGTGGTCTCCATGGTTGCCTTCTTCCCTCCTGACTTCATCCTGTCTGCTCACTCATTATGTCCCTTGCCAGAGGTTTATCAGCATCACACATGCTAGAGTAACCTGAAAAATTACTCAGCCCCTACCTGTCCAGCTGGTACTGATTTGTCTTTAAACACATGCTCAGAGAGAACCCCACAGGATTTTCTGATTGTTCCTTGAATAAGTTTGCAGTATGAATTTCCAGCTACCTTCACTGGCTTCCAGAAGTAATACAAAAGGTCAACTTTTCCCCTGAGCACCTTCATGGAGACCTTTATATCCTTAGATATAAAGCCTGAAGAAGTATTGACACCTCATTCAGTCCATGACAGATTTTGAGGGGTTCAAGCAATGTATCTATACTCATCTAGGATGATTTCCTAAGGGTTAAGTGGATTTGCCCCTTTGTTTTCTACTAGGCTAAGAGGTGGGAGCAAAAGTTTCCTGCCCCAGAGCTGTCTGAAGAGTGGAAGGATGAAATCATCCCTGTGGCTGGATTGTTGTCTCCAGGATAAAACAATCAGTCAACACAAGTGACCAGTTCTTCCTCCTGAAGTCCCTCCCCTCTCTTTGCTGCTAATCTTTCATCATGGCCACATTCAAGGGTAACTCTGCAGGTTAGATCGTAATATAAATTTCACAGGTAGATACTTCGAATACTATATATTCATGTACATGATATAAAATTATTTCATTTCCTATAACCATAGGCACAAGCCCAATTGACACACTCAGAAACAGCCCAGCCCCCATGCACCTCACAGAGGTAATTATACCAAAGATTTTATGAATAAAGGAGTATCAAGAGGGTCTGCCAAAATTCTACAATTCATGAGTCACAGACCTGAGTCAAATCTCATTGCTTCTTGCCTTCATGATTCTCTTGTGATCATTCTCCCAGCAGGAGAAGCCATCTTGACTTTTGCCACTCTAAGCCCAGAGCCTCACTCTGAGCTGGGGTTGACATAGGTGCTCAATGTTGGCTGCAGTGGCCCTGCTTAGGAGACTCGGTGGGTGCTCTTTGTCCCCGATTGAGTTACTGGGAATTTGATGACTTTGACTTCGGCCTTTTTATTCTTAGTTGTATGCCTTTACCACCACCACCCCTCTTTTTCTCTCCATTGCTGAACTGAGAATGAATCCAGTGCCTTGGACATGCGAGGCAGATGCTCCAGTATTGAACGGCCTTTGTACCAGCCCTTGTCTCGCTAATGGATCTCAGGGTGACCTTGAACTTGACATTCTTCTGCCTCTTTCTTCTCAGTTCTAGGATTACAGATGTGCACCACACTCCCACTTTCTTTTTCTCTTATAGTGTTCTTTCCCCTTTATTTCTTCCTCCCATTCATTTTCCCTATACAACACAATATACCTTCTAATGTATATTTTGTGAATTTTTCCCTGAATAATATTAAGAGGAACAGAGATGGGGCATTGTTCAGTGCTAGAATGCTTGGTTAGAAGGGATAACACCCTATATTCAGTCTCTAGTACATTCACGTTTGTACTTATGTATACATAGACACACACCCCCACATGCATGCACAGACAGACACATATACACAGATGCACACACACACACACACACACACACACACACAGTCCCCCCCCCCCCCCACTGCGAAGCAACTCAGAGTCAGCTTGGCATTGGTTTCCTTCTTTCACACTGGTACTCATCTCCACCTTGGGTGGAAAGGGGGCAGACCCCATGTGTGGCTGGGCTTCTCAGCCTAACACAGGGAAATGTGGAAATCAGATCTTCATGAGTCTCAACCAGGAAGAAACCCATGAATTGCCACATGGCTTTATCAGCCCTCTGCTGCAATCTTGAGACTTTGAATTTCTTGATGTGAGAGTCTTTCCTCTCTTCCACCTGCACTGAATTTACTTTCTTTCTGTTTCAGTATTGACCTATACTGCCTCGATTCCAGGCCAAGTAATGTGAAAAAAAGTCTGAAAAGGCAGAGGTCCTTTTGTTAAATACACGAAACAATGATCTCCAGTGTTGTGTAATCTACACAGAATGAATTTGTTCACAGACATGCTACATTCTGCACAACTGTCATTTACATTCTTAGTACTTGGATTCCATTAGAGAAAGTGAGAATTTTATCTTTATTTTTAAGCAGGCCTTTATAGGCTGTGCATTGCATTTCTGGACCTGTGTTATTCATATTGAATATTGAGACATGTAACATATCTTGATTTCCAAGGGACTTCTGGGGTGTGCTCTGATAAACCCTGAGAATGGAAGGGTTTAAAATAGGGAGTTAGGTTTATCATGTTAAAAAAGATCACTCAGTCAGGCTCTAGTGGCTCATGCCTATAATCCTAGCTACTCAGGAGGTTAAGATCTGAGAATTGCAGTTTGAAGCCAGCCAAGGTAGGAAAGTTTGTGAGACTCTTATCTCTAATTAACCACCAAAAAGCCAGAAGTGTAGCTATAACTCAAGAGATAGATTGGTAGCCTTGAGCACAAAAACTCAGGAACACTGCTCAAGCTCTGAGTTCAAAAAAAATAGGGGGAGGAGAGAGGGAGGGAAAGAAGGAAGGAAGGAAGGAAAGGAGGGAGGGAGGGAGGGAGGGAGGGAGGGAGGGAGGGAGGGAGGGAGGGAAGAAATTATTTAGGCAATAGCATAAGGAGTGGATTCATGTGAGGCTGGTCTTCCATCAGCAAGATTATCATGGAGGCAATCAGAGTAAATAATCTAAGAGAAATTATGATAGCTTGAAAAGGTAAAGCTCTGAATTAGAGAATGGCAAACCTTGGTGACTAATTGGTTTAGGGCAATAGAGACAGACAGAAATCGTGAAGAACAGAAATTTAGTTTTTCATTTATTACCTATGAAGACAAATGCTAGTGTTTTATCTGTTTTACAGATGATCAGCAGAGAAGTTAAACTGAAGTGCCAGACTTTGAAGTCAGGCCCCACTTTACCACGTGAACCCCACTTTACCACGTGAACTTGAGATAAGCAAGCCCTGTGAGCAAACCCAGGACAAGCTTATTAGGGCCCAGTCGGTCAAGAACTCTAACCACTGGGAATGCTTAACTCTAACTGCCCCCAGAATGCCTCTAACCCTGAGCCAATCAGATTTGTACCTGTGTCCTAATCTTGCTTGCTTGAACACCTGATTGTTGTAACTTTGTTTTTTGCCTTTATAAGCCCTGTGTAATCGCAGCTCCAGGCTTCCTCCTAACCTCTGCTGTGTCGGTGGGGAGGACGAGGCCCGAGTTACAGCTTGCTTAAATAAAGCCTTGCCTTGCTTTTGCATTTCGGTACATCTGAGTCTCCGTGGCCTTCTTGGTGGTCGTCTCGCAAGTTGGCACAACATTTGGGGTTTCATCCGGGATCGCTCCAGAGACCCCCAAGACCCCAGACTCCGAAGGTAAGGAAACAGTGCTGCTCATTTGTTTATTTGTCTTGTCCTGTAATTTGTCTGTTTGTCTGTCTGTCTTGCTTTTGCTTATTTCTTAAAGGGGTTCTTTAAGGGGTTGTCAAAGCGGATGAGCTTACTCGGCAATCCCGGGGAGACTGGGGTATGCCCCAGACTCTGAGTCCACTTAGGTCCACTCCTCCTGCACCCTTGCAGGAGGTTGGGCCAACTTAGGTCTGCTCCTGCTGCTTAGCTTGCAGGAGGAGGCTTGTGGGCCAACCTAGGAGACTCTCCACCCTTACCTGAGTCCACTTAGGTCCACTTCTCCTGCACCCTTGTGGGAGGTTGTGGGCCAACTTAGGTCTGCTCCTGCAGGAGGAGGCTTGTGGGCCAACCTAGGAGATCTCTGACTCATAGCTTTTCTTATTCTCAGGCCTGTGTGTTATATTGTTTGTTTTTTTGTAGCCTTTTGAACGAAACATCTGATCAGAGCTATGGGTAACGTTCTATCTTGGGGACCTCCATCTAGCTCCCTAGATTTGACCCTAGCTCACTCGGGGGGAGGTCAAGGAGATAGCTCAGACACTTGGAGGGAACTAGTTGACAGGGACACTCCAGCTTAGGTTCAGCCTTTCTTAAAATGTTTCAGCTATGCCCTCCGCTCTGGAGGGTCCCAACCAGTCCTGGCGCCAACAGCCCAGGGCACGGAGGCATCGGCCCCAAGTCCTGACCCGCAGCCGCCGCCGACAGGGGCAGACACGGGGCCAGCCCAAGCCACCCACAGGCGGTGGAAAGTAACCCCACCGCGCAGCGCTGTCATCTGTGTTTGTAAGTCTGAAAGTCTCTTCTGTGTCAAACCTGCATGAGACGTACAGGCAACAGCTCACAATCAGTCTGAGTGTCCACAAAAAGAACTCTGGGGGGACCCTCACCCAGCCTTCTTAAGCAGAAAATTATTTCGTGTGCTAAAATGTTTTACTAAGACTAAAAATGTTTTACTAAAACTACCAAGCCCTGGAAAATGAGGCTGGAGAATACTAAAATCATTTGTTAAAGGTTCTTGTCTTAAAATTGCATGTTGCAGGAGTAAGATTGGCAAAAATATCTCTTGCCGGGGCTGGGGAGATAGCCTAGCGGCAAGAGTGCCTGCCTCGGATACACGAGGCCCTAGGTTCGATTCCCCAGCACCACATATACAGAAAACGGCCAGAAGCGGCGCTGTGGTTCAAGTGGCAGAGTGCTAGCCTTGAGCGGGAAGAAGCCAGGGACAGTGCTCAGGCCCTGAGTCCAAGGCCCAGGACTGGCAAAAAAAAAAAAAAAAAAAATATCTCTTGCCACTGGAAAATGTACAGCCGATGTTTATTTTGCGTGCTTTAAGATCTTTTGAATATGTATGTGTGTGTGCATGTGTGAGTGTGAACATGTTCAAGACCATTAATATGATGTAAAATTGAGTGAGTTTAAGTTTTCATTCAAATGGTCATCAAGTTTGGGCATTACCAAATGCTTTAAAGGATTATTGCATTGTTTCAAAGAGGAACTATAGTTTAAAAAAAATGTTTAATTAAAAAAAATCAGAGCTAAGTGTCAGAAATTTGGATGTAAAAGGATATATATTAAACTAATGGGGATAGAAGTAAACTCTCATTAACTCTATGTATGTAGAAAGAAATGGCAAAATGGGCCAAGGTTTCTCACTAATATATTGGAAAGCTGAATGGATAAGTATTTCTAATTGTAATTCTTGCATTAAAGAAAAATTGTCATTTGAGTTCAAAGGTCTTCATGCCATGCAGTAACTGGGACTGAAGAAAAAAAAAAAAAGAGGCTCTTTTGAAACAAGCAGTCCATAGGCACCTGGTTTCAGAATGCCTGTGCACTTCAATTTTTCCAATGCAGATGAAAGCTAAAGTGTTGGGCTAGTAAAAAGGCAATGGAAATCAAGAATACATTTCTAGATAAGAAATTTGGAAGTAAAATTGTCCTAAATAATTATTGCAAAGTGAGAAAAGGAGAATTATGGCTACCAAAATGTTTAATTGCCATTCCAGTTTCTTTGTAGGTTTTTTGTAACAGTTTCCAGCAGGCCCACAGAGAAGCACAGGTGATTTCTACAAGTTTGTCAAGATCTAATACTGACCCTTAATAAGTTCCAGGTAAGAGCATGCTTAGAAACTACTTCTGTGTGGACCACCTTGTTGCTTTAATTGGAGTAAAGTGGCCTCTTGTAAGACTCACTGATCTGAAATCTGCAGTTTGAAGCCAGCCCAGGCAGAGAAAGGTCCCTGTGAGAGACTTGTCTCTAATCAGCCAGCAGAGTGCTGAGAACCGAGTTGTGTGGAGCTCAAAGTGGTAGGGTGCTAGTCTTGAGCTGGAGAGCTGAGGGACAGCACTCAAGCCCTGAGTCCAAGTCCAGTGGAACGTCACTCCTCCTGGGACAAAAGTGATGGAGCATCCAGAGGCAGTAAGCCACTGCTTGGATGGCAGAGATGGTGTCAGATCCTAGAGTCACTCCTGTTTGGCCTTTCAAAAGTTAATCAAAGCTGGGAAGTCCTAGAAGAATAGTCCATAAGCATGCCTTTCTAATGCCCATGTCTGTCTAATGGGCAGGAACTTGCCAGTCATCTGTGATAGTGGTTAGTGAGGGTAAGTCTGTCAAATGAGAGGATAGTTTAAAATCCCAACCCTCACATCTACTCAAAGCTCTGACTGGCAATGAGAATTTTAAGCTGATACATCTGTTCAGGAAAGAAAGCTTGTAGACCTGAGATTGTCCTTATTGAGATCTGTTAAAGGCCTGCAAAGGTAATTTTTTTAGGTCATCAGAGAACAGTTCCCCAGCCAGTCAGGAAAAAGCTTTTACAAACTAGAATGTTAAAAGGCACAAATTTGTAAACCTGAAGTCACCTATCTGGGCTTCATTTTAAAAGAGGGCAAGCATTGGCTGTCAGATGCACATAAACAGACTGTGCTGAAAATCCCTGTGCCTAAATCAGCCAGACAAGTCAGAGTTCCTGGGAACAGCAACAGCAGGCTTTTGCTGGCTGTGGATACCTGGGTTTGCTGAGAATGTCAAGCTTCTATATGAACAGAGGTATTGACCCTAGTAGACCCAGGGCCACGAGCTTTGCCTCCTGTGCCCCAGTATTCCCAAGAAGACGTGGAGTGCATAAAGAAAAATCCCATGGCCCACCAAACCCTGAACAGAGAAGGAAACAATGACTGGTGGAAAACTTGTGAAGGGAAACTTATCTTGCCACAAGGGCTGGGTAAGGGGATCCTTAAGAGAATCCACCGAGCTTCTCACATGGGAACCCAAAGAATACAGGACTTGCTCTAACACTCCAAAGTGAAAATTAGAAAGAAGATTAACTTATTGAAAATATTGTTAAAAATTGTTAGGCATGTCAGCTCACCAACGCCCCCAATCAACCAGTTACTAAAGGAGCTCACCTCCGTGGGGATAGGCGAGGCATGTATTGGGAAGTAGATTTCACAGAAATTAAACTTGCTAGTTTTTGTAGACAGCTTTTCAGGATGGGTTGAAGCCTATCCAACAAAGCATGAGACCGCGAATGTAGTGGCTAAGAAGATCCTGGAAGAAGTCCTACCCAGGTATGGCTTCCCATCCACCATTGGGTCAGACAATGGACCGGCCTTCATCTCAAAAGTATGTCAGGGAATAGCCACTGCACTGAGGACGAATTGGAAATTGCATTGTGCTTATGGACCCCAGAGTTCAGGACAGGTAGAGAGAATGAATCAGACTCTAAAAGAGACCTTAACTAAATTGGCCTTAGAGACTGGTGCAGACTGGGTGTCACTCCTTCCTTTTGCTTTGCTTAGAGTAAGAAATTCTCCCTATCAGCTTGGCTTTACTCCTTTTGAAACAATGTACGGGTACCCCCCTGCCCATTATCCCTAGCCTTCAGACTGAATTGCTTGCTGATTTGGATGATACTGAATTTTTGTGTAAAGTTGATTATTTGCAGCTCGTGCACAGGAATATGTGGCCCCAACTGAAGGCATTATATGATTCTGCTTCTGTCCCTACCCCCCATTTATTCAGATCAGGGGACTGGGTGTTCATCCGGAGGCATAACCCCAAATCCTTAGAACCACGGTGGAAGGGACCCTACGTAGTACTACTGACTAAGGTAGATGGCATTGCCACAGGTCCATTGCTCCCATGCCAGGCCACCTGACCCCTTTGCCCTGGATAACAACTACCGTGGTGGAACATGGGAGGTCTCCAAGCACCCAACTCGGCTGCTTTGCCTTTGCCTCAAGAAAAGAAAGTTAGACTGAATATTGTTATAATTTTCTTTTTGCCTTCTTTCCTTGCTACCCTGGCTAATGTTCACGTTAACCCTCACCAGCCTTTCCAATTATTTTGGCAGCTCACTCCAAAGTGGGGTGACCCCCTTATTTTAGCAACTAAGGAAGCCCCCTTAGGAACCTGGTGGCCAGACTTAGTAGTAGACTTATGTGATCTGGCCACAGGCAACTGGGATGTGCCAGATCACTTGGACCCGAACCTGAATAAGCGACTTCCCGAGTGTGATGAGCAGGAGTCCTGTCCATTTTGATGTGTGCAGTCCCTTGGTAAAGTTTACTAAGGTTATAGGTTCCTGGCTAGGTAAGGTCAACACCCCTGAGTCAGCCTGAAGAAGTTACAGAAGATGGATGGTCTTCACCCATCAGCCCCCCTTTAAAACCGAGGGACCAGAATTGTTTTAGGTTACTACTTTGGGCCCTATTGGCCCATGCCTTATCTCTATATCATCCCCTAGACATGCAAGCCATTGAAATGGACAGAATGGAACCATGATTGGCTCCCAAGGCACCAAAGAGAAAAGGGGGAAATGAAGAGCCAGACTTTGAAGTCAGGCCCCACTTTACCACGCGAACCCCACTTTACCACGTGAACCTGAGATAAGCAGGCCCTGTGAGCAAACCCAGGACAAGCTTATTAGGGCCCAGTTGGTCAAGAACTCTAACCACTGGGAATGCTTAACTCTAACTGCCCCCAGAATGCCTTGAGCCCTGAGCCAATCAGATTTGTACCTGTGTCCTAATCTTGCTTGCTTGAACACCTGATTGTTGTAACTTTGTTTTTTGCCTTTATAAGCCCTGTGTAATCGCAGCTTGAGGCTTCCTCCTAACCTCCGCTGTGTCGGTGGGAAGGACGAGGCCCAAGTTGCAGCTCGCTTAAATAAAGCCTTGCCTTGCTTTTGCATTTCGGAACATCTGAGTCTTGGTGGCCTTCTTGGTGGTCATCTTGCGACTTGGCACAACAAAACTACTTGCCAAAATTAGAAAATAATATATTTGATATTCAACCTGAACAAACTAAAATTCAATGGTTAAAGCTATTGAGTGTAAGGTATTTCAGAGAAGACAGAAAAATTATAATGCTTCAGATAGCAACTTCTATTTAAAAGTCTGTAACTTTATCATATTTTCTGAGTCTTTAGTCTTTATACATTAATACTTACAGAGGTGTGCAAGTATTGAGATTTGAACTGATGGCCACAGGACAGGAAGATAAAGCTAAGTTTAGAACTTAGTTACTCATGCAATTGCAAAAGCGAAGGAGGAGCGAAGATCTTGGAAGTGAAGTATCTGAGGATTGTGGTTTAGGAAAACATTTAAGAAACACAGACTACAAAGGTTTTTTGTTTGTTTGTTTGTGTAAGTTTTGGGGCTTGAACTTGGAGCCTGAGCACTGGGCCTGAACTTCTGTGTCCAAGGCTAGCACTCCACCACTTGAGCCATAGCACCACTTCCACATTTTTCTGTTTATGTAGTACCGAGGAATTGAACCCAAGGCTTCATGCATGCTAGACAAGCACTCTACCACTAAGCCACATTCCCAGCTCAGATTACAAAGTTTTCATCTTTATCTTCAAATAAACAACACACAAAGTAATAACTAATTGTGGTATGTGTGGTGTGGTGTGTGTGTGTGTGTGTGTGTGTGTGTGTGTGTGTGTGTGTGTGTGTGTGTTCTGGTAGTGGGACTTGAACTTAGGGCTCCTGCTTAGCTTTTTAGCTCTACCACTGGAACCACAGCTCTGCTTCTGGATTTCAGTTTAGTCAAATGCAGTGAAGAGTCTCATAGCATTATAAGCACCAGAATTACAAACACAAGAACCCATACTTAGCATCTTGCTTTTTCAGTGCATCCAAATTGCAACATAGCACAGAAATCAAACTACATCAGGTAAATAAATATTTTACCATTTTTTGGAAAACTTTTCAAATTATTAATACCTCCCAAAGGGAAATTTTAGAAATACCAGTCAAATCATTCATTTTTACCATCAGGTTTCCAGTGTTCATCTGAAAGAAAAAGAGACAGGACGAAGAAAGGCTTCCATTGGCCTGTCCTACAGAATGGGCCTATACCCATCTGACTTCTTAGAGCTTGATGAACTGCCTTGGTGCCAGCTTGCCCTCTTCCACCAAGAATGGACACCCCTCAGGGCCTGCCCCACTATGTCTGGATTGGCTAAGCTGCACCAGATCACCCCTTACTCCCCAGATAAGCACACAGGCCCCGTCCTAAGATTTTCTGTCTTTTTTTTCTTGACCTTTGACTGAGAAACCCAAGCAATTCTTTAACAGTGATAAACCTTTACATCCAAACTTCTGACATTACGCCCCAAATTTTAACAGTGGAGAAAAATAAATTTCAAGTTTCCAATGCCTTTTGCTAAATCAGATAACTTGATGACAGTGCAAACAGCCTTCTTCATTTTTAACCACAATTTAATCTTTTGAACTATAGTTCCTCTTTTAAACAATGCACTAATCCTTTAAAACATTTGGTTAGGCCCAAACTTGATGACCTTTGAGTTTAAACTTAAACTCACCCATTTTTACATCATACTGAAAGTTTTAATCTTGAACATGTTCACACTCACACATGAACACACATACACATGCACAAGATCTTAAAGCATACACATAAATATCGGCTGTACATTTTCCAGTGGCAAGAGGTATTTATGCCAATCTTACTCTTGCAATGAACAACCAAGATTTAAGACAAAACTTTTAACAAATGACTCTAACATTCTCCAGCCTCATTTTCCAGTGCTTGCTTGTGTTAGCAAGGCATTTTAACACACAAAATACTTTTCTGCTGAAGATAGCTGGAAGGGGGTTCCCTGGACTAAGATTCAGCCCACCCATTACTTGACTCTAGTCTCAGACCAACTTTGACTAGAGCATTTTACAGATCAGTTGACCTTTAAATATCTTCTGTTGGAAGAAAATGGTTACTTGAAGCTGATCTCTCTTCCCCTCCATCCTCCGGATCCTGGGGGACCTGGGGAGGCTGTTTGGAACTCGATACCAGCAGAGGCTGCTTGTCCCATGTCTTCCTGTAAAGTAAGTTTAATCACAACAAACACATCCTTCCCTATGAGAAGCTTCAGAAGGGGGAAAAGGTGTCCCTTAACCACCCTGGCCTTAGAGAGCTCCACTGTGTCTAGCTTCTCTCTATCTCAGGCCTACAGACAGTGCACTTTTCTGATACAGATGGACCCACACAGACAGGCCCACAGACATACAGATAGGCCCACCCAATCAGGCCCACAGACAGTGATCTTCACTGTGCACCTTTACAAATGGGCCCACAGACAATGCACTTTACAGCCCACCTTCACCAGATGGGCCTGGACAGATGGGCCCACAGACAGAGAAACAGAAACAGATTGATCAACCAAGCTCAGACACACCTCAAAAGGTTTCTTTTCTTCACCTGGGCATCTCCCCCCCCCCTTAAAAAAAAAGGAGATGGTTAAGGACTCTTCCTGTCCAATGCACCAGAAATGTTATGTGGTTCAAGAGAGAGGAATCCTCGTCCATCCAAGAATCCACCACTCAGAGACAGTTTCAAGCAAAAAGATGAAAAAAGGTGAATTTATTGGGGAAGTAAAAAGCAAACTGACCCGCCAAGGACGCAGCCCAGACTCGGGAGCTGAAACCTAGTTTGCAAAAAGCAGGCTGACCGGCCAGGGCCACAGTCCAGACTTGGGCTGAGCTGTGCTCAGGTTAGGGTTATAAAGGCAAACACCACATGGTCAAGCCTGCCACATGCAGGTGGCCAATGAGGTTACAACACTTACAGAGTATGCCACGTCACACGCAAGTGGCCAATAGAGTTACAGTCTGCCTCATAGTAACTATTTGAACCAACCTATCATTTTAGTTAGAATTGGCATGCAAATTTGGTGGGGGTACTATTGTTCACAGCAAGGGGGATCTTCCTAGGATTCTGAAGGGGGGGGTGCAGAGCTCAGTGGCAGGGGAGATCTTAGTGAAGATGGAGTTAGCTTCTGCTCTCTTTAACTAATCTGAGATGGAGTCAATCTGACTCCATCTCAATACCTTAGTCTTGAGTCTCTTGTTGGTCTATAGGGGAAATTAGAGCTTGCTTTGTGCTGTGTCCCCTTCCACAATGAGGCAGTGTGCTGGCAGCTGAGGACATTGTACTAACATCTAGCTAAAGTTTACAAATTGAAATTGTGAAGTGCTCCTGGCTAAAATTGGCCTAAGATAGTCAGGTCACCTAGTGGGCTTAGAGATCAGCCTCAGGTAATCGCCCTTCTTCCAACTGAAGGTACTTAAAGGGTCAGTTGATATGTAAAATGCTCTAGTAAGTTGGGCCAAAGACTAGAGTCAAGAACTGTGAGTGGACAGAGTTAGCTCCAGAGGATCCCCACCCAGCTTTCTCCAGCAGAAAAGTGTTTGATGCTAAAATGCCTTGCTAACATTAGCAAGCCCGAGAAAAATGCCCCCCCCTCAAAGTGCTTTGTTAAAAAGCTTTATCTTGAGGAGAGAAAGATGGCGCCGACACAGTAGGGAGGCACCCTGACTCACTCCAACTGAATAGCAAGCTGGGAACTCCAACACCCAACACCCCATCAAGAACCCAACAAAACCAGCAGCCAGAAGCAGTGGACATATGCAGGAAAACACAAAGGAGTAAAAAAGAAGAGCCAAAAACCTACACAGAGCCGGAGAATCTCTGGGGCACCCTCCCCCCCACCAGCTGACCCTGGCCCAAACAGGGCCAGGCTGGGAAAGGGGAACCCGGCGATTGGCAGACAGGCTGCCAGGAGCACAGAATTCAGACAACAGAAGACCCCACAGTCACTAGGGAGGATGCGGACCAAGACATACTACGGCAGCGACGAGAACTTCGGGTCCACACTGAGTTCAGACAGAAGGCGGCTGGGGAACCCAGCACGGCAGAAGGAGGGAACCGGGGAAGCCACCACGACACTTCACCACCCCCTGAAGGACCAATGGCTATGCAGGACACACACACAATCCAGGATCAGTGAGTCCCCCATTACCCCCTCACCCAACAGGAGACCAGCTATCAGAGACCCAAGCCCTACAAAGAAGCTAGATCTCCCTCCCTCCCCCTCCCCACCCCGAGGGAACAAAGAACACCCAAATCAGGCGGGAAGCTCCCATCAGGTGCTGGGAAGTCAGTTCAGCAGGGGAAGGGCAGAGCAGCCCCAAGGCCACACAGGATTCAGATCTGGCCGAATCAGCCCTGCCCCTTCCCAACAGGGGCCGGGGGATGGCCGGCAGTGCAAGCCCCACCCAAGGCACCTGGACCTCGCGGACTCTTACAACTAAAATCACAGGCGCTGGTGGGCAATACCAGCACAGCAGGGACACCTGGGCCTGATCACGTCCCCCCCTCGCAGCAGAGGCAGGCGAGATCTGAGGGTGCTAACCCACGTCCAGACAGTCGATCCCACTGGGCCCCACACATACCGCCCCCCCCAACAGACTCGCGGGAGGGCACAAACACAACACAACAACCCGGGGCTCGCTCTGGGAGGCGTACCCCGCTAAAGTGGACAGGGCCACAGCGCCAGTGCCTGTTGTAGCGGGCACACAGTGCACAGGTGGGCGGGGCCCTGGCTACAGCGCCTGCTCTGGTAGGGGTACCCCGCACTGGTGGGCGGGGCCACAGCGGCAGCACCTGCTCTGGTAGACGCGCCTACACAGGAGGGAGGGCAGAGCTACAAACCAAACCTGAGAAGCAATCCACAGATCTCCAGATGCGCAAATCACAAAGAAACATAACACAGTTCATCAAAGAGCAAGCCCACTCGTCAGCTCCAAAAAGCAGCACGACTGAAGAGGAGATGGAGATTAAAAAAGCAAATGAGGCCATGTAAACAGGAATGATGGAAAGCGTCAGAAATGAAATCAGAAAACAATTCCAGGAGTTTAGAGCGGAAATCTGGAAGGACACCCAGGAAGCCAAGAAAGAAATGGAAGCAAAAATGGATACAATGCAAGCCTCCTTTAAAGAAAATCTTAACATCCTGAGAATTGAAATGCATGAAAAAATAGATTTAAAATACAACTTTTTAAAGGAAGAAATTTCCACGATCAGAGCTGGTCTGATAACCATAAATAGCTCTCTGACATCCATAAACTCCGCAATTGAAACCATAACACAAAGAGTGGACCATATGGAATCCAGAATCTCTCGCCGGGATGATGAAGCAGCCGACAACAACCAGAAAATGACCACACTACAAGAAACGGTGAAGCTTCAGGGCAGACTAATCCAGGAACTAATGGACAAAGACAAGAGATATAATCTGCGCATAATTGGAATAGAAGAAGGAGCTGAATACCAGAGCAGAGGGCTTAAACATGTTCTCAATAAAGTTATTGCAGAAAACTTCCCCAATCTCACTGGATGGGGACGTAACCGAAGCCTATAGGACACCTGGCAGGCCAGACCCAAGAAAAGCCACCCCAAGGCACATAATATTCAAGACCTCAAGATTAAAGACCTCAAGATTAAAGAGCAAATTCTGAATTCAGCCAAAGCGAAGAAAGAAATTTTCTACAATGGGAAGAGGATTCGAATAACAGCTGACTTAACCACACTAACTTACCAAGCACGAAGTGAGTGGAAGAACACCATCCAAGTACTTCAGGCTAACAATATGCAACCTCGGATCAAATATCCAGCGAAATTGGAGTTCACATTTGAAAGCAAAACCAGATCTTTCCACACCAAAGAGGAGCTAAAGGAGTATGTGAATAAAAAACCAGCCCTACAGCGAATTCTAAGAGGGGAGCTCCACCCAACAGAGATTGTACAAGACACACAGACAGAATCAGAAAGAAACTACAATAGCCAAAGTCCAACAGAAAGAACAGCTCACTAAAGACAAGAAAAAAAAAAAAGAGGAAAAAACAGCCCAACAAGAAAATGTAAGGAGAAAAAACACCCTTATCCTTGATCTCTTTAAATATAAATGGTTTAAACTCTCCGATAAAGAGGAACAGACTGGCAGAATGGATTCGCAAACAAAAAGTTGACATCTGCTGTCTACAAGAGACCCACCTTACAGCAAGGGAAAAAAACAGGCTCCGAATGAAAGGATGGAGCAAGATCTACCAAGCAAATACACCTACCAAAACAGCAGGTGTAGCCATCCTGATCTCAGACAAGCTGGACTTTTCATTAAAATCCACTCAAAAAGACAAAGAAGGACACTACATATTAATACATGGAAAAATCCAGAATCAAGACATCACGGTGATAAATGTATACTCACCGAACAAAAGAGGCCCTACATATGTCAAGCAAATTCTCACAGAATTACAGAACAAGATAGACGCAAACACAATAATAGTGGGTGACCTTAATACCCCACTCTCTCCAAGAGACAGATCCAACACCCAGAGGATCAGCAAGGGAGCTGAAGACCTAAGTAACACCATTTCCCAAATGGATCTGACAGACCTATACAGAACCTTCCACCCTACAGAGACCCAATACACCTTCTTTTCAGCAGCCCATGGATCATATTCCAAAATAGACCACGTCATAGCCCACACAAAGAACCTCAGCAAATACAAAAGTATTGACGTCATCCCATGTATTATATCTGATCACAGTGGATTAAGGGTAACCCTCAACAACAAAGGATACCACAGAGGCTATACACACTCTTGGAGGCTAAACCCCACACTGCTATCCAACACTTGGGCCACAGACCAAATTAAAGATGAAATCAACGAATTCATAAGCCACAATGACAATGAAAACACATCACAAAGAAACCTATGGGACACAGCTAAGGCAGTACTGAGGGGCAAGATCATTGCCCTCAGCACTCACATTAAAAGAATGGAAGCAGAGCAGGTGAATAACCTCACGATGAAACTAAAACAACTGGAGAAACAAGAAATGACAGAGTATGTACAGAGTTCACAGAGGGGTGGGGGGGAGTGTGGTTACAGAGTAGCTATAGGAAGACTGATGGTATTTTCCACTTCCCCATGGGTTAGCAAGCAATGGTACACAAGCAAAATAGCTGTTAGGGGCATAATGGTCACAATTTTATTCTCTATGCTCTTCAAAAGCTGTGGCTCAAAGCCAGCCCGGGCAGAGAAAGGTCCCTGTGAGAGTCTTCATCTCTAGTTGGCCAGCAGAGTGCTGGGAACAGAATTGTGAGCTGTGTTGAGGCTCAAAGTGACAGAGTGTTAGCCTTGGGCTGGAGAGCTGAGGGACAGCATTCAGGCCCTGAGTTCCAGCCCAGTGACCGTAAAAGTGGAAAAGTCACTTGGGACAAATGGAGCATCCAGAGGCAGTAAGCCACTGCATGGATGGCAGAGATGATGTCAGATCTTGGGGTCACTCGTGCTTGGCTTTTCAAAAGCTAATCAGATCCAGGAGGTCGTAGAAGAATAGTTCATAAGCATGCCTTTCTAATGCCCATGTCTGTCTACTGGGCAGGAACTTGCCGAGTATCTGTGATAGTGGATAGAAAAGCTAAGTTTGTCAAATGGGGGGATAGTTTAAAAATCCCAACCCTCTCTATCTGCTCAAAGCCCTAACTGGCAGTGAGAAATTTAAGCTGATACATCTGTTCAGGAAAGGAAGCTTGTGGACCTGAGATTGTGTCCTCATTGAGATCTGTTAAAGGCCTGCAAAGGTAATGTAGGGATTGTCAGGTCATCAGAGACCGGTTTCCCCAGCCAGTCAGGAAACTGCTTTTGCAAACCAAAATGTTAAAAGTCTACACTGCTGTAGCCCCAAAAGAAGTCTGTATAGTTAAGACTTAAATGTTGAATATAATTTCCAGTTTGGAGTAAACCTCCTAGTGAACATCTGATCCTGCAGCCCCTTGGTAAAGTAGGCTAAGAGTATAGGTTCCTGGCTAGGTAGGGTCAGTGTCCCTGAGTCAGCCTGAAGACATTACAGAAGATGGATGATCTTCACCCATCAGCTCCCCTGTAGGATCAAGGGACCAGAGTCATTTTTGGGAAGATGAGGCAGGATAAACTAGAGATATGGAAAACAGTGCTAACAAGTGTACAAGAGTGGAAACTGCACTTGTGAGAGATGTTACAGGCCAAACCTTCTATGTTGGCTTAGAAAATCCTAGCCTTATTGGAAATATCTGATGACTAAAAGTTATTGCCCTGGCAAAATTATCCAAGGACCATTGATTGCCTAAAGCTGTCTTGATATTCAGTAGGGCGCCAGCCTGTAAAAGCCAGTGTACTTAAAAGGCAACCAGGAAAATATTAGATTTCACTAAAGTCAGGCTTAGGTTAAGTTTCTTTAACCAGTCTATGCAGAAAGTTGCAGGCAACTCAGAAGAAGGCATGACATTCTATTGGAGCCACTGGAAGACACTGCTGCCTACTGCCACCACGTCCCCTACACATCCCATTTGGGAAGATCAAGCATGGCCTGACAGTCACCTGGAAGAATCTACATCTTCACCCTGAACACCTCTACAATGGTAAAAGCAGATGGGACTCCATCAGATGCAGCTGATTCCTGCTGGAAGGCTGCTTTGGATCTGCTAAAACTAAGATTTGGGGGGTGGGGGGACATTCTTTCTGTGGTAACCTTCCCACTCTACTGAGTTGACTGGAGTTGACTAGCCCTATTAAAAAAAAATTGGAAAGCATGCGTGCAAGATAGTGAGTCACTCCGAGGTAATGCTTGGGATGGGAGGTGTTTCCAAGTGTATTACAGTGTGTCCAGATGGATTAGGGTGTGACTTCAGAGAAAGGAGGGAACCTAACTGCCTCCAGGTGTGCCAGTTACCTAGGTAACTGGAAGGAGACAAACAGGTGAGAACACCTGCAGCCCTCCTGGGGGTGGAACTCACAGATAACCTGTTTCTTTCTGGGTGCTTAAGAGCAGCAATCCTATCGGACTGGCTCTTGTCTCATCCTTGCTCTCCCCAGCAGCCTGTGGGTGGAGTCACTTTACAGTCTGGACAAGATTAAGCTCTCCAAAGGAGAAATCAATGATTTGATTTTTATGTACAAGAAGAAAAGTGGGGAATGTAATATGTGAAGAATTAAAGTAAACCCCATTTTCAGGCAGCCCCCGTTTTGTTGCCTGTTTAAATTTTGAGTAACCCAGGCCACCAATTATCCCGGCTAGAAGGACAAGCTTATTAGGGCCCAGCCGGTCAGGATACTCCCTGCTTAACTCTAACCACCCCGGAATGCCTCGAGCCCTGAGCCAATCAGATTTGTACCTGTATCCTAATCTTGCTTGAACACCTGATTGCTGTAAGTTGGTTTTTTGCCTTTATAAGCTCTGTGAAATCGCAGCTTGGGGCCTTCCTCCTAACCTCTACTGTGTCGATAGGATGAGGCCCGACCTGCAGCTCGCCTCAATAAAGCCTTGCTTTTGCATTTCGGAAGAGCCCAATAGCTATACCCTTATGATCACATAAGATGATGCTAAGTGAAATGAACTCCATTTTATGGAAATGATTGTTATATCACAGTTGGAACTACTTTCAACATCCCATGTGTATCTGTAGTTTCTACTATTGATGATGCTCTTGTATCACCTTCTTGTGATTGTATCTACACTATCTCTGTAATCTTATCTGAGTATATTGGAAACCGTGTATACTGGTATTAGAATTAGGAAATTGAAAGGGAATACCAAAATTGAGAGACAAAGGGTAAAATAAGAGAAACAACAACAAAAGCAATACTTGCAAAACTGTTTGGAGTAAGTGAACTGAACACCTCAGGGGGGGAAAGGGGGAGGGGGGAGGGGGGTATGAGGGACAAGGTAACAAACAGTACAAGAAATGGATCCAATGCCTAACATATGCAATTGTAACCTCTCTGTACATCAGTTTTATAATAAAAACTTTAAAAAAAAAAAAAAGTGGGGCCTGACTTCAAAGTCTGGTTCTTCAGGTGGTCTTCTTGGTGGTCTTCTCACGACTTGGGCATAACATATGGAGGTCAGATCTGGCCAGTACCATCATTGGCTGTTGAGGGGTGTCAGATTGACTCCATATCAGATTAGTTAGAGCAGAAGCAGACTCCATCTTCACTAAGATCTCCCCCACCCTATCCAGGGAAGTTCCCCTTTGCTGTAATAAGATTGTGTAAACTGCTTGACCACCTGAGTAGTGGAACATTCAAGGTTAAACCTGTTCCCTCCAGTGAGTAGGCGTATCCGCTTGCATCATGTGAGCCCCACCAAATCCCTGTACCAAGTCTAACTAAAGTGATAGGTTGGTTCAAACACTTGCTATGAGGCAGACTGTAACTCCATTGGCCACCTGCGTGTGACCTGGCATGCTCTGTTAGTGTTGTAACCTCATTGGCCACCTGAGTGTGGCAGGCTTGACCATGTGGTATTTGCCTTTATCACCAACCCGGAGGGTGGCCCGAGGCGTGTGGTCCTGGCTCCCCAGTCTGGGCTGTGACTCTGGCCAGTCAGTATACTTTTTACTTCCCCAATAAATCCATCTTTTAACTTGAGACAATCTCTGAGTGGTGGACTCTTGGAGGGATGGGGGATACCCCCTCAGGCCCCATTACATTGTGGTCCCCTCCCTTGGGGGGACCCCATTACAGTTTTCAGGAAAATGTCTTAGATATGTGGTGATTGGAGTTTGGTTGTTCGGCAATGGCAAAAGCTAGAAAAGCTAAAGGATAGTACCGAGGCCTTATTTCAAGCCTGAGCACTGGCACAAGAAAAAAAGAAAAAAGGAGCAAAGAGAGGGGGAGAAGGAGAAAGAGAGGGAAGGAGGAAGGAAGGAAGAAAGGTGCTTACCCTATGAAGGTCATCTGAAAATAAGAAAGTACAATTTGTTCAAAATTTTTCTGTACGTGATTGGAAACAAAATTGTTCTTACTTGAATATAAGTTATGTACTACACATAAGTATTATTTTCACTCTCTCAAGTACTGGAACTCCAGAACTTGACACAATAATGCTAATCTCTGCAAACAAGGAAAACCTGTTGAACCTTGCGTCACAAGTGTGGTGGTTACAATAACTCCCCCACTCCCACACCCTGCCTTATCTATAGGGCTTGCATTCCAAACCTCAGAGGAAAGCAGAAGTCTTGAATAGGATAGAGCCCTTCAAATGCAATGCTATTTCCATCTGAACTAAGCACGTATCACACATTCTGCTCTCTCTTCATGCTCTGTATGTGCATGTGCGTCCATGCATGTGCACACGTGCACACGCACGTCAGTTCTGGACTTGACCTCAGAGCTTAGGTGCTATACTAAAGTACAGCTTTTTTTTTTTCAAGGCTGGTGCTCTACCATTTGCACCACAGCTTCACTTCCAGCTTTTTTTTTCTGGTTAATTGGAAATGGAGTCTCACAGACTTTCCTGACTGGGCTAGCTTTGAGCCACAAGATTACAGCTTGAGCCACCTGTACTCTATTCACAGACTCATCTTATCTTTTCCAAATTCAATAGTAAAACTATGAATGAACAATTTACAATGAACTTCCTCCTTCTTAACAGTTTACAGTAGAACATTTATTCTTACTGTAGGTTTTAGCACTTTCAGTATATAATTTTTCTCCTTATTAGGTCAAGAACTTCCACCTTTTTACTTAAAGGAGTTACATATAGCTTCTCTTTGACATATGCATTTTGGCAACATCATTGCTTTTAAACTTTAAAGGCACAGTTAAGTAAAATAAAAGTTACCTGAATTCAAACACTGTAATACCATGAGAGCCAATGGGATAATAAGTATCACTAGGTAGGTAATTACCAGGCAGATAGTGTCTACTGTGTAGATACACTAGACAAAGGGATGATGCATGTCCTCATAGGACCAGGAATGATGAGTCAGACTAAGCAAGGTTTCATCACATTGCTCAAAAGTATGGAAAGCCAGGTGCCAGTGGTTTATGCCTGTATTCCAGCTACTTTTGAGGCTAAGATGTGAGGATTGTGGTTTGAAGCCAGCCAAGGTAGGAAAATCCATGATATCTTTAGTCTTCAACCACCAAAAAAACCTGGAAGTGGAGCTGTGGTTCAAGTGGTATAGTGCTAGCCTTGCGCATAAAAGTTCAGGGACTGCTACAGGCCCTGAGTTTAAGCCACAGAATCAGCATCTAAAAAATAAATAAAAAGCCAGGCATGGGTGGCTCACACCTTTAATCCTAGCTACTCAGGAGGCTGAGATCTGAAGATTATGGTTCAAAGCCAGCCAAGGCAGAAAAGTCAATTAACAAAAACAAACACACCAAAAACTGAAAGTGGATTTGTGGCTCAAGTAGTAGAGTGCTAGCCTTGAGCATAAAAGTTCAGAAACAGTGCCCAGGCCGACTTCAAGCCCCATGACCAGAAATAAAACAAAAGTGTGCTCAACAACTCCACACTGGTACTTCATATAAATTCATTAATGGAATTGTTGTGCCAAGACGCAAGACCACCCCCAAGAAGACCACCGAGATTCAGACACTCCGAAATGCAAAAGCAAGGCAAGGCTTTATTTAACGAGCTGCCAACTCGGGCCTCGTCCTACCCACCGACACAGCGGAGGTTAGGAGGAAGCCCCGAGCTGTGATTACACAGGGCTTATAAAGGCAAAGAACAAGGTTACAACAATCAGCTGTGCAAGCAAGATTAGCACACAGGTACAAATCTGATTGGCTCAGGGTTCGATTCTAAAATGGGGTTCACGTGGTGGGGCCTGACTTCAAAGTCTGGCACCTCATTTCCCCCTTTTTCTTTTTGGTACCTTGGGAGCCAATCATGGCTCCATTCTGTCCATTTCAATGGCTTGCATGTCTAGGGGATGATATAGAGGTAAGGCATGGGCCAGTAGGGCCCAATGTAGTAACCAAAGGGCCTGTCACCATTTCTTACAAGAATAGTCTCTGTACTTCTGTTTTGCATGCCTCTAGTTTATCCTGCCTCATCTTCCCCAAAACAACTCTGGTCCCTTGATTTTAAAGGGGGGCTGATGGGTGAAGATCATCCATCTTCTGTAACTTCTTCAGGCTGACTCAGGGGCGTTGACCTTACCTAGCCAGGAACCTATAGCCTTAGTCTACTTTTCCAAGGGACTGCAGGATTACTGCAAACTGAAAATTAACTTTCAGCTATACAGACTTACCATTAGCTCTATAGTGTTTAGTATCCAAATGTAAGCAACAAAATAATACATAAACTTCTCAACTGTGCTCTAAGGGTCGGGTGGCTATAGCCGTACTCCTGAGCAAGCCCAAAACTACCTAAAATAAGGGGGTCACCTCACTTTGGAGTGAGCTGCCAAAATGACATCAACACTTATCCAGGGTAGTAAGGAAAGAAGGCAAAAATAAAATTATAACAATATTCAGTCTAACTTTCTTTTCTTGAGGCGAAGGCGAAGCGGCTGAGTTGGGTGCTTGGAGACCTCCCATGTTCCATCACGGTAGTTGTCATCCAGGGCAAAGGGGTCAGCTGGCCTGGCGTGGAAGCAATGAACCCAAGTGGCGATGCCGTCTAGTGTCCCTTCCACCGTGGTTAATCTGTTGATTGGGGGCATTGGCAAGCTGACAGGCCTTTAACAGATCTCAATAAGGACACAACACAATCTCAGGTCTACAAGCTTTCTTTCCTAAACAGATGTATCAACTTAAAATTCTTACTGTCAGTCAGGGCTTTGAGTAAATGCGGGGGGTGAGATTTTAATCTATCCTCTCATTTGACAAACTTACCCTTACTAACCACTATCACAGATGACTGGCAAATTCCTGCCCAGTAGACAGACATGGGCATTGGAAAGGCATGCTTATGAACTATTCTTCTAGGACTTCCCGGCTTTAACTTTTGAAAGGCCAACAGTAGTGACTCTAGGATCTGACACCATCTCTGCCATCCAAGCAGTGGCTTACTGCCTCTGGATGCTCCATCACTTTTGTCCCAGGAGGAGTGACTTTTGACTTGGACTCAGGGCCTGAGTGCTGTCCCTCAGCTCTCCAGCTCAAGACTAGCACCGTACCACTTTTGAGCTCCACACCACTCCGTTCCCAGCACTCTGCTGGCTGATTAGAGACAAGTCTCTCACAGGGACCTTTCTTTGCCCGGGCTGGCTTCGAGCCGCAGATTCAGATCAATGAGTCTTATAAGGGGCCACTTTACTCCAATTATAAGCAACAAGGTGGTCCACACAGAAGTAGTTTTTAAGCATGCTCTCTTACCTGGAACTTATTAAGGGTCAGTATTAGATCTTGACAAACTTGTAGGAATCACCTGTGCTTCTCTGTGGGCCTGCTGGAAACTGTTACAAAAAAACCTACAAAGAAGCTGGAATGGCAATTAAACATTTTGGTAGCCATAATTCTCCTTTTCTCACTTTGCAATAATTATTTAGGACAATTTTACTTCCAAATTTCTTCCAAAAGGCTACAAAAACAAAACAATTAATACAAAAGGAGGAAAACACACAGGCCTAAGAAAAGTTACGAGTTGGAGATCTCCCAAGCTGGCCCACAACCTCCTACAAGGGTGCAGAAGGAATGGACCCGAGTTGGCCCACAACCTCCTGTAAGAAGGAGTGGACCCGAGTTGGCCCACAACCTCCTGCAAGGGTGCAGAAGGAGTGGACCCGAGTTGGCCCACAACCTCCTGCAAGAAGGAGTGGACCCGAGTTGGCCCACAACCTCCTGCAAGGGTGCAGAAGGAGTGGACCCGAGTTACGAGTTGGAGATCTCCCAAGTTGGCCCACAACCTCCTGCCAGGGTACAGGAGGAGTGGACCCAAGTACAAGGTGGGCGGGTTGAGTCTCGTTTAGGAGGCCCTCCTGGTCAGTTCCAGCCAAAAACCAAACTGACTCGCGCCCTACAAGTATAAGCAAAAGCAAAACAGACAGACAAGACAAACGAAACGAACAGCGCTGTTTTCTTACCTTCGGAGTCTGGGATCTCGGGGTCTATGGGGCTATCCCGGACGAAACCCCAAATGTTGTGCCAAGTTTCAAGACCACCCCCAAGAAGACCACCGAGATTCAGACACTCCGAAATGCAAAAGCAAGGCAAGGCTTTATTTAACGAGCTGCCAACTCGGGCCTCGTCCTACCCACCGACACAGCGGAGGTTAGGAGGAAGCCCCGAGCTGTGATTACACAGGGCTTATAAAGGCAAAGAACAAGGTTACAACAATCAGCTGTGCAAGCAAGATTAGCACACAGGTACAAATCTGATTGGCTCAGGGTTCGATTCTAAAATGGGGTTCACGTGGTGGGGCCTGACTTCAAAGTCTGGCACCTCAGAATTTCCTACTTAAGGTTTTCAAAACAAAGTAGACCCATGGTAACTGAAACCGTGGAGAGTGAAACTATGTATTAAGAGTCACTGGGCTGTGAATATGGCTTAGTGGTAGAGTGCATGCCTTGCTTGCATGAACCCCTGTGTTCCATTCCTCAGCATCACATAAACAGAAAAAGCCAGAAGTGGTAATGCTGTGATTCAAGTGGTATAGTGTTAGCCTTGAGCAAAAAGAAGCTAGGGACAGTGCTCAGGCCCTGAGTCCAAGCCCCAGGACTGGGGGAAAAAAAAGAGTCACTACATGAAAAAGGAAACCCTTGTTTTCTCAAGGCCAGTGACACACCTGCACATCTGAAAGATATTGTCAAGCTATGATTGAAACCGCCCACTCAATGATACAAATAACCACACACACACACACACACACACACACACACACACACACACACGTGTGTGTGTGTACAGACATGTACATATACATCCACCAAGAAATGAATGTTTACATTTATACTTGGGCATGTAATATATATACTATGAGAGGTTGTAAGGAAACTGAATACTCATCAAGTTGAGAAAAGAAAGCAGGTGTGGCCCAGGCCATCAGTAACTCAGGAAGCAGAGCAGGAAGATCTGAACTTTAAAGCCAGCCCAAGCTGAAGCCGGCTCACATGACCATGGCCAGGATGCCGGGGCAATGTGGGTTGGGACAAACCAGAGCCATGGCTGGCCCAGTGGACTTCCAGGATGAGGAGCAGGTGAAGTCATTTCTGGAGACCATGAAGCTGGAGTGCCACTACTGTTAGGTTTTTTAAAGTAGCCAGTAAAGGAGAATGCCATGCGGTATTCAAGGAGGAGAGAAAGTTTATTACCGAACTGCTGGCCTGTGGCCAAGATGATCCATGGCCGGAGAGAAGGGAGAGAAGGGAAAGAAGAAAGAGAAAAGAGGGCAACCCCCACCCAGCCCTGCTTTATTTAGGGCAGGGGCAAGGGATGTGGCCAGGTGGATTAGGATGTGACCCCAGGGAAAGGGAAGGTAACTGCCTCCAGGTCTGCTGGTTACCCAGGTAACTGGATGTAGACTTAATGAGGTGGGGGCATCTACATGGAGCCATCAGGGAGAGGACCTTACAACTACCAGTGCTACAAAGAGAAAGACCCAAATGGTTGCTACTGGCTGGTGGACTATTTGGAAGGGATCCAGAAGAATTTTGATGAGGCATCCAAGGCGTTGAAGTTCAACTGTGAAGATAACAAACATAGCGATAGCTGCTTCAAACTAGGTGCCTGTTATGTGACCGGAAAAGGTGAACTGACCCAGGACCTGAAAACTGCCTTAAATTGCTTTCTAGTAACATGTGAGAAACCTGGAAAGAAGTCTATGGAAGCACATCACAATGTTGGTCTCCTGGCCCAGGATGGACAGAACAGTGAGGATGACCAGCCCAACCTGGAGAAGGCCACGGACTATTACACACAAGCCTGTGATGGCAGCTATGCCTCTAGATGCTTCAACCTCAGTGCTATGTTCCTGCAGGGTACCGCTGGCTTTCCCAAGGACATGAGCCAGGCACGTAAATACTCAATGAAGGCCTGTGACCTGGGCCATGTGTGGGCTTGCACCAATGCCAGCCAGCCGCATGTACAAGCTGGGAGATGGTGTTGATAAGGACGAGACCAAGGTGGAGGTGCTAAAAAATTGAGCCTGGCAGCTGCACAAAGAACAGCATGAACGTGTCCAGCCCTTAACATTTGGGTAGCGTGGCCTTGCCCCATTTCAGGGTATATTCTGTGAAAACATACACATTTATGAGGCTTACTTTTCAAACAATGAGCTCTGAATAATTGGTGCAAACTTGAAAGCCATTTAAAGGATGGGGGACAGAAAGTTTGGGAAAAAAAATATCAGCCATAAGGCCTAAAAGAAAAAAGGGAGCAATCACCATCATCATTACCATTATTATTATCCTGGAAGGGCTTGAAAAATCAGAAAATACCCTAATTTACATAATCGAGGTCTTAAGGAGCTAATAACAGTTAAATTGTCACAACTGCCACCCTCTGACTTGCATAATCATTGGTGTGGACTTCCCTTTTTCCTTTACAGTCAGATCTCTCTTTGTAGCAATGAGAAGGGATGTGCAGTAAAAAGGTGAAAGGTTGTTAAAAAGGTGAAAGGTTGTTAGGCCTCTAGGTTGCTAGAGAAGGTGCAACCAGCCTGCTTTCCTCCAGGGAAGCTGTTCAGTTAAAGCATAACAGCTGGTTGTGGTCATTTAGCACCAAGCCAATTCTTCCCACAGAAGTTCCAGCAAGGATTTTGTGGCACGTTTTGCCCACTGCAACAGGGCAACTTTTGGAGCCTTCCAAGTGCTGGGATTATAAGCATGTGTCACTACACTGGTGGAATTGAACTTCTTTAACTGTGAATACTGTTTTGACTGAAAAAGAAAATAAATCCAGCCCAAGAATAAATAGAAAGATTATGTCTAAAATAACATGCAAACAAAAGATCTGTGTAGTGGATCTTTTTTCATAGGCCCTTGAGTTCAATCCCAATATCACAACAAATAAAACCTCAAATGAGAGTGAATATAGAAGGAAAAACAAACTCAAAATGTCTTATTCATAGTGTGTGTGGCTCTTTCCCCACTCTCAAGCAATCAATTATTTCTGCAACAAACACAAGCTGTTATCCAACTCAGTTGAGCCCTGACACTTAGTTAAAGGTAGCTGCAGATCCCATGGTTGAGAGCTCAGGCCCCAAGACCAACCCCCTCATTTCTGATGCCATTTACAAGCTCCAAGTTATTTTACCTGGCTTCTGTGCATACACTGGGGTTTCCATGATGCCCTCCTCAGCCTTAATTCCTTTCTTTCCTATCTCAGAGAAATGCATTTGCTGATTATTGTAAGGAACAACAAAAGATATAACAAAAGATACATATCATGATGTATGGAGGAGGTGCAGGAAGTCATCATGCCTCCTCTCCAGAATCTCTGAATTCTCTCTTGTTGTGGTTTTTCAGAATACTTCACTACACAGGCAAGAATGAAGTATAGACAATCATACAGACATAAATGGATGAAAATGTATGACCTGATTTCTCTTGAAATGGAGTCTTAATACCTACTATCAAACAAAGCAGTTGGTGAAAGACCAAAGTGATTCCATTTTGGAAAAGAGGCAGCCATGTTAGAGTTAGAGCTGACTCTGAGAAGCTAAGAGTGCAGTCACTGGGAAAAACCACAACCATGTGCCCATCCAGTAGCCAACCAAACAACAGATAGGGGGCAAGCTGATCAAGCCAAGAATAAATCGTTGCTGTTTTGAAACATGCAGATGGCCCCTAATCAACATATCAGGCATTGCTGAAGGTCAACCAATTGTTGGGGGCTCGGGACCCCCTTCCCCCTATCTCCCGGGGGATGCCTGAATCCCAAACTATGAAAGAACACTCGGCTTTACCCCTCCCACCCGTGGAAGGAACAAAGCGTGTTCTTATGGATTATGCTAAGCTGAGGAGAAATGCCGAGACCCCCCTCCCCGGTCCCCTCACGTGTCAGGAATGGCGGCAGAGAGAGACATCGGGGAGACAATTCGATGGTCCATCAGTCTCACCCGTCCAGAGGGAGGGCAGAAGAATTTATTACCGTGACAAAGGCGGGAAGGAGAGGGACTTGGGGTGACTAGCTGATTGGCTGAGCTGGGCTGCCCATCAGGTGATGTCATGAAACTTCCTCTATGGTCAGGGACAACAATACCCCAAGGGCCAGGCCTCCGCCATTAGACATGTGGCCGAGCCAAGAGGCGGGGACCGCTTGCTTCTCTTCTGGTTGAGGCCGGACTGCCCCAGGGCTAGGGGAAGGGCAGCGTCTCAGGAGCTCTGTCACCCTTCCCGCCTTAAGGCCAAACTAAATCCCCAACAACCAATAGGATAGCTGCCAACATGGGAAGCCCCTAAAGTTTGTTCACCTGTATAAAAAGTGTGCAATCCCCTTTCTCAAGGCCCTCCTCTCTCAACTGTGTCTGGTGAGCACATTGGCCCGAGTGCACATTTGCTAATAAACAGCACTTTTGCTTTTGCATGGATCTGGGTCTCGGTGGTCTTTGGGGTATCTGGATTTGGCCACAACATCATGGGGCCTCGTCCAGGATACTCCAGACCCATCGCCAACCTGATCTCGGAGCCATCCTCTGATCAGTGAATAGAGGTGCACTTAGGTGAGTGTCTGTGTCTTTGTGTTCTGTGTCTGTTTCAGTTTTTAAGTCTGGCTGGCATACGATCTGGTGGACTGCGCTATCGGTTGCCAGCAGGAGTCGGGAAGATGTTCCCCAGGCTCCCATCAGGAAGGGGGGTCTTTACAAGATCCTGTCAGGGAATGATGCTTTCAGCAAGGACAGTGAGTGTTTTCTTTCAGTGAGGGACTGACGGCCAAGGGATGGAAATCACAGGGGAGGATCCCCCTGAGATGACTATCCCCATTAGCGGCAGGTCCTGTTCTTGGGTTGAAAGTGGTTTTTACAGCCCCTTGTCTAAACACCTTGTCCAGGAAAGGCCACTGTGTCTGTGTTTGTGTCTGTCTCATTCTGTTAGTCGTCTTTGTGTTGTTCTGTGTCTGCTTTCACTTTTGCTTGCCACTTTTGGTGGTGTTGTCTGTTACTGTTCTATTTTTGTGGGTTAGTTTGTCTCTACCCAGTGCCAAGCTGGGCATCTGGGTTCCTTGAAGCCACTGGCAGGTGGCCTTGGGGGGCTGATTGCCGAGGGATGGAAATCACAGGGGAAGGATTTAAAGAGATCTTCAGGGAAGTAAGACTTTCTCTGTTCTGTCTTGTTCTGTTTTGGTATCTTAATGCAGAAGGCTGTTTGCAGTGTAATCAAGTTACCTGGCTTAGCAAAAGGCATTGGAAACTTGAAATTTATTTTCCTCCACTGTTAAAATTTGGGACTAAATGTCAGAAATTTGGATATTAATGTTTATCAATGTTAAAAAAAAAAAGGTGTTTTGTGTTTCCCAGACAGAAATCAAGAAGAAAGGACAGGAAAAACCAAGGATGGGCCTGTGTGCCTATCCTCAGGAGTGAGGGGTGAACTGGCAAAGGTGCAGCTTAGCCAGTCCACACATGGTGGAACAGGCCCTGGGGGGAGTCCACTTAAGGTGGGGAAAAAAGTAAGCTGGCACAAAGGCAGTTCATCAAGCCCTAAGGAGTCGCTGGGTATATGCCCATTCTGTAGGACAGGCCAATGGAGGCCTATCTTTGTCTTTTCCTTGCAGGTGGACATGGGAAACCTGATGGTAAAAATAAATGAGTTGATTGGTATTTCTAAAAACTGCCCCTTGGGAGGTACTAAGAATTAAAAAAGTTTTTAAAAGAGGGTTAAAAAGTTTCTGTATGATGTAACTTGATTTCTATGCTATTTTGCAATTTGGCTAAGTCTGGATTCTTGCGTTTGTAATTCTGTGCTTGTAATTCTTGCATTAAGGAAAATTTGTCATTTGAGTTCAAAGGTTTTCTAGGCAGTAACTCAGACAAAAAAAAAAAAGGCTCTTTTAAAACAAGCAGCCTGATGCAGTGGGAGGCACCTGGTGCCTCTAGGTTTCAGAGTTCTTCAAATGCAATTAAAAACCAAAGTGTGAATGTTAAAACAGAGATTAGTAAAGGAATTGTTCCAAAGTGGAAAAATGAAAAATTACGGCTACCAAAATGATTGTTTAATTGCTATTCCAGTTTGTCCATAGGTTTTTGTGACAGTTTCTAACAGGCTCACAGAGAAGGACAGACGATTCCTACAAGTTTGTCAGATGTAACTTTGGCCCTCATTAAGTTCCAGGTAACATCATGCTTAAAAACTACTTCTATGTGAACTACATTGTTGCCTTTAATTGGAGTAAAGTGGCCTTATATACAGATTCATGATCTGAATCTGTAATTTGTGGCCAGACGGGGCAGAGAAAGGTCCCTGTGAGAGTCTTTGTCTCTAAACAGCCAGCAGAGTGCTGGGAACAGAGTTGTGTTGGAGCTCAAAATAGCAGAGTGCTAGCCTTGAGCTGGAGAGCTGAGGGACAGCACTCAGACCCTGAGTTCAAGTCCAGCAACCAAAAGAAATGCCAAAGGTGCATTTACCCCAGAATGGAAAAGTTACTCCTGGGACAAATTAATTGTGCATCCAGAGGCAGCAAGCCACTGCTTGGATAGAGATGGTGTCAGATCTTAGAGTCACTTGTGTTTGGCCCTTCAAAAATTAATCAGAGTCGGCAGGTCCTAAAGAATAGTTTGTAAGAATGACTTTCTTTTTTTATTTATTTGTTTGTTTTGTTTTTGTTGCCAGTCCTGGGGCATGGGCTCAGGGCCTGAGCACTGTCCTTGGCTTCTTTTTGCTCAAGGCTAACACTCTACCTCTTGAGCCACAGCTCCACTTCTGGCTTTTTTCTATATATGTGGTGTGAGGAATTGAATCCAGGGCTTCATGTATACGAGGCGAGCACTTTACCACTAGGCCATATTCCCAGCCCCAAGCATGCCTTTCTAATGCCCATGTCTGTCTACTTTATAACTGGGCAGGAATTTGCCAGTCATCTGTGATAGTGGGTAGTAAAGCTAAGTTGTTAAATGGGGGGATAATTTAAAAATCCCGACCCACTGCATCTGCTCAAAACCCTAATTGGTAGTGAGAATTCTGAGCTGGCATATCTGTTCAGAGAAAAAAAGGCTTGTGGACCTGAAATTGTCTTTATTGAGATCTAAGGCCTACAAAGGTAATTTAGGCACTGTTAGGTCATCAGAGATCAGTTTCCATAGCCAGACAGGAAAATGCTTTTGCAAACTAAGATGTTAAAAGGATATACCGCCATAGCGCAAGGTAAAGTCTGTATAGTTGTTAAAAGTTAAATGTTAAATGTAATTTCCAGTTTGGAGTAAAGCTCCCAATGGACATCTGATCCTGGCAACCCCTTGGTAAAGTAGGCTAAGGTTCTAGAGGTTTCTGGCTAGGAAAGGCCAGCACCCCTGAGTCAGCCTGAAGAAGTTACAGAAGATGGATGATCTTCGCCTGAGGTGCCAGACTTTGAAGTCAGGCCAGACTTTGAAGTCAGGCCCCACCACGTGAACCCCATTTTAGAATCGAACCCTGAGCCAATCAGATTTGTACCTGTGTCCTAATCTTGCTTGCACAGCTGATTGTTGTAACCTTGTTATTTGCCTTTATAAGCCCTGTGTAATCACAGCTCGGGGCTTCCTCCTAACCTCCGCTGTGTCGGTGGGTAGGACGAGGTCTGAGTTGGCAGCTCGTTAAATAAAGCCTTGCCTTGCTTTTGCATTTCGGAGTGTCTGAATCTCGGTGGTCTTCTTGGGGGTGGTCTTGCGACTTGGCACAACACGCCCATCAGCTCCCCTTTAAAGATCAAGGCCCAGAGAAATGAATCCGAAGGCCACTGCCTAAACCAGTGGGGTGCCAGCCTGCAAGAGCCAGTGTAAAAGTAAGGATTGTCTTCAACTGTCATAGAATGCTCAAGTAAGTCGCTGATGGTGTGAGGAAGTAGAAGATGGTGTGAGTGGGGATGTGTTAAGTTTTATAAGACACAGCTTATAAAACAGTGTAAGGAAAGACTTCAGAAAGAGAATTGGGGGAACAAAAATGATTTCCTTTAGATTAAAAGGTTTTGGCCTGTTAAAAGTGAGGAAGACAATCCCCAGAAAGTTTAAGTATGTAGCAAATGATATGAGTATGTCTTAAAATTGGAACTTCTGACTAAAGTTGGTATACATAATATAAATAGGTTTGCAGCTTTTGTAAAATATCGGGTGAATACAGTTCAACTAATGGTGCTTAGACAACAATATCAACCCCTAGACTCACATGCAGATGGCTCCTAATCAACATATCAGGCATTGCTGAAGGTCAACCAATAGGATAGCTGCCAACATGGGAAGCCCCTAAAGTTGTTTGTTCACCCATATAAAAAGTGTGCAATCCCCTTTCTCAAGGCCCTCCTCTCTCAACTGCATCTGGTGAACACATTGGCCCGAGTGCGCATTCACTAATAAACAGCACTTTTGCTTTTGCATGGATCTGGTTCTCAGTGGTCTTTGGGGTATCTGGATTTGGCCACAACATTGGAAACTGTATTCATGGCCCTAAATTTAAAAATGCAGAGTAAAGGTCGAGTTTCTATGAAACTCTTTCTATGAAAGAGAAAATCTAGCTTCTATGGGCTGATTTGGAAGGGAAATTCTGAGCCATGAACCATGAAAGATAATCAACGTATATACTATATGTATGATATCACATATCTTTTCCATTTTGTATACTTTATTAATGTTTGAGTTTATACTTTTATATGATCTATACAATATGATCTGTATTATATATTATATATATATATATATATATATAAAACAGTCAAACACAACTACTCTACCCCTTTCCCGGTCTCTTTAGAGTGCCCTGGTAATATAAACTTCATAGCATGAAAAACTAGTGAAACTTGTAGCTGACAAAGCACAGTCTTAGGAGAGGAACACAAGGCACAATGCCTATATGTCTCTGATCACATAAAAAATTTATCAAAATGAACTCCAGAAAATGGGGGAAAATGATCTGACCTTTGACATATACCTGGAGAACTCTTGATCTTAATCAGAAAAGTGAAAATTGTACAGATACTCACCTGCCCTTTCTTCCATCTCTATCTCCATTCCTCTAAGGTAGTTGGACTCCTGATGCAAAGTGAATGTCCAGTAGATTTGTCTGTGTTTTGGGGAGGAGCATAAAGATCCCAAGCCCAAGCTTTGCACAGTGGCAGTATCGCAGCCAATGAGGTTTATCCGAGGCACAATTATTGCTAATTGAAAACTTTCCCCAATACCGCTGAGCAGCGTGTTGGCTGCCATGAGGAAGGCTGCTGCCAAGGACTGAGACCTCACTGCCCCCCAATAAACCTTTGCTCCCCTCAAAAAAAAAAAATCCCAAGGCCACAAGTAGAATCTGTTTAGGGACTATTGATTGCAGAAGGATGAAGATCTTTGTGTTTGTGTTATCTGCTCTGAGATAAGCTAATTTATTTCATGTGTTTTTCTCATGTGTTTTTCTCTGCTGTTCTTAGGGCTCAAAGAGTAGTTTTTTTTGCCACACAACATTTGTGTGTGTGATGTGAATATGTGTGTGTGTGTTGAACTTTTTGAAATCTCTCTTGAATATAATAAGATTCATCTGTCATATCCAGCTCTTCTTTAACAGGCAGATCATGGGTGAACACCAATCAAATACTGGTCTGAAATTTGGGAAATCCCCAAGAGAATGCAGTTAAGCAATATGTTCATCTAGTTTCTTATCAGATATCCTCTGAGCATCATGGAGAGACTAGAGGTACAGCTGGGTTGCAGAGTTCTGGAGATCCCCACTGTAAAAAGCTTTCTTAATTCTCATTTATCCCACCATCCTCCACTCACAGCTGGCACTCTACTACATAAGCCATGCCTCCATGTTTTGCTTTTTGCTGGTTATATGCAAGTAAGAATCTCTTGGATTTTTCTGTCCAGGCTGGCTTCACACTATGATCCTCAGATCTCAGCCTCCTACGTAGTTAGGACTGCAGGCAAGAGCCACCACCACCTGACTGTGAGTTCTTGAGACCCTGTCTTTAGGTTTTTGTTTTTTTCCTATAGAGTCCCACAAGTGATTAGTCTATGCACAGCTTGAATATCAGTTGTGGGGTTCCAGCTAAGGTCAAAAATGGCCTCTGGTCTGGAGAATGTTAACTTCATGAAATCCCTTAGGCCTCACTTGGAGCTTTGATGAGCCATGAATAACTTCCAGTCCTTGTTTTGCTTTGCTTGGAGCATCTTTCCCAACTTAATTTTCCAGAGAAACTACCATTTATCATTCCAGATACATTTGGTGTTATCTCTACTGCTTACTCCTCAGACCTGAAATTAGGCCCTCATCTCAACTGCTATCTTTCTGTCATAATTACCTTTCCTTAGGTCTGTTTCATGACAGAAGAAAGTTGTCAAAGTGCATAAACCATGTTTGTCTCAGCTATAGAATGTATTGTTCTCTGTTATAGAGAAGGGATTCTGTGTGTCTACAATAAAGGATCATGACCAATGGATCAGAAAGCATGGACATCCCTTTGGTTCTAGACTTACTATAAATTGTCTCCCCAAAAAGCCATTGCATATATTTATAGTTCTATCTGCTACAACACAATACAAATGTTATTACAATCCTGCTAGGTATGGCAGGGGTGGAGGGGATGGGCACACATGCCAATTCTGGGGCCTGAACTCTGGGCCTAGGTGCTATCCCTGAGATTTGGCACTCAAGACTATCATTTGAGCCATAGACCCACTTTCCTGCCAGGTCTGGCTTCAAACAGCAATTCTCAGATCTCAAACTCCTGAGCATCTAGAATTACAGGCATAAGCCTGTTGTGGTTGGCAGTACTGTTGTTTGAACATTGCATATCACAATTGTTAGGCAAGTGTTCAACCATTTGGGCCAATCTGCCAGCCCTTGTTTTGTTGGCTATTTTTAAAAAATAGGTTCTTGCTTTATGCCCAGGCTAGACTGGACTCTTATTCACCTACATATACTTGTCTAGGTTACTAGGGTAACAAATATATGCCACTGCACCTAGTCATTACTTGAGATGGAGTCTTAAAAACTGTCACGGGGCTGGGAATGTGGCTTAGTGGTAGAACGCTTGCCTAGCATGCATGACGTCCTGGGTTTGATTCCTCAACACCTCATACATAGAAAAAGTGGAGAGTGGCACTGTGGCTCCAGTGGTAGAGAGCTAGCCTTGAGCAAAAAGAAGCCAGGGACAGTGCTCAGGCCCTGAGCTCAAGCCCCAGGACTAGCAAAAGCAAAACAAAACAGGGCTGGGGATATAGCCTAGTGGCAAGAGTGCCTGCCTCGGATACACGAGGCCCTAGGTTCGATTCCCCAGCACCACATATGCAGAAAACGGCCAGAAGCGGCGCTGTGGCTCAAGTGGCAGAGTGCTAGCCTTGAGCGGGAAGAAGCCAGGGACAGTGCTCAGGCCCTGAGTCCAAGGCCCAGGACTGGCCAAAAAAAAAAGCAAAACAAAACAAAACAAGAAAAACTGTGATGCCCAGGTTGACTTCAAACCACGATCCTCTGATCTATGACTCCCAAGTCACTAGGGTCATAGGCTTGAGCCACCTCACCTGGCTAACAGATTTCTTGACTAGCTAAGTTAAATTCTTTCCCAAATGTTCATCTTACTAATTGTAACCCTCTATTGTGAATCCTCTATATCCCAGTAATCATTTTCAAACAACTTGTCAAGACTACAGCTTAATTTCTTGGTTTCTAAGCAAGAAGCCATAAACTCAAACTTCTACTTGAAGGGATGTTCCCCGAATTGGTGTTAATCTATTTCAATACTCTATAGAACAGCATTTTACACCTAAGTTAAAAATAAGTCAAGACTCTCCATGTAGGGAACTGAAGCTGAACTGTGAAACTGGAAAAGGTTTGAGAGGTTGAAACACCACAGTGACAGCACAGGGAATGGTGACAGCTAGCCATGGAAGAGTTAAAACAGACAGCTCTGGAGAGGGTGGAGAGACTGGGGTGCCCCTGCCCCTTGCTTTTCCTTGGGCTAGCAACTGTGCCAGGGACCTTGACCACTTAACCTTGGGCTAAATATATGAACACCATGTCTAGACTCTCCCTGGGCTGCAGTCTCCGGCTCAAAAGAATAAGAGAAACAGTATCTCTCCCAGACTCTGTTTTAGCTCTGATTGCAATATTGATATAGATACTTTACTTTTTGCATGTATGCTTGTAGCCTTCCTTATGTGAACTCAAATAAGTATGCTTGTTTGCCGGGAGCCAAAATGGCTGTCAGGATGTAACATAAAGAAACTATAAAACTTAACTGATAAGAAAATCTGGCACTGTTTGTCATGCTCTAACAAGAAGACACTATAAGTCTTAGCTGATAAGAATGTTTGAGGGCTGGGGAGATAGCCTAGTGGCAAGAGTGCCTGCCTCGGATACACGAGGCCCTAGGTTCGATTCCCCAGCACCACATATACAGAAAACGGCCAGAAGCGGCGCTGTGGCTCAAGTGGCAGAGTGCTAGCCTTGAGCGGGAAGAAGCCAGGGACAGTGCTCAGGCCCTGAGTCCAAGGCCCAGGACTGGCCAAAAAAAAAAAAAAAAAAAAAGAATGTTTGATGCTTTTACAACCTTGCCTGTTAAGCCTAACATCTTGTCTAGTTTTAATTAACAACCTTGTAAACTTTACTCAGTCCCTGTCCTGAGAAAGACCATCCCATGGTTCTGTAACCTAGCAACCTAATGACCCTGTCTACGTGAGTTACCCTTTGCTGATTACTATATAAGCTGCCGTGCAAAAATAAAGTTTGAGACCTTGATCAGAATCCTGTCTTGGTCTCCCTCCTTGTGTCAGGTTTGTCTCTCATTCAGGTCAATTCCCCCTCGGGCTCCTGTTGACGAAACCCCCGCGGGCCTGGGCACTTGTTTGTGGGGACTTGGGGCCCAAGTGCAAGAGAGCCCTAAGACCCCTGGTCTCCCTGCTTTTTTATCTATCTGTCTATGCCTCAGTCTTTTCTATTTTTCTTCAGCCTGGATCCCATCACGCTGCCTCAGGTTTCAGTTAGCAACACATCCACATAACGACACACTCTGGATAGGAGTTGACTGACAATGGTCAACATACACTATACCTTCCCAGGTCCATTCTCTCATTTTTCCCCTTAAACCTCTAAGTGAAGAGGAAAGCATGAGGAAGCAGATTGTATGCCCTGAGCATAGCTCAATGACCCCTTAGACAGCCTTGCTGCTGGCTGGTCATGTCACTTCTGTAGCCCTGAAGGTCCACGTCTTTTTCTCCAAAACATGTGGCTTTAAACCCTCTTCTCTCCCTATCCCTCCCAATGGGCCTCTCAGTTTCATCTGATAGACAGTTATTTAAAGAGCACATATTATTGGGCCATGGCAACAATACCTTTTCACAGCATAGCCTATATTTGGGGGGAAAGTAGAGATACTATCTTTTGTTAACACAATTCAGAATGCCACAAAGTTACCCACTATTCAAGGCTTTGAAGCCGGCTCCAGATCCAGTTCAAAGTTCATGTGTACTGTTACACTCCATTTGGGGCCAGAGTTATTATTTCTTGATCTCTGAAGAATCTAAACTCTGCACGCAGCCTTCATTGTTCTCCTTACATCCACACAAAACCAACTGAAACGTTTATCTGTATTTTCTTAAGAGAACATTTCTAATTCTGTTCATGACCAACTGCTACCTCCTGCTTTAAAAGCTTTTACTCTGGGCAGGAAAGTCCAATTGACCACTCAAAAGCCACAAGTTAAGCTGTGGCTCATGTTGTAGGGCTCTGGCATTGAGGGAAAAAAAAAACAAAAAAGAGCCAGTGCAGTGTGCCCAGGCCCCATGTTGAAGGCTCATAATGATGAGAACACATTCTTTAAAAGTATATATTGTGCCTGTCAGTATAAAAGATGGTCACTGCTCTTACAGGATGAGAAGCTTTTGGGAGTAGGAAACTACTCCCAGGAACTGACTTGCCAGGGGCTGGGGATATGGCCTAGTGGCAAGAGCACTTGCCTCTTATACTTGAAGCCCTGGGTTTGATTCCCCAGCACCACATATACATAGATGGCCAGAAGTGGCGCTGTGACTCAAGTGGCAGAGTGCTAGCCTTGAGCAAAGAGAAGCCAGGGACAGTGCTCAGGCCCTGAGTCCAAGGCCGGGACTGGCAAAAAAAAAAAAAAAAACAAAACTGACTTGCCAAAGTCTCCTCAGCACAATCTCAACTGAGGTCAAGCTGTGATACATTGTGGTGTCAAGCATCTATTTTCTTGCTTCCTGTTCCAACACACGGTTCCAAAGGAACTCACACACCACCACCATATTCCAGCAGTTGTTCATGGTAGCTGAGGTGCATTTTGCAACACGAAACAATTGTTTTACTCTTGTATATAAATTTGGGCAATGTTTATGATGTTTAATATTAATTCTTTACAATGACTTCTATTTCTAAATAATGTTTCTAAAGCTAAGTATTGCTTTAAGAATTTTAAAGTGGTTAGCAGTGTAAATTTCCTTTAAACTATATTAATTTTAACTATAATGACTTAGGAAATTTGACATTTACTACAATTAAAGCAATTTTTAATTATGTGAATGCATACAGACAAAACAAGAAAATGATTTTGCTGAAATGATTGTGTGTAAGAGAGAGAAAAAGAAAGAATTTAAGGCCTTGCATTTACTTTGCAGGAACTCTACCAGTTAGGTCATATCTCCAGTTCTTTTTTATTTTGTTATTATTTAATAGGGTCCTATATTTATGTCTGGGACAGCCTGAAATCCTGCTGGGTTTGGTGTGTCCGTGTACATGTGTATGTGGGGGGGTCTGTATATGCACATGCAGGTGCATGCATGCATGCATGCCAGTCCTATTTATGCTTCCTGTGTACATAAAATGACAGGCACCTAACACCACACTCAGCATTTTATTTATTTTTTTTTCAAATTTTTATTATCAAACTGATGTACAGAGAGGTTACAGTTTCATACGTTAGGCATTGGATACATTTCTTGTACTGTTTGTTACCTTGTTCCTCATCAGCATTTTATTGGTTGAGATTGTTTTTGGAAATACTTCCTGCCTAAGCTAGCTTTAAACTGCCATTCACCTCTCTGCCTCTGAAATAGCAAGGATTATAGGCAATGCCTGTAATGAAAGAAAATCAATGTTATAAAAAATACATGACTTATAAATTGACTATTTTTCAAATGACAGCTTGCCATTATTATTAAACTGGCATGTATACTTGGTATATATAGCAACAATTATCTTTGACATTTTGCCAACTTGTAGTGACATAAAAACCATAACTCAGATCATAGTTTTTATTTTGTCATTATGAAGACCTGTCAAGATAAAAGGAGAGGACAAACTTAACAAGTGTTCACCTGACTTATAACTCTTAAGTGTTCACACACATAATATGAAGGCCTCTGTTTACATGCTTTGAGCCCAACAAATATTCTACCTACAACAGAGTGATAACCCTGGTCTCAGGGACTTACAGTGTAAGGAAGAAGAAAGATACTTAGCAAGCAAATTCAAGTTCAATGTAAAATAGCAAGATAACTTTCCAGATATTATTATTGTTTTTTTTTTCTGTTTCCCGAACCCTTCACTCCTTTCTTTCACCTCCATCAATCAAGTAGCAGACTCTATTTCTTTCCTTAAAGTGGATTTCAGAATGGAAATCAGAAGTTGTCTGTAAGGTATTCTGGTGTCTTAATTGACAAAAGCCCTTCAATCACAAGAGTGGTATGAACCTACAATACAGGTACACATCTGTAGGAACCAGTGTGGCAAGATCCCCAATAACAAAAGCTGCTGTATCACACCTAAAACCTAAAGTTTGCACACCTTTACCATGGGGGTAGAACAGCAAGAAGGCATGAAAAAAGCTCTATAGAAAAGATACAAATTATATTAATTTCTCGGAGCAAATTTCAAAGGTTTTGTGCATACCTGAGAATGTAAGTTTACATTCACATTATAAAGCAGGATGTTCCAACACTTGCTGTGAATCTAAACCAATTTAGAAGATTTTAGGTTCCTTTTCCCTACCCAGTGCTATGCTAAGGCCTTGTTCAGTCTCATGGAAGAGACAGTTTAAATGACTACAGTGTGCCAGGTGCATTTGTAAATGCTGAAGACAGAACAATGCATTAACCAGGGAAAAAAATGCACATAGCCATTATGGAAGTTACACTAAGGTAAAAGGAGAAACTAACACCATTGCCAAAAAATATATTACAGCTAGATTTGTAATGGGCCCAAGCTGATACAAATTCCTGAGAACAGCAACATAGGGTAATTAAGGGAAGGAATATAAAGTGAGGTGGGGGGAGTGGGGCGGCTGGGAATATGGCCTAGTGGTAGAGTGCTTGCCTCGAATACATTAAGCCCTGGGTTCGATTCCTCAGCACCACACATATAGAAAATGGCCAGAAGTGGCACTGTGGCTCAAGTGGCAGAGTGCTAGCCTTGAGCAAAAAGAAGCCAGGGACAGTGCTCAGGCCCTGAGTGCAAGGTCCAGGACTGGCAAAAAGAAAAAAAAAAATGTAAAGTGAGGTGGGGGTTAGTCAGGGAAAAAGTCTCTAGTCACTCAAGATGAAAGGAAATGGGAGACTGGAGCACTGCCATTCCCCAGAGAGCAGGGAGCACAAAGGCCTAAACTCTGCAAGCTTGCAGGGTTTGCCCCAAGGCCATTCACCTTAGCGCAGTACATACTCAGATAAAAGAAAATAGGTGATGAGAACAAAATGCCTTAGCAATCACTCTAGGGTTTGTAGATATTACCCAGAGGGCTATGAAGGTAAACTAGCCATGTGATTTCATTGGGTGCTGGGTGCTTATGCATGTCATCCTAGCTACTCAGGAAGCTGTGATCAAGAACAGCAAAGTCTGTCATAGTTGACAACAAGATTTTTGGGATCTCTTTCTTTTTTCTTTCCTTTGCTCATTTCTTTTCTTTTCTTTTTTTTTTTTTTTGTCTCTGACTTTTTCTTTGTAGATCATCATTGTTTTTAGCTTACTCTGAGGGTTGATGGTATTTTCTAGTTTCTTCACACTTATTATTTTATTTATTTTGCCTGCCTCTAAGGCCTGGGCACTGTCTATGAGATTTTTTTTTTCTCAAAGCTAGTACTCCATCACTTGAGCCATAGCTCTATTTCCAGCTTCCAGCTTTTTGGTGATTAGTTGGTGATGAGAATCTCATGGACTTTCTTGCCTGGCTAGCTTCAAACTGTGATCCTCAGATCTCAGCCTCTTGAGTATCTGATTATAGGCATGAGCCTATGGTGCCTGGCTATATCTTTGTAGATGTAGAGTTACTAACTGGAAATACAATCCTGGTCAAAATTAATAGGCATTAAAATAACTTCTCTTTGTTTTGGGGGGGGAGGGAAGGGGAGACAAGAGTAACCTAACAGATCGATTACACACAGATCTGCTACCTACTCCATTCTAAACACATCTTTTTTTTTTTTTTTTTCCAGTCCTGGGCCTTGGACTCAGAGCCTGAGCACTGTCTCTGGCTTCCTTTTTACTCAAGGCTAGCACTCTACCAACTTGAGCCACAGCTCCACTCCGGCCTTTTCTGTTTATGTGGTGCCGAGGAATTGAACCCAGGGCTTTATGCATGCAAAGTGATCACTCTACCACTAAGCCATATTCCCAGCCCCTCTAAACACTTTTTTCCCTAAGACAGAGTCTTGCATATTTTGTCTAAGATGTTCTCAAACTTTTTATCTTCCTGCCTCTGCCTTCCCAGTGATGGGATTACAGAAATGCAGCACCATAACTGGCCCACTCAGCTTTTCTAAGCATGGAAATAAAGAGTGGTCACTTTGTGAGCATATGCTGATAAAACATGTTCAATGTGTGAAGACGTGTGTTCAGCTGGGTGTTGGTGACTCATGCCTGTAATTCTAGCAACTGGAGAGGCTGAGATTTGAGGATTGTGCTTTGAAGCCATTCCAGGCAAGAAAGTCCATGAGACCCTTCTTTCCAATTAATCACCAAAAAGCTAGAAGTAGAGCTATGGCCCACATGGTAGAGAGGACCACAGACCTCTATCTGTCCCATCTCACGGTGGTGGATGTTTAGGACCTGGAGGAGGCTCTGAGCACACTGAGAATGCATGCCTTCAGTGAGCACTGGCTAGGGCACAGATGCAAGCTGCTGCTGGTGTTGGTATGCTCAGGCTACAGCAGCCACAGGACTGGACTTCATGTCTCAGCTCCTACCCGTGAACACATCCACTGCAAGCATCCCTTCCTGTTCCTCATCAGGCACAAAGAAGCCAACAGGATCTTCTGGCAGATTTTCTTCTCCCTCCAAAAGTCATAGCCATGACAGAGTTCCTCTTAGCAAATGCAGCAACAAGCACTACACTACACAAATGTTCACACATCTAAATTTCCTCTTCTTGCATTCAGATTTAAGATCAAATCAGTGATCTAAGGATGAGAGCAGGGAATGTTTATAGTGTTCCATGAAAGTGAAATGCTCTTTCATTTGAAAATAAATCAGGTTTTACACGTTTGTGTACTGTGAGGAGAAATGTTTCTCTGCGATAAGAGTAAGGACTCTTTGGGACTCTGAACATTCGTTCTCTTTAGTTCTAGTATTTTTGTGGCAGTCTATACCTAAGAAAGCTAATTTAGGAACACTAGCAAATCATAAAAGTAAAATGTAAGTGCCAGAACAAAATAGAAGGAGCCAGACAGAATTTTCTTAATTTCTTTATCTTCCATCCTAACGATTTTGCATACTTAGCTTTTATGTGCTAGTAATGAGACTTTAACTCAAGGCCCTGAGTTCTCACTCTTACCACCTGAGCCATGCCTCCAGACTGGATTTTTGCTGGTGAAATGGAGATGCTGGCTTTGAACAGTGATTCTCCAGGTCTCAGCTTCCTGAATGACTAAGATTACAGGAGTGAACCACTAGCACCCAGCAATCCTAAACATTTTGGCATTGGAAATAGCTATACTAACTGTAAAGATCAATGTAAAGGACCAAAATTCCTACCTTGCTACTCTTTCAGTCTTTGGAAAGTAAATATTTGAAACAACTTTTAGATGAGTAACTGTTTCCTTTCTCCTTCCCATTTATGTTTCCTGTTATTTTTTTATTGAGATGTGAGTATAGCCAAATGATGTTTTCCTAAAGAAGCCTTCTGAAAAGCTCTAACTCTGTTGCTGATGTTTTTTTTTTTTTTTTTTTTCTGCCGGTCATGGGGTTTGAACTCTGGGCCTGGGCGCTGTCCCTGAGCTCTTCAGCTCAAGGCTAGTATGCGCTACCACTTTGAGCCACAGCGTCACTCCCAGTTTTCTGGTAGTTAATTGGAGATAAGTATCTCAAGGACTTTCCTGCCCGGCTGGCTTTGAACTGTGATCCTTAGATCTCAGCTTGCTAAGTAACCAGGATTACAGGTGTGAGCCACCGGCGCCTGGCCTGATGTTCTTCATTGTGAACTTGCTTTACTTTTATCAAGTTTTTAATGAGATCATATTATTGACTTAGTTTTAGACAGTTCTTTTTATATTTATTGTTATTATAATGGTGATATATACAGAGGTTATGGTTACATAAGTCAGGTAAAGAGGATATTTCTTTCTTTCTTTTCTTTTTTTTTTTTTCTTTTTGCCAGTCCTAGGGCTTGGACTCAGGGCCTGAGCACTGTCCCTGACTTCTTTTTTTTCAAGTCTAGCACTCTACCACTTGGGCCACACCGCCCACTTCCAGCTTTTTTTTAGTACTGAGGAATCAAACCCAGGGATTCATGCATGCTAGGCAAGCATTGTACCACTAAGCCACATTCCCAGCCCCAGGTCTGTTTGTTTTTAGCTACAACTTACAAACTATCAAATCCATACAAGATAACTTACAATTCATTGAATCTTGGCAAATTTTTGGACATTGTCCTCTGCTCACCATAACCCAGTTGTATAGCATGCCTATCACCCTAAGAAGTTTCTTTTGCCTGTTGTCATCTCCAGTCTTAATCATATTTGTCTTTGTGAATTTTTCTTTTCTACATTCCATATAAATGGGATAATACAAACTAGGTAGTGTTTTGTGTCTGGCTTTATTCACCTAGTGATAATGTTTTTGAGGCTCATCCTTTTGTGGTGTATATTCTAAATTCCTTTTTGTTGCTGAATAATGTTCCATTTCACAAAAACAATGCATTTTCTTTATCTACTCGCCAGCTGATGGACATTTGGATAGATTTCAGCTTTTGGCCATTACAAATAATGCTGCTATGCACACTTGTATAAAGACATTTGTGCGGATATGTGCTTTATTTCTCTTGGTACATTCCTAGGAGTGGAATAGTTAGGTTATATAATAACTTCTTTAGCTTTCTAAGGCACTGTCAAAATCTTATCTAATGTGTATCATATTACATTGCCACTAGCAAAGTATAAAATGTCAGTCTCTTCACATACTTGTCAATATCAGTATTGTGTCTTCAGATGTAGTTATGGTCATTCTAGTGTGTAAGAAGAAACATCTCATTGTCATTTTGATTTGCATTTCCCTAATGATCAAGTTTAGGTAGTTTTTCATGTTCATATTGGTCATTTGGATGACTTCTTTGGTGAAATGTATCTTCAAATCATTTGCTCATTTTTCTTTCTTTCTTTCTTTTTTTTTTTTTTTTGCCAGTCCTGGGGCTTGGACTCAGGGCCTGAGCACTGTCCCTGGCTTCTTTTTACTCAAGGCTAGCACTCCACCACTTGAGCCACAGCACCACTTCTGGCCGTTTTCTATATATGCAGTGCTAGGGAATCGAACCCAGGGCTTAATGTATATGCGGGAAGCACTCTTGCCACTAGGCTATATTCCCAGCCCATTTGCTCATTTTTCAATTGAGTTTTCTTATTATTGAATTGAAAATTATCTTTATGTATTTTGAACACATGTACTTCTCAAATATGACTATTTTCAAGTTTTTAAATATATACAAAATATATATTTATATATTTAAATACTTATATATTGTATAAAATATATTTATTTATATATTTTACATATTTATATAAATTTTGTATTTATATATTTAATATATCATATATTTACATATAAGTGTATTATATAAGTATTCATATATATTATTTAATATGTGTGTGAAATATATAATACTATATATAACTAAAAAAATTAAAACTACAAGCAGTACAAGCTAAGCACCACTAGCTTATGTTTGTAATCCTAGCTACTATGGAGGCTGAGATGTGAGAATCGAGGTTCAAAGACAGCTCAGACAGGAAAGTATGTGAGACTCTTATCTCCAAGTAACTGCCAAAAAGCCAGATTTGGCACTGTGGCTCAAGTGGTAGAGAGCTAGCCTTGAGCAAAAGAAGCTCAAGGGTAGCACCCAGGTCCTGAAGTCAAGCCCTAGGACAAACACACACACACACACACACACACACACACACACACACACACGGAACACAAAGTTAGGGCTAAGCCAGGTCTTGAATAAAAGAAGCCGTATCTATACTGGCAGTTTGACAGGAAAAACAAGAGGGATGGATATTCAGATACAACCAGATCCTCCTGTATTTTATTCTCTCAAGTGTTCAGTCATGCCTGGCCCCAACTATTCTATTTTGTGTCTGTTTTGGGAATTAACGAATTCAGAGTAAAAATTAAAACATGATTATGCTCCTTCAATTTCCAAAAACACATATGGTAACAATAATAGCATAAACTTGAGCATTTACTCTTCTTTTTTTTGCCAGTCCTGGGGCTCAAACTCAGGCCTGGGCACTGTCCCTGAGCTTCTTTTGCCTAAAGCTAGCACTTGAGCCCCAGCACCACTCCTGGCCTTTTCTGTGTATGTGGTACTGAGGAATCGAACCCAGGGCTTCATGCATGCTAAGCAAGCACTCTTCCACCAAGTCACATTCCCAGCCCAAGCACTTACTTTTAAGTCAAGAACTTTAAAAAGTCTAGAACTTACAGGCAAAGAGTTTTAATGTCAAAAAATTTATTTTAAAATAAACATTAAAGATCACCCATCACTCACCACCCTTTAAAACCTTTGAATGTGGAGTGTTCAATCTCCTATCCATTTCTGTAGGTTACAAAACCAGTTTTTAAAAATCTAGTGATGGCTGTTGGATACATTTTTTTGTTTTTTTAAGGAACTGAATAGCTACCAGAAAAATTCCTTAGTTAAGAGGCTAAAATAAAATTGAATTTCTGGCATAAGTTTTGTTTCATGGCCTACTATACTGGAAACCCAAAGACCTGCAGCAGATTTAAATTCCAATCCTTGTTCTATCTTTTAGAAGATTTTGAAATGATGAAAGTGCACACAAGTGGAGTTTGAGTCCCCTGTGAGATGGTGGGTGTAAAGGAGGCTGTCCATGGTGGACAGTGGGTATGTTAGCAGGCTGTCCGTCTTGCCATAAAACAATCCTTATCCTTGAGACAAGGAGGTGCCCTGCTATGTGCATTTGGGGGCAGGTGGCTTAAGTTTGGGGAAGAATTTTTCTCCGGAAGGCATACATAAATGCATCTCTCAGGAAAGGACTCATGCTGTCGTCTCTCCCTGAAGCAAAAGACAGCATTTCTAAGTTTCTAAATTTGAGTTGCTTTCACCAGGCCTCAGTTTCCTTAAATTATCCTGCTTCGTTTCCCCTAAAAAGATTTTTGTCCCTTAATTTGCTGTAAGCTGACTATTCCTCATTTTCCCTTCATCTACCCTGCTTCATTTCCCCTGAAATGACTTTTTCACCTTAGTCTTAAGAAAAGAAAGCACATGAAGGAATACCTCCTATATTTGCTGTAAGCTGACTATACCTTGTTTTCCCCGTCTATCTGGCTTTATTTGGATAACACTTCTGGACATTTAGCATAAATGTTAACTTACATTTGAAGTACTAGGAATTTGAAGTACAGCATTGTATTTAAAGATGAAGCTAAGACTTAAGAATCCCTGTTTAAATTCAGTTTTTGATAATAAACACTTTTTTTTTTTTTTGGTCAGTCCAGGGGTTTGGACTCAAGGCCTGAACACTGTCCCTGGCTTCATTTTGCTCAAGGCTAGCACTCTGCCACTTGAGCCACAGCGCCACTTCTGGCCGTTTTCTGTATATGTGGTGCTGGGGAATCGAACCCAGGGCTTCATGTATGAGGCAAGCACTCTTGCCACTAGGCCATATTCCCAGGCCCTCCTGAGCATTTTTATCTCCTGAAGCCTCACTCTTCTTAACTATAAGATGAGGTTAACAACAGAACCTGCTTCATAGGACTGTGGGAGCCCAAAAAAGTATTGTTAAGTTTTCGGTACAGAGGCTGGGAATGTGGCTGGAGTGGGGGTTCACTACAATGAAACGGGGTCCCCCCTAAGAGAGGGGATTCCTGGTTCCCCCAAGAGTCCACCACACAGTCTCCAGCTACAAGATGACAAAAAGATTTATTGGGGAAGTAAAAAGTGAACAAAAAGTGAACCGACCGGCCTTGGTCGCAGCCCAGACTCGGGAGCCAAAACTGCCGACCACGTGTGCAGGATCAGGGCCCAGACTCGGGAGCTGGATCCGCCCGCACGTGTGCAGCCCAGACTCGGGAGCTGGAACTGCGTCTCTCGCGTGTGGCCTTCCAGCCTGGTTATAAGGCAATCATCACAGTCAAACGTGCCACACGCAGGTGACCAATGAGGATACAACACTTACAGAGCATGCTAGGCCGCACGCAGGTGGCCAATAGAGTTACAGTCTGTCTCATAGTATCTATTTGAACCAACCTATCATTCTAGTTAGAATTGGCACATGGATTTGGCAGGGCTCACATGATGCAGGTGGATACGCCTACTCATAGTGAAAGACTAGGACAACTCCATCTTGAAACTACAACCATCTTGTTGTTTGTGTTAAGCTAAGAATAACCCAGCACATACGTAAAACCCAGCAAATGACTTGTTTATGGTGAAACTAGCCAGAAATTGTACAGATTCCAGGAATGAAGTAGTTTGTGCAGATGTTTGTGCCGAAACCAACCGGCCATAAAGCCCATTTCCCAGATGGCCAAACCAGTTTGGGAACTTTGACTGCCCTGGAATGTCCATCAATCAATTTCAGAATCCCCTAGCCCCGAGCCAATCAGATTTGTCCTCGCACCCCAACCCTGCTTGCACCTGGTTTATGTAATTTTGTGGTTTTTCCCTTTAAATACCCATGTAAAACTTTGCTCAGGACCTTCCTCCTAACCTCCGCTGTGTCGGTGTGTAGGACGAGGTCCGGGCTGCAGCTCGCCTAATAAAGCCTTGCCTTGCTTTTGCATTTCGGAACGTCTGGCTCTCGGTGGTCTCTTGGTGGTCTTCTAGGGCTTGGGCATAACAATAGGAGGGCACTGGTTTAACCTTGAATGTTCCTTGAACTTTCCATGCTTCAGGTGGTCAAGCACTTTACACAATCTAGCCAAGGGGAACTTCCCTGGATAGGGTGGGGGAGAGCTTAGTGGAGATGGGAGTTGGCTTCTGCTCTAATCTGAGCTGGAGTCAACCTGAAGTTCCTCCACAGCTAATGGCACTGGCCAGATTTGACCTCCCTATTACAGTGGCTTAGTAATAGAGTGCTTGCCTAGCATGCATGAAGTCCTGGGTTTGATTCCTTAGCACCACATAAACAGCAAAAGCCAGAAGTGGTGCTATGGCTCAAATGGTAAAGTGCTAGTCTTGAGCAATAAGGAAACCAAGGACAGTGCTCAGGCCCTGAGCTCAAGCCCCAGGACTAGCAAAAAAAAAGATTTTGGTACAGCACATACATGAAAGGATCAGTTCATCTTGAAAAGAAATTAACAAATGCAAGAAAGAAATTAGCTTATTAACCAGATTCAATATTAATGAAACTACTTACTATTTAATAATTTAACTTTTATTATCTTTAGTCCCCTAAAAAAAGTGACATGATTTACCTCCAGTCGTCCTTTTGTTACTACACTCGTCCCCCTTTAACACAGGGAAACAGCCCGACTCTGAATTCTCCAGAAAGGACAAGGAGGAACATGGATGGGTAAGTCAATGTGTCCGGCAATCACCATTAGCAGGCTAGGCACGGCCGAATCCACCACCACCAATCCTTTCCCGAAGCCAGCAATCTGGTCCGGTGACTAGCCGCAACCCACGAAAGGCCACGTCCGCGCCTATTGATGACGTCATGACGTTCTCTCAAATCCCGCCCACACCCATTCCGCTTCACTGGTATCAGCATATTAATTGCTTATTGGCTACTAGCACATTGACGCTTTTCTCACTGGCTAACACTGTCCCGGAAAGTTCCCCGGAGAATGCGTAGCATGAAGTTAGGTTCAGGGTCATTGGTACCTACACTTCCGTTTCCGGTTTGAGGCTGAAGCCATGGCGACCGCTCGGGAGCTGAGGCTCCTGTCGTCGGACAGGTGGTTCCGTGCCCTTGGACTGGCTCCCCTGTCCCGGGTAAGTGCACACTTCTGCTATGGGACAGTCCCCTTTCCGTGAACAGGCTCTCACAGCTTTCTTCTGCCTTGCAGTCAGCCTTTCTCTCTCAACCTGCAGGCTCTCGCCACCCTGGCTCCTGGAGTAACCCAGATAGATAACAAGTCTGATTTTCTGTGGAAGAAGCCCCATCGTAAGCATCCTGGCATCCTGCGCCTTCCGCACGTCCGGCTGCCACAGGCCCTGGCTGATGCCGCGCGGCTGCAGCTGCTCGGTAAGTTGCTGCAGGGCTGCAAGGCCAGGGAGGAAACAATCTGGGTCCTTACGCAGTTATTCCGCTTCTTATCTTTTGCCCAAAGAGAACACGGTGCCCAATGTGGAGAAGCGCGTGCAAGCACTGACCAATTATCTCTGGAGCCGACAGTTGCCTGTAGAACCAGAGGAGTTACAAAAAAGAGCTGTAGATCTTGAGAAAAAATTTCTGGAAAATCCAGGTAGGATTTAGGAACAACTAAGGAAACGCCCAGATCGAAGTATCAGTGGGAAATGAAGAACAAGGAGTAATTTCAGTCTCCTAAGTAGATCCTGCTGTCCCTGTCCTTACATTCGTGTTTTATTTTCTTGATTTTTTTTTCCTTGCAGGTCCACTAAACTGGGACCTTCTTTGTTTTTATTCAGATCAAATAAAAACTCCTGAATGGATCCCAGTCCAGTACTGGTTCTGAGTTTTCCTATCCTCTTCAAGGATAGAAAAATAGGTATAATTTACCAATTTTCACAACTGGAAGTTCCTCCATATGGTAGACGTACTTTTTTTTTTAAATTTGTATACTCTGCCCCACTCCTAGCATCTGACTTAGGCTTTCAGAAGATTATTGCCAAACAGCATAGAGCCAATTTTCAAGCTCTTTCTTCCCCATGGCAACAACTTAAGTTGTCACATTCTTAGTTTCAGGGAAGTGAAGAAATCTGCAAAATTGTTCTTATCCTTTCAATTTCACACCATTAATATAAAATTTGTGGAATAGGGTTGGTTACGTTAAACTGTTGTTCGAGACAAGGTATTGATATACTCTAGTTGTGGTGGTTGTTTTGTTTTTTTCTTGTGGTAGTGGTGTTTGTGTTTGAACTTGAGACATTTTTACTTACTAGGCAGATGCTCTGCTGCTTGAGCTCCACCTTGTCCTTTTTGCTCTGGTTATTTTTGAGATGGGGATCTTGCTTTTTGCCCAGGTCAGCCTAGACCTCAATCCTATTTTATACTTCCTACTGTAACGTAATGACAGGCATGTGCCACCACCCCCTACTTTTCCTGTTGAGATGGTATCTCACAAAACCATTTCACCTAGGCTGGCCTGAAACTGCAATCTTCCCATTCTCCATCTCCAAAGTAGCTATGATTACAGGCATGAGCCTCCGGCACTCAGCTTGTTATTGCTACCCTCACCCAAAGTTTTTCTCTAGATTTGGCTTCTCTCTTGACCTCTGAGGCTTTCCTTGGGTAACAATGGGGGTGACTAGATAAGCAATATATTCAGTTACTGGAACCAATCCCTGTTCTCCCTAGGTCCTCACTTCCAGTCCTTGTTCTCACCCCAGACTCATTTCAGACAGAGGAGAAACTTCGTGGAGCAGTACTCCGTGCCCTGCGCAGAACTACCTACCATTGGCAAAATCTAAGGTAAGAAGGGCTAGAAAGGGTAGGGGGAAAAAAACTGAGGGCATAGGGAGAATGGTAAAAGAGGATGAGATTGGTTATAATACAGTATAATAAACATGTAGAGATATAACATAAAATTTCCCTTGGTGTTACTTAATAAACGACAGAAAAGAACTATTGAATTTGAGACAAAGAGTTGGGAATAAATTACAGTTTGGTATTCTAGAAAGCTACCTAGACCCTTTTATGTTGGAAAATGAGAGAGCTGAGCTGAAAGCACTTTCCAAAAGTTTTGTTCTCTATAAGCTTAGAAAATAACAATGAGATTGAGATTGTTAGTCAGTAGGTGTGACTGTAATGATGTGTGATTTTCATGGCAGCTACAGTGAAGAGCTAAGCTTGATCTACATGGCAGCAAGACTGGCTGGTGGCTTTGCAGCAGTCTCCAGGGCATTCCATGAGGTAAAAGTCTTTGAATATCCATCGTGAGCATGTGTGTACTGTGTTGAATTCTGGGCCTGGGCACTGTCCCTATTTTCTGCTCAAGGCTAGTTCCCTGCCACTGAGCCACACCTCTCTTATTCATCAGTCTCCTTGATAAGGATTCTTCTGGTATATACACATTTTTTAAAAGATTCCCTTTCTCCTCTGAAAGGAATCTGTGACCCAAAAAAAGGTTTAGAATCACTGTTTTAGAACCGTCCTACCTGAAAAACATTGAATCTCAAAATGCACTTACATCTCATCTTCTCTGTAATCATCTCCCTAATTCATAAGTCTCTGTCTCCTGTGGGCATCTTCAGATCCATTCTCGAATTCCAGAGTTCAAGCCACAAACCTTGATGGACTTTGGATCTGGTACTGGTTCTGTTACCTGGTGAGTAATTTTCTTCAGCATGTTTCTGTCTAATTTATCTCTTTTTCTATCATTTCAGTATCAAGAGACTGGAAAACCAGTGGTAGAATAGGAAAATTGGATCTACAGTGTTACTTCCCTCAGATTAGGCAAGGATTGGGGCCAGAACTTAAGTGTCAAATTTAGGATTTAGGAATTTAGTATCAAGAATAGTTTTTGCATACCAACCAAAAGTTTTTTCCCTCAAATAGATTTTTAAGTCTACTTATTTCTCAAAACTTGTGAATGAAATAATAACATTGCTTGTTTTTGTAACTAACATAACACTCTTTCCACAGGGGTAGAGTTGGGAGGAGTAATCTCAGGACCCTTGTCCATGAGAGCTCATAGGCTGTTTTTGTCATCACAGGGCTGCTCACAGCACTTGGGGCCAGAGCCTACGTGAATATATGTGTGTGGACAGTTCAGTTGCTATGTTGAACTTGGCAGAAAAGCTACTAAAAGGTGAGATTAAAGTATAAGGTAGGACTCGTCCAAAGTTGAAGGAAATAAGTAGGCAAAGGAGTATGAGAAAGAATATTTTACTGGGAAGTAGAGATATGGCTAAAATGTAAGAAGAACCTTAAACAGAGGGTGTTAGAAGCCTGTAGTAGACTGTGGTTGGGCTGGGGAAACAGATATTACTATAGTACACCTCATTCTTTTTTTTTTTTTGCCAGTCCTGGGGCTTGAACTCAGAGCCTGCGCACTGTCCCTGGCTTCATTTTGCTCAAGGCTAGCACGCTACCACTTGAGCCACAGCGCCACTTCTGGCTTTTTCTGTGTATGTGGGACTGAGGAGTCGAACCCAGGGCTTCATGCATGCTAGATAAGCACTCTACCACTAAGCCACATTCCCAGCCCTACACCTCATTCTTATCTAGTGTTTTGCTTTAATTTTATGTTCAAGACCATGTGTCTTGTCCAGATATCTCTTCAGTTTTTTCCCAGTGGCCATAAGCTTCATCTGTACTCTTAATTATTACATCCCTTCCTTCTACAGGTGGTTCAGAATCAGGGGAGCCTTATATTTCAGGTGTCTTTTTCAGACAGTTTCTACCTGTATCACCCAAAGTAAGTAGCACTGTTTAGAGTATTCTAAATGTGGGATGTACAGATGGAGAAATGGTGGCCTCACCTTTGTAATCCAGTATTTAAAAAGAAAGCAGTAAGAGGGACTGGGGTGGGAGGTTAGGAGTCTGTTGTAGTCTTGGAATAGGGAGATGCTGGGTCTGTCACATACCTTGTCTTGGTCCTCAGGTACAATTTGATATAGTAGTATCAGCCTTTGCCCTAAGTGAACTACCCAGCAAGGCTGATCGCACTGAGGTGGTTCAAACCTTGTGGCGTAAGACAAACCATTTTCTGGTAAGCTGAAATCCCTTCAAGCTGCTTTGTGGTTTCTGTGCTTTTCCTCATTGTCTGCATTTATGGACATTTTCCTCCTTTGTGGACCTCTGTGTACATCCTTAGTCTCTGTTTTCCTTCCAGGGCTTTTGCTTACCTGTGGATTTTCTTAGCAGATGACCTTGATGATGTCTTATAATTCAGAGCTTCTGCTTATTTTCACCATTTGTGAACAGGTATTGGTAGAGAATGGAACAAAAGCTGGGCACCGCCTTCTCATGGATGCCAGGGACCTGATCCTTAAGGTAAGTTTTCTTGTCCTTCCTTCAGTATTCCCCCATACCTTTTTATTGTTAATTACTGTTACTGTCTTAAAAACTAAGAGACTGCTCATGTATTTGCAATGGTGACTCAGGAACTAAACACCCAAGGTGATGATACAGAGAAGTAGCTGGCAGATGAGAGCCTATAGATCAAATCTAGCCTACCACATGGTTTTGAACATGCTATGCATATTCCTGTTTCTGTTGTCATTGACTACTACAAACTACAGAGCTGAGTTATTGAAACAGACACATTTTGCCTACTTTCTTGCCCTTTAAAAACTAGATTACTGGCTGGGCGCCAGTTGCTCATGCCCATAATCCTAGCTGCTAAGGAGAATGAGATCTGAGAATCATGTTTCAAAGCCAGGGCAGAAAAGCCCAAGCGACTCTCATCTCCAGATAACCACTCAAAAACTGGAAGTGCCACTGTGTCTCAAAGTGGTAGAGTACTAGGACAAAAAGAGCTCAGGGACAGCGCCCAGGCCCCACAACTAACAACAACAACAAAAAAATCTACTGACCCCCTAATTTAAGATATTGTTCACCCAAGAACACTATCTCTGTAGGAAATTAGAAGTCAATGTGCAACCATAAATTGTCCTGGAGTGAGGTTTTTTTTGTGGGGGGCAGGGCAGGGAGGCTGCTGACAAGGGAGAGCACTATTCTGTGTGCCAAGTTACTGCTACAAAGAGAAAGTTCTTTGTTTAGAGTATTAGAGATAAAGCCAGCTTAACTCAAAGGACATAGTTCATCATTATTAAAATTCAATGTTGGGCTGGGATGTAGCTCAGTGGCAAAGCACTTGCCTAGCAAGTGCAACATCCTGGGTTCGATCCCCAGTACCAAAAAAGCAAAGACAAAAAAAATCAGTGTTAAAGGAGTCTTCAATTTACCAAATGCCAAGATTTAATTATGATCCCACATACCAGATACCTATAATCCTAGCTACTCGGGAGGCTGAGATCTGAGAATCAAGGTTCAAAGTCAGCCTGAGCCCGTGAAACTCTTAATCTCCAATTAAGCACCAAAAAGCTGGAAGTAGAGCTGTGGCTCAAGTGGTAGAGTGCTAGTCTTTAGCAAAAAAAGCTCAGGAAAACTGGGCGCCAGTGGTTCACACCTGTAATCCTAGCTACTCAGGAGACTGAGACCTGAGGATTACAGTTCAAAGCCAGCCCAAGCAGGAAAGGCCTTGAGACTCTTTATCTCGAATAAACTACTCAGAAAAATCCAGAAGTTGTGATATGGCTTCAGGGGTAGAGCACAAAGCAGCTCAGTGACAGCATCCCGGCCCAGAGTTCAAGCCAAAATGAGAGGGAGAGAGAGGGAGAGAGTGTAGATCTCCTATGCCCTATGTCTAGCTTTGTTTGTTTGATTTCAGGGGAAAGAGAAGTCATCTTTGGACCCTCGACCTAGTTTTGTCTTTGCTCCTGTGAGTATTACTTCTTCCTGTTCCGGCACAGATCTGAACTCGGGTGTGACCAGGAACAGAAAGAATAAAGCTATGCGCCTCTCTGCTGCTTTGTGTCCTTACCTACTTTCTTCCTAGTAATTCTCATAGTGCTTCCTTCCCCTGCTCCTTTTCTCCTTTCTCACTGGTCCATCTTGGCTTTATCATTCTTCAGTTTTATGATGGATGGCTCTTATGTCTTATCTCATGTTTTTGTGTTCACAGTGTTCCCATGAACTGCCTTGTCCTCAGTTGACAGCTTCTCCACCCCTGGCCTGTAGCTTCTCCCAGGCTTATCATCCTATCCCCTTTAACTGGGTGTGTATCCTAAGCATTTTGCAATGGGGAGAAATCACCTGGGAAAGCAAGAAGAAAAAGAGTCGGGAGATGGGAAGAGTTGGCAAATGCATAGTATAGGCAGCAGCTCTTAGAACTTGCATGTATTCAACACAGAGAATATGCAAAAGGGATGCTGGAATGTGGGAGAGAAAGCCAATTCTTCCCCCCTCCCCCATCTTTTCCCCCTAAGTAGTCTCCATATTTTTCTCTTAGAACAAGAAGCCAAAGGAGGAAATATTCTCTATGGTGATCCTTGCTAGGGGGTCTCCAGAGGAGAATCGCTGGCCCCGTATGACTCAGCCTGTCCTAAAACGGCCTCGCCATGTGCATTGTCATCTGTGCTGTCCAGATGGGCGAATGGAGCATGCTATCATCACAGCCCGCAAGCATGGCAAGGATTTGTATCGCTGTGCCCGTGTCAGCTCCTGGGGAGATCTTCTACCTGTGGTTGTTCCAGCTGACTTCCCCCCATCCCCTATTGATAATCCCCCTGAGAGTTGACAAGAATGTGTCCCAAGTATTTCTTATATCTAGGAGGGGAGAGCCAGTGTTCATGTGTGTCTGCATTTTAATTATTGTAATAAATTGTTTAAGAATAAAATTGGATTTTACAATTCTTTAAAAAGTATAGGCATCAGTTGTCCTAGTCTATACTGTACTGGGGGAGAATCCTGAGATTTTTCAGTGTTCAAGCTTCCCACACAACCCTGGGGCTCACTTTCCTGTAAGGCGGCAGCTGCTGCTGCTGCTGCTGCTGCTGTTTCCAGAGACCAGGACTTCTGAGAAGATACTCCAGAACAGTGGGGAAAGCCACCTCCAGCTTCCTGAAAACTGGCTCAACAGGTCTCAAGGATGTTATGCGCCACCTGAACAGGGGCACCAGCAACTCCCTCCCCATTTACACATCTTTTTATATGTGTTTTGTTTTGTTTTTCTTGTTTTTTGTTTGCCCAACACCCACAAACACATCCCAGTGGCACTGGGGTTTGAATTCAAAGCCTTGCACTTGCTAGCAGGCACTGTACCACTTTAGCGATACCACCAGCCTTTTTAAAAAATGGAGTCTTGGTAATTTTTTGCCCAGGTTGGTGTCACATCATAATTCTGATCTTAATCTCCTGAGTAGCTAGACTTATAGACATTCACCATGCCGATTTAATTTTTGAGACATTGTATTACTAGGTGGCCCAGATTATCCTTGACCTCAGGATCCTCCTGCTTCAGACTCCCCAGTGCTGAAATCTATGTGTGTACTACCATGTCTGGCAATATTAACTTTCCTTCTGTTTTGCAGGGTCCCTCTGCTACCCTGAGGTTTTCCCCATGAATTCCCCTCAAGATTGATGCCCATCATGTACAAATATTCCATCTTCACATTTGCATATCCAAGCAGGATATGCTCTGTGTGTGTGTGCACACGCGTGTGCGCACCAGTCCTAGTACATGAACTCAAGTCCCTGAGCAGCTTTTGCTCAAGACTAGCACTGTACCATTTGAGCCACATCTCCACTTCTGTCTCTTTTGGTAGTTTAGAAAAGATAAGAATCTCATGGAGTGTGGGGGAGGGGACTGGGGAGGCAGGAAGGTGGGAGAAAAATGAGGGAGGAGGTAAAAAGCTTGATTAGAAATGTACTCATAGCCTTACATATGAAACTAACCCCTCTGTACACCATTTTGACAAATTATTTTTTTTTTTAAAGAATCATGGACTTTCCTGCCCCAGCTGGCTCTGAGCTACCATCCTCAGATCTCAGCCTCCTGAGCAGCTAGGATTACAGATGTGTGCCACTAACACCCAGCTCCAGGCATGATACTTTAGTTTGGTTCATTTCTTACTGTTTGATGGCCAGAACAGATTTATCTTTAAATGCGAGAAGTTCCAGGCTAAGGGCTTGGCCCAAGTAAGTGGCAGAACATTTACTTAGGCCCTGAGTCCAATTCCTAGTGTCATCAACAAACAACTAATTGTCCTTCTACAGTTCCCATTAGGAAATGCTAGCAGACCCCAGTCAGATTTGTACACTCATTGAAATCACTTTATAGAGTTTAATCAGGAACATATGAGAGTGAGAAAGAGTATCATCTGAGAAGGAAAGGGATGCACTTTAAATTCACCTTATCCTAGCAAGCATGACTGTTACATATGGAAAGGGGCACAGAAAGGGAGTCCATGGGGAAAACTGACAGTTTCATGAGTTCTGATAAAAATCAAGGCTTTTAGACAGCATTAGTGGACGACTGGTGGACCATTGTTTTTTGTGACAAAGTTATCAACTGATAATTATAGGAATAGCAAGAAGACCAAAGGAAAGAATGCTCTGCCTGCTTTTAGTCTCTTAGAGGAAAAAAAAATTGTAATGGAGGCTTAGTTAGAGAAACAAGGAGTTGAGACAGTTTCAGTGTCGCTATGCTAGAAATCTCCATTCCTCACTGAAGTTTCCATGCCTGGAGCTATTTTTCTGGAGTTACAGGAAAGGGGAGTCCCCTCAACTGCTAGTTCTCACAAGTGGCAGCTGCTGCACAGCTCAGCCTCACCTCTACTCCCAGGTGGCCCCAAATCCCCTCTGAAAAGCTTAGGTTCAGATATCAGCATAGCAACTTTGGGATGGGGTGGAAAGGGCCTGGAAGGCTTAGATCAAATATCCTGAGGCTGGACCAGATGGTCCTCAATGCAAAATAACAGAAGTAGTTACCAGAAATGGTCCCATTTAGGGTTTGGTGGACCCCAGGCATAAACCACAACTCTCAAGAGCTCTTGGATTAGTCATAGCATTGAAGAAAAAGAGAGCACTGAGTGGTGCCTGGCAGAGAGTCTGGAGTTTCTGGTTTGGAAGCTCCAGAAGGCGTGAGTCAGGGGAGGGGCCTCCAGGTAGGGGAGGGCACATAGCTAGGCCCCGCCCTAGTGAGCTATGCAGCAGTGCTGTGCTTTAGCAGAGACACCCAGGACTCGGGCCACAAGGACACAAAGCGTCTCCTGAAACTCCAGAGAGTGAAGACACTCCTATCTACCCAAGATACCACTCCTGCTCCACGTGACATTGTGAGGCTTCTGCTTGTCCTTCACCCCACAGATGGAGGCACTAGTAGGGGCAAAAATCGGTTGCCTGTTTGCCCTGCTGATTCTTACTCTGGGCTGTGGCCTTATTCCTATCTGTTTCAAATGGTTCCGGATTGATGCAACTACAGGTACAGCCCTACTCCATCTTTGTCCCTTTAACCTTAGTCTCACCCTGTCCTGTCACTGGCTCTAATTCTCTCACCATCCTCAAGCTCAAGATATTTGGATACTGCCCTGTTACACTTCAGTCATCTTTGTTTATCTCCTTATTGCCAAGTGGATTGTAACTTCTGCTTTTTTCTTTTTCTTTTTTTCTTTTTTTTGCCAGTCCTGGGCCTTGGACTTGGCCTGAGCACTGTCCCTGGCTTCTGAATTTTGCTCAAGGCTAGCACTCTGCCACTTGAGCCACAGCGCCACTTCTGGCCATTTTCTGTATATGTGGTGCTGGGGAATCGAACTCGGCTTCATGTATACAAGGCAAGCACTCTTGCCACTAGGCCATATTCCCAGCCCCAAATGAGTACATTTCTCTTTTTTCTTTTTCTTTTTTTTTTTTTTTTTTTTTTTTGCCAGTCTCGGGGCTTGAACTTGGACCTGGGGACTATCCCTGAGCTTCTATTTTTTTTTTTTTTTTACCTTGGTCAGTCCTGGGTCTTGGACTCAGGGCCTAAGCACTGTCCCTGGCTTCTTTTTGCTCAAGGCTAGCACTCTGCCACTTGAGCCACAGTGCCTTCTGGCCATTTTCTGTATATGTGGTGCTGGGGAATTGAACCCAGGGCCTCATGTATACAAGGCAAGCACTCTTGCCACTAGGCCATATCCCCAGCCCACTTCTGCTTTTTTCTAAGGTTGTCGCCGCCAGGTTCTCAGCCTTCTGGGCTGCATCTCTGCTGGTGTTTTCCTGGGAGCTGGGTTTATGCATATGACCGCTGAAGCCCTGGAGGGAATTGAATCAGAGATCCAGAAGTTTATAGGACAGGTGAGCAGCAACAATGGCAGAGCTAAGCTTTGGGGATGTGAAGCCAGAGTGATCAACAGAACCCAGGAATGAGAAGGGAGAGAATATTGGGACCAAAGACAAGGGTAAGATGACAGGGAGGATAAAGCACTTGGGGTTATGGAGAATGATGAAAACGGGTCAGATTGCCCTTTAAGGAAAACTGTATTGCTGAAAGGTCAGAGCAGGAAGGTGAGCTGTGCCACCTCCCACCTAATTTCTGCTTCTTTCTTCCTAGAACAGTACAGAAAGGGAAGGAAACTCCTCTGCTGCTGCTGAGTCCACTCGTGTAAGTCTCTCCCACTAGTCCTTGGGACCTGAGGAGAGCCAGAGATTCCTTTCATAGTCAGATATTTTTTAGAGGAATATGTGAAAAATATCAAGACTCCCTTCTCTCAGCTCAGATTGTACAGAGGAAAGGAGGAGCCAGTCCAACCCATTTTCTTTATGAAGCCCCAGAAAAAGCTTTGCTTTTCCTTCTTATATTCTCATAACTGATAATATATGCATATTGATGTTATCTATACATATATATTTTATATACATGTGTGTGTGCAAGTACTGGAGTTTGAACTCAGGACCTGGGCAATATCACTTAGCTTTAGCTGCTCAAGGCTGGCACTCTACCACTTAAGCCACAGGGCCCCTTCCACCTTTTCGGTGATTAATTGGAAATACGAATCTCACAGTTTGCTGCCTGGGCTAGCTTCAAACTGTGGTCCTCAGATCTCACCACTGGGGTCAGGCTTGTTTTCCTATATTTCGAACTCCATGGATACTGTGTGTATGCCCCTCTGGCATCCCTACTCTTGTCTTCATTTTCCTACCCTAACTTCCCAGTCCCATATCCATCCTGTGTTCTGTCTCTGTAGCCTGTCACTCACAGCCCCTTTCTGTTCCCAGGTGGAGTATCCCTATGGAGAGCTCATCATCTCACTTGGCTTTTTCTTGGTCTTCCTTTTGGAGTCACTTGTGTTGCAGTGCTGTCCTGGGGCTGCTGGAGGATCCACACTACAGGAGGAGGAATGGGGTGGATCTTCTGTTTTTGAATTACACAGCCATTCACCTCTCCCCTCACCCCCTCGGGGTTCCTTTCGAGCCCTAGTCCTCTTGCTCTCACTCTCCTTTCACTCAGTGTTTGAAGGGCTAGCTGTGGGACTACAGACAACAATAGCAGCTACCATACAACTCTGTGTGGCTGTCCTGGCTCACAAGGGACTCATCGTATTTGGAGTAGGACTGCGGCTGGTGAAGCTAGGCACTGGATCACGATGGGCTGCGTTTTCCATACTGTCATTAGCGCTCATGTCCCCCTTGGGCCTAGCCTTAGGCATGAGTGTGACTATTAGGGACTCTGAAGGACGTCAGGGCTTAGCCCAAGCTGTATTAGAGGGTGTGGCAGCTGGCACATTCCTGTATGTCACCTTCCTAGAAATTCTACCCCGGGAGCTAGCTGGTCCTGGTGCCCCTCTGACTAAATGGTGCTGTGTGGCTGCTGGTTTCACCTTCATGGCCATTATTGCCTTATGGGCCTGAAAGAGTCCTGCTTGTTGTGATTGAGCAATCTAGGAGGACTCCTCCCTACCACCCGGAGCCAACTCTTCGGAGCTTTGGTCCTCAGACTTTTTTTTCCTGAGACTAAAGGACATTCACAAGAGATCTCAATCCCCAGGGACTAGACCCTACCTTACACCCACCTAGACCCCATTTGTTACTCTGAACTGAGTAAGGAATATTTAGGTTCTATGTTTATTTATGTGGAGAACCGACAAAAATGCTATCACTTCAGACTTGACTTTTCTCCTGTGTATGCTGCTATGTGTTAATAAAATGTCCATTTGATCCTCTCCCTTCAGCTATATTGTATTTTATTTCTCCCAGCTGCCTAGAAGATGCCCTGTGGGGGAAGTAGAGGATTGGGAAGGCGGATGCAGTGTTTTCTTTTGGAATTGGGATCCTACCATTCATCCAGTGGCAGGCCATGCCCTAGGAATGAAAACAGTGTTGAATTTGTGTGTGTGTGTGTGTGCGTGCGTGGGTGCGTGCACGCACCAGTCCTAGGGCTTTGAACTCAGAGCCTGGGTGCTGTCCCTGAGCTTTATTTGTTCAAGGCTAGTGCTATGCCATTTGGGCCACAGCTCCAATTCCAGTATTTTTTGGTAGTTTACTCCTGCACAGGCTGGCTTCAGACCACAATCCTTAGATCTCAGCTTCCTGAGTACCTAAGATTACAGGCATAAGACACTGGTACCTGGTGCATTGTTGCAATTTTAAAAAGCCCTTTCTACCTTACCCACAAAAGTTCAGCCAGCACTCCCAGCATTTAGGGGAAAACAGATTGGTACCTGGTGCATTGTTGCAATTTTAAAAAGCCCTTTCCACCTTACCCACAAAAGTTCAGCCAGCACTCCCAGCATTTAGGGGAAAACAGATTTCAAAGCAGAAAGCAGGGGAAATCAACCAGGTATCAGTGGGTCATGACTGTAACCCTAGCTACACTGGAGGCTGGTAACTAAGATCATGGTTCAAAGCCAGCCCAGGCAGAAACTTCTGGGACCCTTATCGCCAATAATTACCAAAAAGCTGGAAGTGTAGCTGTGGCTCAAGTGACTAAGAGACAGTGCTTAAGCCCTGAGTTCAAGCCCAAGTACCAGCACAAAAACACTGGAGAAGTCAATATTTTTCCTACATTAACTATCTCACCCCACTCCCAGTACCAACTGCTAGCCATTCACAATATGCCCAGCAGACTCTCATCAGACTAAACGGGGTCTGTTCCCATCGAATTCCTATTCACATTGAGCCCTCTGGTCTGAGGAATACTATGACTGTTCTTTGAACCTCTGTCTCCTCTGGCTCTCTCAGGCTGAGGCATTAAATAACAGTATGTTTGGAGAGTGGAAAAGGTGCCAGATAAATATTTAGGGTGATTTCTTGTCTTTGCCACCACTTGCTGGTTTTCCTTCTGCCTGTCTTAGCAATTGTCTTTCAGTTTGAGTTACCCTTACAGGGTCGTGTTTTCCTTAGAAAGGGCTAGGGACAAACACAAAAGCAGGTTCTGGGTTATGTAGAACCGGGACAAACAGGATAACACCAGCCACACAGCCCCTCCTCATCCACACACACAGTGGAGAACTGGGAAAGAGAAGGTGCCCCTTGGAGCACACACACGGCCTTACCAATTTGTCTTCTGATATTTTTTAAAGGTTCTAGGTGAGGAGAGAGCACATGGAGAGGAGTAGAGGTGATTGAACAAGAGTTTATTGGGGTACGCTCCCAGGTGGACCCTCTGGTCAGGATCAGAGGTGGTGCCTGGGCCTGGCCCAGGCAGGGTTTATATAGCCAGGACAAAAGTGGAACAGTTGGGTCAGTGGTGGTAGTTAGCACATAGTGTGTTCTGCAAGTCTGGGTAGTTTCAGCTGGTCTCAGGGTCTAAGAACAGCTGATGCTGATGGTGTTCCCAAATAGGAAGATGGTTTATTCCCGGTGACTGTGAGCCCTCCAGTGGTGCCTGTGAGCCCTCCAGCAGCCTGAAAATTTCAAGTGTGGAAACCCAAATAGCCTTTACATGGTCAAGGTTGTTAGCATTTCCCTAGCCTCAGGTCCTCAGCTCCTCCCACTAGCCCCCAGATCCACCCATACCTAATGAGCCACCCCTACTCACTACCTAACTACTTCCCCTTTACCCCCAGAGAGAGAAGCTGCCACCTGGATAAGGTGCAGACGCCATGTAGCTCCCTCTCCCGTGGGAACTATGGCCCCACTAATAAACCTCCTTATGAACCTTCTTCTCCTGCCTGTGATTATCTCTGTATGGTCCTCTGGGATGGCTGATACCTATGCTTTCAAAGGTCTCTGAATTGTCAATGGAAGATAGATGAGGGATTCCTCTCCCTGATTTCTTCACAAAACCACAGGTCCTGGAAATCCACATGTGAAAAATAATGTTCAGAGAGTTGCACACAGTGAAAGTTTTAGCAAAAGTTTAGTATAACAAGGTGAAAGTAAGGTTAAGGTTTCTTTATACTAAAACATTGTAGTATATGCTTTAGCCTGCCATGTCTCTTCCTGCTCCACATCAGGAATTAGGACATAAAAGTCTCAAAATGGGGCTGGGAATATGTCCTAGTGGCAAGAAGAGTGCTTACCTCATATATATGAAGCCTGTGTTCGATTCCCCAGCACCACAAATATAGAAAATGGCCACAAGTGGCACTGTGGCTCAAGTGGCAGAGTGCTAGCCTTGAGCAAAAAGAAGCCAGGGACAGTGCTCAGGCCCTGAGTTCAAGGCCCAGGACTGGCAAAAAAAAAAAAAAAAAGACTCAAAATGGTAGCAGTTATCTTAAAGTGGGGTCATGATACACATGGTTCTTGTGAGGTTCACCAAAAAGAGACTGCCACATGGTTCAGGCAGAGAAAGATTTTATTGGGGAGAGAGGATACTGCAGCTCTGCACAAGATGGAGGTGGGAAGGGGAAGGGAAAGGGGATGCTGATGATGGGGGGGAGGGGAGGAGGTGTGACCACAGCGAAGTGGGGGAAGGAGATGGCCTAGGCCACCTCCCATTCACCCAGGTGGGCCAGTTACCTGGGTGGGAACAAGGACTTCGAGGGCAGAGGCCATTCCCCACCCCTGCCCCACTCCCTGAGAACCTAACAGTTCTCTAAGCAGCCCCCAACACTTAGGCAATGGTTCTGGGTACACAAGATGGGGTCTATTCATTCTAAAATATCAAGATGGTTTTAAGCCTACCCAAACACAGACATTACAAGCTAGCTGTGAACTTTAAGCTTCCTTTTCTCTGATTAGCTTTTTATCTTTTCTGTCTTTACAAGTGTGCACCCAGGGTTGCCAGGTTTTCCATGGAGAGGACAGATTTAGATAGATAGTTGTTGTCACCGGCCGCTCCCCCTATTTTGTGATTTAGCATTTGAATGGAAAGAAGCTTAACTGCTTTGTTGGTTGCTTCCTTGTTCCAGTTTGAGTCTTGTCTTTTTATGTATTTTTTTAAACTCATTTCCCTGTCCCCTCACCTATTTCTCCCATTTGACTTCTTTACATCTTGTTTCCTTTCCTACCAAGTAGGAAATATAAACCCAGTTTATACACTCAGGGATTGGTGAGAAGGGAAGCCTCAGACAAAAATAGATATGTAGTGGATGGATGGATGGATGGATGGATGGATGGATGGATGGAGATGAAAGAGAGTCTTAAGGAAAAAGCTTCCTTAAGCTACCATTTTATTGTGTTTTCTCTTCAGTATGAAATTCAGGAACATATAATGCACTCAGAACAGTGCCCAGAATGTTTCTAATTAAAGACCAGCTATGTGCCAGGTACTGCACTATTGCTTTCATATACATTGTCTTACCTTCACAGTACCCCCACCACCACTGCCCAACAGTTAAATCTTATCCCTCTAGTAAGTCTGGGAAACTAGCATTCAGCATAATTAAGTAACTTGATTTCCCAGCAGCTGGGTTTCAAACTCATGTTTATCATTCTGCAAAAAGTTCAGTAGATAGCTGAGTACAGGCGGCTCAAGCCTGTAATCCTTGCTATACAGGAGGCTGAGATTTGTGGTTCAAAGACTCTTAGCTCCAATTAACCACTCAAAAATTGGAAGTGGTGCTGTGGCTCAAGTGGTACAGTGTTAGCCTTGAGATGAAGAGCTCAGGGACAGCCCCTAGGCCCTGAGTTCAAGCCCCACAATGGAAAAAGAAAAAGTTCAGTAGAGCCTCTCCTTCCTTACCTTTACTTATCTCCTCTTGGATCTTTGGTTCATATTTTAGGATCTCAGAACAAAACCTATATAGTAGTACACTGGGTAATTAAGGCAGGCTTGATAAACGGAGTATTTAGTCAGGTGTGGATGGGATTTGGGCAAAGCAAGAAATGTTGATGCAATACCTTAAGGTTGAGTGATTGTAACTCGACTTTTACCTAGGCTGAAGAGAGCAGTTCCAAGAAAGTAGAGAGGCCATCCAATCAGAGCTTATCCCTAGTGGAGGGATGCTACCAACCTGCAAGGGCTTAACCTCTCTTTTTCTAATCTTTTATCTGCCTCCTGTATCTTGCTGGGAAAAACAGAAACCAAAGGACAGAAATGTCTTCTTGGTATATGGCAGGCAGGCTAACCTCATGGGGCATAGAGTATAATATGGAGATGTCCTACATCCCACTGATTCTCTTCTATCTCCAATAAGTTATCTTGACAGGAATTTGGCAGCGATAAACTGAAGAACCCAGTTATATGGAAGCTAGAGAACTATTTCCAGTACCAGTATGGAGGACTTGTACATCTGTAAGAAGACACAAAGTGCATTAGCCTGTTGTGTCTCTTCCCAGGTTTCTAGGTCATTGATGCTATCAGCATTGAGGCAAATGAGGCAGAGGTTGGGATATTTCAAGCTCAGCTGAGTCATGTACTTTTTTCTGTATTCTTCCATTGTATTCCCTTTCAGCTTCTCTGCATTAAGTCACCAATACTTTCTTTCCCTGAAATTCTTACTATCGAGAAAGAGAAACATCTATAGCTTTTTTTTTTGCCAGTCCTGGGGCTTGGACTCAGGGCCTGAGCACTGTCCCTGGCTTCTTTTTGCTCAAGTCTAGCACTCTGCCACTTGAGCCACAGCACCCCTTCTGGCCATTTTTTGTATATGTGGTGCTGGGGAATTGAACCCAGGGCTTCATGTGTACGAGGCAAGCACTCTTTGCCACTAGGCCAAATCCCCAGCCCACATCTATAGCTTTTTAAGTGGGCCTAGAGCTGAATTAAAGCTAGAAAGCGGTGCCATACAGAGAGCAGTGGAAGAATATCCACCCCAGGGAAAGGAAAACTTTTTTTTTTTAATCATTTCCAAAGACATGAGTTCCCAGCAAGGGAACAAAAAGGACTCAGGAGAGAAGATGTAGATAATAAGAAAGGGAATAAGAAAGGGAAGGACAGATATAAAAACCACAGGGAAACAGAGGGCTAGCACATAGGACTAGAGGACAGATAAAGTAAGAGGCTTTGATTCATCCAGCTTTAAAGAGATAAAATTATGGAAGTGGTGCTGTGGCTCAAGTGGTAGAGCACTAGCCATGAGCTGGAGAGCTCAGGGACAGCACCCAGGCCTAGAGTTCAAGCCCCACGGCTGACAAGCGAGAGAGAGAGAGAGAGAGAGAGAGAGATCAAATTGTGAGGCTGGGCTACTGTAATCCTAGGTACTCAGGAGGCTGAGATCTGAAGATTGTGATTCAAAGCCAGGGCCAGCAGGAAAATCCATGAGAATCTTATCTTCAAATAACCAGCAAAAAAGTGGTAGAGTCCAGCCTTGAATGAAGAAGCTAAGGGAGAAGGCCCTGAGTTCAAGCCCCAATACTGGGGGATGGGGGAGGGGGGAATAACTAACCAGAAAGAGTTAAAGATAAAAAATAGCCAGATATTGTGGTATATACCTGTAATTCAGCACTCAGGAGGTAGAAACAGGAAGATATGGAAGATTTGGAGTTCCAGGCTAGTCTGGGCTTTAGAGCAAGACAAGAAGAGGAAGAGAAGGAGCTGGGTGCCAGTGGCTCACGTCTGTAATTCTAACTACTCAGGAGGCTGAGAGCTGAGGATCTTGGTTCAAAGCCAGCCTGTCCAGGAAAGTCTATAAGACTCATCTCCTATTAACCATCAAAAAAAGCCAGAAGTAGATCTGTAGCTCAAATGGTAGAATGCTAGCCTTTGAGCAAAAAGCCCAGGCCCTGGGTTCAAGCCCCAGGATTAGCATTAAAAAAAAAAGAGGAGAAGGAAAGATTGTAGAATAGAAAAAGGGTTAAGAGGAAACTAGTAGAATAATCAAAAGAGAATTTACGTGGACAATGTTCATGTCTTCTCAAACCTATTCATCCTTCCCCACCCCTCATTCTCCACTCCCTAAGTAAACAGAACATCCTTTAAAGGGTCAGGTTTCTATTTCTGCCACCAATAATTGCTCTGTGAGGTATCCGTTTGGAACTCTGTTCATCTTCCCTTGGATTTAAAGCTGAGGGTTTGGTTTGGATATCACCGTTATCGTATGACCACTTGTGAAGTCATACAAGAGAAACCACATTTTAGCAAATGTTCTGGAGCAGGGTGAGAGGTCAGTCAGATCAGGATAAGAACATCTAACAACCACAAAGTTCTGGAGCAACTTGTGAGGCACTGGACCTGCCCTGAGGGAGTTTGGGAACATCTGGTCTTCCTCCTCACTGCAGGAATTCATTCCTCTTTTCCATCCAGGCTGGTAAAATCCAAAGAATGACTGCCAGACTTGAGTGGGTTGGTACGTGCATGCTCACCAACCATCCAGACAACCTGACCTGAGGGCCCTCTCCTGCCATGAGGAAAAGTGAGGAGAAGGTATATGGGAGGGATTACACCTAGGCACCAGACTGTGGGAATGCCAACAAAAACTGTGTTCTAAGTTTCTGTCTTTAGATTTGTTAAATGTCCAATTACACTGTGCATCATACTTTCACTGTGTGCTTAATCCAATTTGGAGGTAATTCTGGTGAGAGTGAAGAGAGAATAGAAATAAATTACATTGTCCTGGGCATAGTTCACCACATCCCTGGCTTTTAGTCAAACCAGACTGTTGACAGTCACCCCTGTCATCCTAGATACTTAGAAGGCTGAGCTCTGAGGATCACAGGTCAAAGCCATCCCCAGCAGATAAATCTGGGAGACTCAGCTCCAGTTAACTTAGCAAAACAAGCCAGAAGTGGAGATGTGTCTCAAGTGGCAAACTGTCAACCTAGAGGAAAATAAAAGTGAAGCAAGAGCGAGAAGTCCTGAGCTTAAGCCCCAGTGCTGGTACACACACACACACACACACACACACACACACACACACACACACACACACACAGTCAGTCCTAAAGTCTTGGTAGAAAAGTGGTATTTCCCATGGGAACATTCTCCCTAAGCATTAGAGTTTCTCCAGTGTTTTACTATCTACCCTCACTCACTGCAGTCTGGTTAGTGCAATCACACATTATTTAAAGACACATCATTTAGAAATAGGTTCAGAGAAATGGATCTCTTTTTTTTTTTTTTTTTTTTTGTCAGTTGTGGGACTTGAACTCTGGGTCTGGGCGCTGTCCCTGAGCTCTTCAGCTCAAAGCTAGTGCTCCACCACTTGAACCACAGTGCCACTTCCGGTTTTCTGGTAGTTAATTGGAGATAAGAGTTTCATGGACTTTCCTGCTTGGGCTGGCTTTGAACCACAGTCCTCAAATCTCGGCCTCCTGAGTAGCTAGGATTATAGGCATGAGCCACCAGCACCAGCAGAAATGAAGCACTGAATGATTTTGTCATTGTGAAAACATCATAGAGAAAGCTCTAACATTCCCATATGTTATGGGACCACCATCATATGCATGGTCACTGGGATAACCGAAATGTTATGTGACATGTGACTGTTCTCAGAGGCTCACCTATGAAACTCTCTGTGAGATCCAAAATTTTCAAGCTAAAACTATAGGCCCTTTTCCCACTGTGCTGCTTTATTCTCATTGCCACTGAATGTTCTCTTTGATATCTTGAGTTTTAGTCCCTACAGTTTGTGAAGTACTTCTTTTTGGGAAAGAAGGAAGATAAGCAAGAGTCCTAAAAGTTTGAGTTTGAGTCATTACATGCCACCCCTGACCTCTAACCTCTGATCTTGAGAATGGACATAAGCTGCAGGATATATCTTCCAGAACTTGCATATAAAGCTAGTGGGCAGAATGACAAAGAACAACAGTTGGACAGGGAAATTTAGGAAGGGCCCCAAGAATTGAGTGAAGTTATTAAGAACCATGCCAACCACAGGGGGGTGCTGTGTCTCCATGGTTACACCAGAGATCTAACCAACAAAGTAGGTCAGTCAAGGACAGCAAGCCCCTCTCTCCCTACCTCCCAGCTTCCTTCTACCTAACCATCTGTCTAGTGCAGATATCTGTAGGAGAGACAAGGCAATTGCCACTAGTTTCATACATGCATCTACATCACAGACACAGACGCAAACAATACACATGAATATAATTTTTCCCATATCTGTTAACAGTACAAGGAGATAGATTGAAGACCTGGCTCACCTTCTATAATGTACAATCACTGCTTCTACCAGTAAAGTCTGATGTTGTTTTTGTTATGCCCAAGTCGCGAGAAGACCACCAAGAAGACCACCAAGAGCCAGACATTCCAGAATGCAAAAGCAAGGATTTATTCAGGCAGGCCGTGGCTCGGGCCTCATCCATCCTACCCACTGACACAGCAGAGTTTAGGAGGAAGCCCCATGCTGAGATTTCACAGGGCTTATAAAGGCAAAAAAACCAAGTTACAGCAATCAGGTGTTCAAGCAAGATTAGGATACGGGTACAAATCTGATTGGCTCAGGGCTCGAGGCATTCCGGGGTGGTTAGAGTTAAGCATTCCCAGGCTGTTAGAGTTAAGCAGGGAGTATCCTGACCGGCTGGGCCCTAATAAGCTTGTCCTGCTAGCCAGGATAATTGGTGGCCTGGGTTACTCAAAGTTTAAACAGACAACAAAACGGGGGCTGCCTGAAAATGGGGTTTACTTTAACTCTTCAGTTTTCAATTCTTTTCCTTTTTTCCATGTGTTTTCCTGGGAGCCAGATGTTTCCAATGACCCCAACTATGTCCTTTCTCTTCTTTAGGATAACATTCAACACTTCTTGCTGCCTACCCTGCATACCACAGTCACTTAACCTGACTTTTAACAGCCAGCTCCATAACATTGCTCATAATCCAAAGCTCCTGTCCCCCTTCTGACTCTTACCTACCACATTTTATTTTTATTTTTTATTTATTTTATTTTATTTTTTGGCCAGTCCTGTGGCTTGGACTCAGGGCCTGAGCACTCTCCCTGGCTTCTTTTTGCTCAAGGCTAGCACTCTGCCACTTGAGCCACAGCGCCACATCTGGCCATTTTCTGTATATGTGGTGCTTAGGAATTGAACCCAGGGCCTCATGTATACGAGGCAGGCACTCTTGCCACTAGGCCATATTCCCAGCCCCAGCCTACCACATTTTAAATAGATTCAGGCCAGGGGCTGGTGACTCACACTTGTAATCCTAGCTAGTCAAGAGGTTAAGATACAAAGGATCATGGTTTGAAGACAGCCCAGGCAGAAAAGTTAAGAAGACTCTATCTCCAAAATAACCAGCAAAAAGCCAGCCTGAAGGCATGGATTAAGTGGTAGAGTATCATTGAGCAAGTGAAGGCCCTGAATTCAAATCCCAATACTGGAGAGAAAAATTATATACTTATTGCTAGGGGAAAGGGGGCATCTCAGTAATGCAGGAAGCCTTGGATTCTGTCCTAGCACCCCTGCCCCTTGAAAATGCCATGAATATGTCTTGTTTCTCAGTCCTATCAATCAGTGCACTAGGACTTAATGCTAACTGCCTTCTCTGCAGCTCAGCTGCATTGAAGAAAGTGTGTAATTGGTTTTTTGTTGTTTTGGTGGTTATTTTTCTTTTTATTTTGCTGGTCCTGGAGCTTTAACTATTTCACTCAAGGCTAGCACTCTACCGCTCAAGCCACAGCTCTACTTCCAGCTTTTTGGTGGTTAGTTAGAAGATAAGAGTCTCACAGACTTTCCTTCCCAGACTGGCTGAACCGCAATCCTCAGATCTCAACTTCCTGAGTAGCTAGGATTTCAGGTGTGAGTCACTGGCAAACTTATAATGACCATGTAACATCCCATTCACAATACTCTTGTCAATAATGCTATAAGTGCCTTCCCATTTTTAATTCTTGTGCCTTAAGAACCAAGAAAGAACTGGCAACAGCCACAGGATATCTGAATTCCACTTGCTGATTGTTCTTCATATTTGTTAAAAAAAAAAAAAAAAAAAAAAAAACTTCTTGATAAGCCAGGTGCCGGTGGCTCACGTTTGTAATACTAGCTACTCAGAGTCTGAGATCTGAGGATCTTGGTTCGAAGCCATCCCAGGCAGAAAAGACCCCATGAGACTCTTTTTTTTTGGCCAGTACTGGGGCTTGGACTCAGGGCCTGAGACCTGTCTCTGGCTTCTTTTTGCTCAAGGCTAGCACTCTGCCACTTGAGCCACAGCGCCACTTCTGGCCGTTTTCTGTATATGTGGTGCTGGGGAATCGAACCCAGGGCTTCATGTATAGGAGGCAAGCACTCTAGCCATTAGGCCACATCCCCAGGCCCCCCCCCCCCCCGCATGAGACTCTTATCTCCAATAAACAACTCAAAAAGCTGGACATGTTCCACAATGTATCTACATGTCAGCGACTCACTATTTTGGGGAAATATGCTCTATTTTATGCTCTGGAATATACAACAGGATTTTTGAAGGGTCATAATTAAGTAAAGAAGTAACCTACAGTTAAAGTCTGCAATTTAGGTTTTTACAAATCTTTCTAATTTCAGGCTCAGCAATGCCTACACAGGTTATAACTATACCAAAAAAAATGCAAAGGTGCTTTCTTTGTTGAAATCCTTTGTATTTACTGAACATGTGGGAAAATGACCCCTGATACTTCCAATGAAGGTGTTTCTATTTTCAGAAAGCTTTTTTACACAAATAAACTTTCCTTTGGTATGATACACATTAAAAAAAAAAAAAGCTGGACATGGCATTGTGGTTCAAGTAGTAAAGTACTAGCTTTGAGCACAGAGTCCCAAGGACAGCGCCCAGGCCCTGAGTTTAAGCCCCAAGACCAGGGGAAAAAAAGCTTCTTGGAGAACAACATGTCAGTCTTCCAAATGCTGTGGACTAGGAGCAGCCCAAGCCTGGTAATAACTTTATGAGACCTGGTCCACTAATTGGAATGAACCATCCATCTAAAACAGAGCCTAGGTAAGCCCTAGAAAAATTAGTCACAAGATATTCTTTGTGTGTGTGTCAGTTATGGGACTTGAACTCTGGGCCTGGGCACTGTCCTTGGGACTCTCTCCAGCTCAAGGTTAGTGGTCTACCTCTTGAGTCACAGCGCCACTTACAGTTTTCTGGTGGTTAATTGCAAAGTCTCACAGAGCTTTTCCTCCCTGGCTGCTTTGAACTGTGATCCTCAGATCTCAGCCTCCTGAGTAGCTAGGATTACAAGTATAAGCCACTCACTGGCACCTGGCTACAAGATATTCTCAAGTAGAGTTTCAATCAGCTTTCCATACTTCTTTCTCAAAAATGATATTGGTGGCATCACTGAAATTCTATGGTTTTTCTCAATGACCTGGATCAGATCAGTTAAGGAAGGAAATCTTCTTACACCTAAGTAGCTCTTCTTTCCCAAGCTCATGTCTGTAATCCTAGCTATTCAGGAGATTGAAATCTGAGGATCATGGTACAAAGTCAGCCCAGGCAGGAAAGACTGAAACTCTCATCTCCAATAAACTGCCAAAAAGCTGGAAGCAGAGCTATGGCTCAAGTGGTAGAGTACTAGCCTTGAGCAAAAGAATCTCAGAGACTGTGCCTAGGTCCTGAGAACAAGCCCCAGGACTGGCACACACATAGACACACAAAAGATACTGATAGGTTCATACCTGTAATCCTAGCTACTTAGGAGGCTGTGATCTGAGGATTAAGATTCAAGCCATCCTGAGCAGATGTGTCCTCAAGATTCTTATCTACAATTAACCAGCAAAAAGCTGAAAGTAGAGCTGTGCCTCATGTGCAGGGTGTCAACACTGAGTGAAAAGCAGGAGCGTGAGTCCCAGAGCTCAAGCCTCAGTATCAGCATGTGCATGCATGTGTGTGTGTACGCACGCGCGCACACACACACACACACACACACACACACACACAGAGTACTATTAATAGAAAGAAAATGCTATTTTACTGGAACAAAAGCCAGTTTCTGTGTGGTGACATTTTTGTGACGTTTCACCCTACTAAGCCATCTATCACTCGGTTTGTGTCACTTTAAGAAGAGAATGTGAGAGCTGGGCAAGAAGACAAGGAAGAGGTATAGTGCAGACACACTCAAGATTCAGAATGGTGCTCAGATTTCTCTAGTTTATTGTCACAGCAGAAGTGGAGACAGGAGGCCACCTTCCATACATAACACAGTGTGGGCAGAGCCCCAGAGTAGCACTTCCCACTCTCACGTCAAGCCCCAAACAACCTGACCCAAGCTGGGTTCCCTCCCCCATCCCACTCTAGATACACACTGATAGCTACCAAAGTTAGTGAAGCCAAATGGCCCCAGGCCCCTCCCATTGTACCAGCTCTAATCCTTACGCCATACTCAATCATCACCCACCATCTCCCATTCCAGTGTACACACTGGGTGTTCCCTTCACATCATGAGGATCACAGACCCACCAGCAAGCCTCCCCTTGATATTCATCCATTTAGGCCCATTCCCTTCAGAGGCCTACAAAGATCATGAAAAGTTATGCCAGCTTTGGTGAATGGAGCCCCAGCCCCAAATGCCCTAACCTTGCAAATATGGAATAAGTAGAGAGAGGCTGATGGAGGCATCATCAGAAACCTCTTGTCCCTCATCTATAGACACCTGGATCGGGGGAATACATGCCTTTTCCTCCTAACACCAAAATGGGAGAGGGGATAATTTAGGGGTCTGGGTCTCTAAGAGATATTAGGACATCTCTCCCAGGAGCTGGGGAAACCACAGGTTAAATATCAAGGTTAGGGTAGCAATCAAATGTCAGGATCATCTTCTTGCATGACCTGCCTACTCTGGTCCCATGCCCTTACACAGCTCCCAGGTTAGTGCTGTGGGAGGTGAGGGTTGGGTCCTACACAGGGCAGTAAAAGTCACTCAGCAGGAGACCTCCATGGTGTGCCCTGGGGGCCCTGAAGGAAGAGTCCCAGACTCACTACTCTGGGACAGAGTACGGGAACGGGAGCGGTTGCCATCGATGGATGCTGCACTGGTCAGAGAGGCCGTGCGAGACCGGGACAGGCGAGTCATACAGGATGAGGCCACTGCAGAGACAGAAGTGGAAGCAAGGAGTCAGAGAGGAAACAGGCGTGCTTGGAGTGGGTGCTTGGGTGAAGACCATGGAGGGCCAAGGAACCAATGAGCTCAACTTGGCTAGTCATAAGTACAGAAATTAACATAAAAGGGTGTCAACTCCCACCTGTAATCTTTTGTTTTTGTTTTTGTTTTTGGCCAGTGCTGGGGCTTGGACTCAGGGCCTGAGCACTGTCCCTGGCTTCTTTTTGCTCAAGGCTAGCACTCTGCCACTTGAGCCACAACGCCGCCACTTCTGGTCATTTTCTATATATGTGGTGCTGGGGAATTGAACCCAGGGCCTCATGTATACAAGGCAAGCACTCTTGCCACTAGGCCATATCCCCAGCCCCCCACCTGTAATCTTAACTAGTCAGTAAATAGAGATCTAAAGATGGAGGTTCAAAGTCAGCCCAAACTGGAAAGCCCATGAGGCTTTTTCCATTAACCCCTAAAAAGCAGGAAGTGGAGCTGTAGCTTACCTGTAGAGCACTAGCCTGGAGCAAAAAAAGCTAAGGGATAGCACTCAGGCCCTGAGTTCAAGCCCCAGTGCTGGCAGCACACACACACAAAACAAAGCAGGTTTCACCTCTCCCTACCCACTCCTCCTCTGGCCCCCACAGAAGCCTCCGTCCCCTACTCACTGTAGCCCATGCCTTGCAGGAAGTACTTGAAGGCTTCAGTCAGCTTGCCTGGCTGTGGATATATTAGGAAAGACATGAGGCTAGAAGCCACTCAGGAGTCCAGGGTAGAAGAATAGGGTGTGTCAAAAGGGAAAGTTCACAATATCTTGCCCACTTTCTCATCCATGGTCAGAGGATACTCACCTGAGTCAGCTGAGGCTGACCTCCAGAGTCAGCCATCTGCTCAGAAGAGCCACCCAGGAAAAAAAGACACACTTGTCAATGAAATGATGCACACCAAGAGGTAGAAAACAGGCTTCCCTTCCCAGCTTCCTCATTCTATTCCATTGGTTTTCTTCTTCATTCCCCCATCCTTCTCACTCACTTCCATGCAAAGCCCTGATGACTTACAAGCTGAATTTAGAAAAGAAACATAGCTCTAGTCAAGGGGCCAGAAGGCAGGCTGGACAGAGAGTAGAGTTACTGACCTTCAAAAAGGAGGTCTGGGTAGGGTCCAATTTTGAGTTGCATTCCACCTGGAGTAAACAAGATGTGAATGAATGAGGCTACTCTGTGCACCCCACCCCCCAAAGACCCTGATTCCCTATCAGCCCCCTACTCAGTTCTTCTTTGCCAGGAACCAAATTCATAATGCCACAAAGCTGATCTCCCTGTCCTAAATCATTTTCTCCTTAACAAAATACACTTCTGACCACCATCCTCAGATCCAACCCCCTCCCTCACCACCTGAAATTTCCTACTAACCACTGCATCTTCGTGGGGTGCTTGATCTCCTACCACCAGCATCACAGGACACCTGCAGGCACAGTATTGGAGAAGAGAAAATGACCCCTGACATTCCTCCACTGACTTTTCCTATAAGAGCAGTGCGGAGCTAGGAGCTGGTGGCTCATGCCTATAATCCTAGCTACTCAAGAGGTTGAGATCTGAGAATCACAGTTCAAAACCAACTCAAGTAGATGAAGAACGAAAGACTCTTTCTCCATTTAACCAGCAAAAATTCAGAAGTGGAGGTGTGGTTCAAGTGGTAGTGCCAACCTTGGGCCAAAAAGCTATGGGACAGTGTCCAAATGCTGAGATGAGGGCCCCAATACTAGCGTGTATAAGCATGTAAGCAGATGGACGGACACACACACACACACACACACACACACACACACACACACACAAAGAGCAGCTAAAAAACATGAGAGGCTCCCTTATTGACTCAAAGAGGAGTGAAAAAGGGAAAGATAAATGTGGTTATTTGCTCCATAGGATGAGGTATGAAGTGACAGGGCAATTCTCGAGCAAAGCTTCTCTTCCTGAGGAACATAAACACTGAGGTAAGATCCAGTGAGGGCAAAGCCTCATTTCTTAAGGTCTTACTTGAGGGTGATCTCACCACCGCGCTCGAAGTTCAGGTCTCGGCGGCTGCAGAGGAATTCCAGGAGTAGACATTTTAGACAGTTAGTGCTCTATCCATTCACATAAAAGCTATCCTCCACTCCCCACACCTTAAGGAAGCTGTCTTCTTTCTTTATGGTCAAATATTGGTGGTTAAAAGTGACTACCAAAGGGGAAGATAACAGGCAGATCCCAGGTACAACACTCCTGGATCCCTGATCAGAGAGCAAAAAAAAGGGCAAATCTTACTCCTAGTAATTCAAAATTACAAGGGAAATAAGCATAAGAAGGGGACCCACACCTCAATCACTGCTGCTGGGTGTTCCAAAAGCTTTCCTAGTTGTACACCAGGCCCTACCCTCCCTGGAATCTGCCTACTTCCTGGCCCCCCAGTCTCCTCTGTGCCCCCCCACTACCCCAGTTATTGGTTCTATCTCCCTCTCACATGCACACACACAGCCCACCCACTTGTTGTAGCTGTTCCAGTACAGTTCAATGTTCTCCAGATTGGGTGCGTGAGTAATGATATTTCTATACTTTTGTATCAATTCAGAATTTCCAGATATCTCTTCCTGATGAAGAGAAGAGGAGAAAAATTTGGGTTGGAATGAGAAGCCAACAATTGCTGGATAAGAAGAGACAAGCCTTCTTCCCTCCCCAGCTAAAGAAGTCACCCCAAGCATTCAAGTTCTTGCTGGTCCCCCGCCCCCCCCCCCCGCCCCACTCTGCTCTGTCCATCTTCTGGAACCACTGACCTGGCTGAAAAGATGTCCAAGGATCATCTCCGGAATGGAAGAGGTGAGGCCAGTTAACTATCAGGAAAGGGCGGGCAAGCAAGTTCAGGATATTACAGTTAATTCAGTTGTACTTATAAGTCTAGTTGGACCCACACACAGATATTCCCTACCCCTGGCTTAACTGGATCCATACAAAAAGAGTCTCCACCCTCAGTCTCAGAATAGAGGGTCTCCAAACCTTGTGGGCTGCCCAGTCCATCCAGCCCTTGGCATTGGGGTCAATGTTGATGAGAACAAGACCTTCGACAGTATCTGGGTGGGAAAGCTGAGAGGCAGCAGAAGGAAGGAGGTAAGAAACAAGGCAAGGTCTTGTTCCCTCCCCACTAGTTCTACCTTCCACACCCTTGTGCCCATTTCCTCCCCAAACACACACTAAGCACAATTTCTCCAAATTAGTCAGGCCCTCCTCTGGAAGGTTTTGCTTCTTACAGCATATCGTGACAGGATGTAGGCTCCAGCTCCAACACCAACTCCAATTATTGTAGAGAAACTATAAAAGAGAAAGCTACGTGTCATGAGCTCTGGCATCCAAACCTTCTCATAGTCTTGTGTCTCACCCTCCTTCCCAAGGCCACAAGCACAAGGGTGACAGCAGAGGGCCTTCATCTGGGGGATATAGAAAGGAAAGTACCAAGGAGCTAAAGACAACATTGGTAGTCAGCATGGATCCCTCCCTAAAGTCCATTGCCAGTTTCCTCTTAGAGAGACAGTGCCTTGAAACGACACCAGTAATGTCTATACTGGTGGATGCCAGCCTACCTACCAGATACTCTTTTCCCATATGAATTTCCATGATCCACTCTCAACTCTCAGAACAAAGTTCAACTTGTTCCACTTCCTGGTTCCACTAACACAAGTGAGAATTTTTCTTTCCCTGCCAAGGGCCATTTGGATATTTATAACATCATTTGAGAGCCATACAAAATGATCAATACAGGCATGTGGTGGAAGGCGGCCAACATGAAGCACATGAGAAGAACACATGTCTGTCCTGTCATGAACCAAAAGGTTTCATGGGCTTTATGTAGTCCAAGGACTGGACATCCCTGCCTGCACCAGAGGAAAAGGAGGAATGTGAAAACAGACACAAGTTAAGTGAACAGGGAAAATTAGGAAAGTGGAGACAAGAAGGAAGTGAGTCCAATCTGCTGAGAACCATTGTGCTGAGGAAAAGTCAAGCCAAGAACAGTCAGGAGTCAGTATTTCCTTTGCCTCTGTGACTTTCTTTCTCTTCTCCCACTCTGTTTTCCGCACATGACTCCCAGTTCACCAGGTGTGTGGAGGAGTGGGGAGTGGGGCATTAAGAGACAGGTCTATCTGGTTCCTCAGAGATTAGGTCACCCACTCTCTTCCTACTTAGCTTCTAGATCAGAAAAGCCCCTCCTCAGCCTAAGGCAGGGCAAGCTTAGCCTCTTCCTCCATCTAGGAAGGCTATTCAGCTGACTAATCAATTGTCCAAACCCAGTCAAGGTGGGAGCATAGAAGAGGAAGGGTATATAGAAATCAGAGACCAAAAGTAGCCCTGGAACTATAGTGAATGCAAGGGATTCCTTGTATGACATGAGGAAAGACCATGAGGGGGTGGGGAGTCCCAAGGCCTCTCACTTTAAGTACTGCAGGATGCAAGGGATCATGTCTGCAAGCTGGTCCAGAGATGGATACTGGTATCTGGGGAAGAAAAGGACATTAAAGAAAATACCAGCATGCACCCACACCGCCCACCCCAACATGCCTGTCTTATCATCTCTCTTTCTTCCTCTTATCCATTCTCCCCCTACTTGTCCAATGCCTTACAGACTGGTGTAGAGTAAGGAGCTGGTTCTCACCCCAAAGGGAACACAGGAGCCCCTTCTTCCATTCCAGGGGCATCTACATGAACTCGAACAAAGTTCTGGATGATTTCCTGCATATCCCCGAATTGAAACAGTGGCTGGAAACAAGATTTATCTAAAGAAAACCCACATCACCTCAACAACAGAATCAGATGGAAAAAAACATCCCACATCAGAACCTACAATCTTGTTTGATGCTACAGTCAGACCCGACAGCAGCTTTTCCCCAACATGCCTGGGACTCCCACCTGCCCTGCCCACACTGCCCCACCCTCACCCTGGGTTCTTACCCTTCCCTTAGCCTCGCCTCTTCCCAGAAAGGCACGGGGGGGGGGGGGCAGGGAGGGGCGAGGGGGGTGGGAAGGAAGGTCTTACAGTTGAGTCCCACGTCGTGGTAGGTGAATATTGCTGGGCGTTTAGGTTTGGGGGTGCCATAGACAGTAAAAGTGACAGAGCCATAAGGTGTCTCCACTGAGTGAGTCTGCAGGAAAGCAGATCACCATCAGGGTGGAGCTCAGTGGAGAGGAAAAGGGGGGGGGCTACACAAAAGTCAGGGAAATGAGGCAGAGGAAAAGAGAAGAGAACAAATAATTAAAAATAGGATCAGCAAGAATTTTGGAAAATATGACAGTGGAAGATGAGTATGAAGGTGGAAGAAAATCAAAGACTGGGGCACATTAAGGAACTCTGAGAAAGGAAGAAGGAGGAGAGAGCAAGAAAAGAAAGGAGAGAGGAAAAAGCCCTCTTTGTATGAAGGGGAAAGAATTCCCTCTTCCCACCCTGGGACTGTCCCCACTCATGCTGTTACCTGTCCCTGGTCCAGGAGGATTCGGGCAGCTAACTCAGCCTCCTAGAGAGACACACACAGACAGATACACACAACCATAAAGAGTCACAGATGGAGACACAGACACAGGGAGGTACAGGATGAGAGACCAAAGACAGAAAGAGATTGACAAAAAAAAAAAAAAAAAGGAGAGGATGAGGGTTAGTGTAGTAACAAGACACAAATCTGGGCTTCCATTTGTAGTACATGGGATGAGAGATGGGTGTATTAGAATAAGAGCCATGGACTTGAAAAGCCAGGAGGCAAGGGGGCCATTCAGAGGCCTGAGTTTCAGCCAGGGAAATCAGGGAGACTCCAGTAACCTTGGCGGCCTCAGGTGTCTGTCCTGGCAACAGTGGCTTCTCCTCTGTGATCTGCACCTCCTGCAGCTCCGCCATGATAGCCTGGCAGGGTGAGAAAACAATGGGCATGGGAGGCTGCCTCCTGCAGCACCTGGCCTCCTTTTTAATGCTCAGATAGTGAGGATGCAGGGGGTCCCAGGGGCTGGAGATTACTCTGGGACATCAAGAGAACCTTTTTGGCCTCCTTTGTTATTTCCAGGCAGACCAGGAAAAGGGGCTGCAGAAGAGGAATCAGGACATGACTACAGACTGCCAGCCCCACATCCACACCTCCAGACCCCTCCTTCCCCTAGCCTGGACAGAAATACCAGGGTGGAGCAGCAGTGTGGCTCCAGTTTCCTAAGCTATATTTAGGGGACACCCCACACTCCTCCTTAGTTAGGCACAGTGTGAAACTTATGGCTCAATAACTGAGAACCCTAAAGGTACCAAGGAACAAGATAGTGAGAGTTTACAATGGATCCAATCACTCTTTAGCAACTCGGGGAAGGAGTTAAAAATGTTCAAAGCCTGTGGTTCACACCTGTAATTCTAGCTACTCAAGAGGCTGAAATCTCAGGGTTGTAATTCTAAGTCAGCCCAGGCAAGAAAGCCTATGAGACTTTTAGCTCCAATTAACCACCAAAAAGCCAGAAATGGAGCTGTGATTCAAGTGGTAGAGCTCCAGCCATGAGCAAACAAACTGAAGGACAGCACGAGGGCTCTGAGTTCAAGCTGTACTGCCCACGTACACAGACACACACGACCAAAGCAATGGCCATTGGAGGGGAAGGACACAACACAAGGATATAAATATCGAATAAGTCCCTCCTGAGCCTCAATACCCTTTCTTTCCCTGGCCCTAACTGCAAGTAATTGAGCACCCGCTCACTTTTTCGAGGGGCCACAGTCAGCCCCACAATTCAGCCCTGCCAAGGAAAAAGTCTGCAGCCTAGGGGTGGGGTCACTTACTGGGCTCCTATTGGCTGGATGCAGTGGGATTAGAGGTCAGGGTTCT